>NC_052162.1:74978965-75279405 GCF_902713615.1 Scyliorhinus canicula | reverse complement strand
TTGTGCGTGCATGTCTTTGTTTGCAAAAAGATATCGAATCAGTGAATTGTTACAGCTCAGAACAGATCTTCAGCTCATCATGATCTTTGTGCTGACTCCCTGAATGATTAGTTCACCTAATGTAAATTGCCTTCTTCCCATAGCCCTGCATATTCTTCCTTTTCAGGTAATAACCCAGTTCCCTTTTGAATGGCTTGATTGGACCTATCTCCAGCACACACTCAGGCAGTGCATTCCAGGTCCTAACCACTCGCTTTCTATCAAGGTTTTTCCTCCAGTCGCCATTACGTCTTTTGCCAATAATTTAAATCTGTGTCCTCTGGTTCTCAATCAGCAGGTTCCACCACCTGAACACTGGGCTGGATTCTCTGTCGGTGGGATCCTCCGCTCCGCCGGCGGCGCACTCACGCCCCCAAATTTCCCATGGCGTGGTGGTGCCCACAATGGGAAACCCTATTGGCCGGCTGCTGGGATGGCTGATCCTGCTGCCGGCGGGGGTGCGCCGCACCAGTAAACGGGTACGGCAGGACAGAAAATCCCGCCCACTGTCTCCCAATTTAGTTGGTCCACACCCATCATCATTTCCAATTCTCCAGCGTCTGTTCATGTGGAAATTTGGAAAATGATTTATTTGATATATTGTCACGTGAAAAGTATTTTTCTGCGGCCGAGGCATCGTACACCGTACGTACATAGGACACAAAGGATAATCAACAGAGACCATTGACAAATGGTACATCGACAAACAGTGATTGGTTACAGTGCGGAACAAGAGGCTAAACAAAGCAAATACATGAGCAAGAACAGCATAGGGCGTCGTGAATAGTGTTCTTACAGAGAACAGATCAGTCCAAAGGGGAGTCATTGAGGAGTCTTGTAGCTGTGGGTAAGAACCTGTTCCTATGTCTGGATGTGCGGGTCTTCAGACTTCTGTACCTTCTGCCTGATGGAAGGGGCTGGAAGAAGGCAATGCCTGGGTGGGAGGGGTCTCTGATAATGCTGTCTGCCTTCCTGAGGCAGCGGGAGGTGTATACAGAATCAATGTGAGGGTGGCAAGTTTTGCATTGGGCTGAGTTCACCATACTCTGCAGTTTCTTGCGATCTTGTGCCAGCAGTTGCCATACCAAGCTGTGATGCAGCCGGATAGGATGCTCTCTATCGCACATCTGCAGAAGTTTGTAAGAGTCGATGCAGACATGCCAAATTTCTTTAGCTTCTGTAGGAAGTAGAGACGTTGTTGGGCTTTCTTGACTGTTGCATCGATGTGAGTGAACCAGGACAGACTGTTGGTGATGGTGACCCCCAGGAACATAAAGCTATCGACCATCTCCATTTCGGAGCCATTGATGCAGGCGGGAATCTGTGTCATGCTGCATTTCCTGAAGTCGATGATCAGTCCTTGGTCTTTCCGACATTTAGAGAGAGGTTGTTTTCGGTACACCATGCAACCAAGTGATTTATCTCCCTTCCGTAGTCTGATTCGTCATTGTTTGAGATGTGGCCCACGACAGTCCTATCATCTGCAAACTTATAGAATGAGTTGGAGTTAAATCTTGCCACACAGTCATGTGTGTGTAGGGAGTACAGTAGAGGACTGAGCAGACATTCTTGTGTGGCCACAGTGTTGGGGACTATTGTGGAGGAGGTGCTGTTGCCTATCCTGACAGATTGCTGTCTGTTGGTGAGGAGGTCATGGATCCAGCTGCACAGGGAGGGATCAAGTCCAAGATTGCAGAGTTTGGTTATTAGTCTTGTCGGGATAATGGTATTGAAGGCGGAACTGTAGGTGTCCTTGTTGTCAATGGCCAGAGTTTACCCAATTCACTCTCGCATTTCATCCAGCCCTTGTGATAGCCTCCTGATTCCTAGCTTTGGTATCTGCTATGTTCAGTGAATGAAGGTATACCAGCCTAATAGTGGTAGCAGCAAAACTCAACAGATGTTGAATATATTTTATTTTATACCCACTCCAGGAATTTCTTGTGGATAGGCAGCATTGGTGCCATGTCCAGATGTGATGGACCCTCAGTGGCATGACACCAGCCTAAAATATACATGGCAGGAATCTCTTTCTTCCCAAATTATGCTAGTCAGAGTTTTGACAAAATTTCTTGTCACTTACTCTGGGACGCCATTCCTGAAGATGTCTTTTTATGCAGAAGTTTGGCAGGCGGGGGTTGGGGTTGGGGTGGGGTAGGGTGGGGGTGGGGTGCACCCAGCCTTTATTCTGTTCACATTTGATTTTTTTCAAATGGTCTGATGTTAATTGTCTTCCTTAACTCTGCCTGGTTGAGAGTGGGCAATGGTTTAGCATGATGGGGATCACTTCAGACATGATGGACCCAATTTAAAGGAAAAGCTATAAAATATTAATTTGTCCACTTAACGAGGTCCCACGGGCTACATGCTGCAAATGACTGACCAGCAGGCTGATTCGCCGAGACAATGCTCGCCAGCCCCCTGCTTACAAGGGAGAGCAGCACTTAAACCACTCCTGCACAGCCACACAGACCACCCCTGCACTGTCAGCATCGCCACAATTCGGAGATGCTGACCTCGCCAGAATGTTGGACGCGGTTGAAATCAGATGGGATGCCCTATTCCCCCACGGCTCTCGGAGGATCAGCCACAGGGCAGCCAGTGCTGCCAGGGAGGAAGTGGCAGCGGCTGTCAGCTCAGGGAGCATCACCAGGAGGGCCTGCACCAAGTGCCGTAAGAAGGTCAACACCCTCCACCGGGCTGCACTGTTGGGTTGGCACCGGCCCCACCAGCCTGCCACCCCCTCCCCCGAGCATGCGCATGGCACCGCCCGCACCCAGCATCATTCCATGCCCCATCCCAACCTTGTCCAGCAGTGCCGTACACGCTGACTCCCCTTCCCCCCAAACTCCCAGTCCCAATACTCCCCTTGCTCCCCTTCCCGCCCTCAGTACTCCCCTTCCCTCCCCATTCACACCATTTCCCACCCCACTAACCCCCCCCCCACGATGTCTGACACGTGCAGCTCACAATGCCCCCTCTATGTAGCGGAAGAGAGGTTGGCCCATAACAAATGGAAGAGGGTACAGATGGATGGCGAGGCAATGGACATCAGAGTCCTCACCCTCTACGAGGAGCAGTCCCTACAAGTCACGGGGGTGGTAAAGGGCAGTTCTGTCAGCATTGTGGACGTTAGTGTATTGCACAGAGATAATGTTCCACTGCCCCCACTCAGATGGCCTGTCACATATGCCCTGTTAATGCCATGCAGAATGATCCATCTCTTCCACTGGACATGCCCGTTCTCCCGCAGAATCCTCATCCGACGGTGTTTGCCCATCTGGGGTAGACCTTGATGAGGCGCTGTGTAGCGTGTCCCAGTCTCAGATGTATAGCTGAAGTGCTGCGGAGCATGTCCCAGTCACAGGTGGGCATTGCTGGTGTGCTCCAGAGAATGTCCCAGTCCCAGTCGCCAATAGCTTCAACACCATGCTGCAGACATTAGAAAGCTGCTAAGAGCTGGCAGAACCAGATGTCGCAGGGCAGTGGGAGTTATGGGTGATCGGTGCGGCAGAAAGGCAGGGACTGGGTTTGACCCCGAAATGGTGGACCTGCGGCTGCTGAGGCAAGCAACTCCCCCCACCGTCCTCCCACACCGTGGATGGGCACCCCCCCCCCATCTCCGGCTCTGCAAACCCCCACCACTGATGGCGGGACACCCCGACTGTGATCAGCTCCCCTCTCTCCCCATTGAGGACCAGTGCCCCCGGGCTCATTGCCCGGGGGTGAAGATGACTACTTACCTCCTCCAATCCCCACAGCTGCTCTTAAGCCAGCTTCACATTTTTATAAAGGGAATACTAATTGGTGCCCGTGTGACCATTTGCTGGGGAGACGGTTAGAACACAGGCGGCCATTAGATTGGGGGTTGCTCTCGGTAATTGCACGGAGAGTGGCTTTAATTTTTGACTATTGGTTTCTCGCCTTGGTCTGACGGGTTCTTGATTTTGCCAACAGGATTGGGCTGGTTAGATTGCAAACTGATCGATGCCCGACGCGGCTCTTGTTTTGGCCTCACCCGTGATCTAACGACCTCATTGTACTCTTTCTTAAGCGCGATGTGGCCATTAAATTGCGCCGACATCTCTGTGATTTAAATCTGTTCCCTTGCAATCTGGGTTGCCAGGAATACTGAAGAATTTTTAGTGCTCATTGCTGCTGTGACCTAACTGATGGGAAATAATTGAGTTGTGTATTTTTCAATAATGTCCGCTTCCGTTTCGGTGGCCATTTTCTTTCTCCTTTGCTACTGACAGAAAAGACCACAACGGCTTAAAACCAGAGGAAAATATTCCTCCATTTCTAATTCCATCCTAGTTTGGCATCAAAACTATATCGCTATGAAAAGATAGCATATGAAAGCAATTTGTTACATTCCTCCACTCTCCAAATGGCAATGCTGAAGCTGGCAACTTTGCGAACATTTGTGTTTTCACCTCTTAGCAGAGAGTTTTGTAGCCTGTTGTTTTACGTAGTAAGTTGTCCAAACACTTTTGCTATTTGATGAAATTCCTTCTGAACTATAAAGCCTTGCTGGAAGGTATAATTTTACAGATGGGACCAGTGGGCCACATAACAAGTCTGCATTTCAGATGAAGAAAGTCACAGTGAGCCAATCAATAGCTGGAAGAGAATTATAAAGCAGTAAAATAACTGAGACCTAATGATGTTGTGAAGCCTGATTTGCATGTCAGAACTGAGCTGGCATCTGTGACCTCCGACTATTATTTGTTAAAATACAATGCAGCATAATCTATGTAAACTTTTTGAGCAAGAACCTGATGACAACAAATTTGCGCCAGCGCCAATTTATTTTTTATTTTGTAACTACTTGTGTTGTCATAGCAGCACAAGTAATTACATGTCAAAAACTAAAATCAAACTTACAAACATAGGGGAGGATAAAATATAGGGAAAGCTTGTGAACGTTGTAAATAAACCAACGACTGAAATTGCCTTTGTATTGATGAGCGCATTTAACTTTAATCACTATCACACATCTCTTTGTTTTCAGACTCTAGCTTGTTCACTACCACCTGTCTCTTCCAGAGAATGCAGTAGCTAGAGGCTCCAAAGAAGCCCGCAGGCAGAAGGTCCTTAGTTCAGCCAATTCACAATAAAGATAAGACATGGTGCGTTCAATTTATTCATGTATAATTGATCAGTTCAATGTTCTGGGATTTCAACTGCAATGATTGATTCTTCAAGCAACCTCAAGGCACATGTTGATGTGTTGCAATGTCCAATAAACTGTTCGTATTGTTTTCTCGGACATCAGCCTGACGATTATGTTTCAGCCGGTTTGCCGAGTAATGTTCCAGGACTTTGTGTCAGTCTTTTTGATTGCTGCCAGCGATCATATCACATTTATAGCTCAATTAATGAATTCAGCTGAGAGACAACAGTTCAATTAGAAGAGACTGAAAACTTCATTTAAAAGAATGGCAGATCGAGAAGGCATGGTGTTAGCAAAATAACAATAATTAGCCGAACTGAAATGTCCTTCAGGCAGATACTTGTTATGCTTTCTTATTGTTTTTGAATGCAAACTAATGTACAGGGGCTGTTTATCACAGGGCTAAATCGCTGGCTTTGAAAGCTGACCAAGGCAGGCCAGCAGCACGGTTAAATTCCCGTTCCAGGCGCTGGAATGTGGCGACTAGGGGCTTTTCACATAACTTCATTTGAAGCCTACTTGTGACAATAAGCAATTTTCATTGTCTGGAGAATATAAATATAATCTTGGGTGGGTGGGCTGGAGTTTTCTTTTTTCAATTTCTCATATATTACCCTGTGCCCCCAAGTTATCTTCTTCCACTGCCAGTTGCAAACAGCAAGCCAACATTAAAGGGAGCAAAGATAAAATTTGGCAAGGAGGCAGGTGGCCAAAAGACAGCAGAGAGATCTTCAAAAAATAGGAAACCAAAAAAAAACTTTGTTTAAAAACAAGGAATTACAAATTATAATTTTTGCTGCCCACGAGGACACAAGTTACTAAACTGCCAATATCGATTGAGAATAAGCGAGCATTGTACATGGAGACGGATTTAAATGCAACCATATGCTAAAATTAATTCTCCGCTGGTGTACAATTGGCTATGGATGACTTGAAGGGTGGTCCCCCAATCTCCCCCCCACCTCCAGGTCTCCCCGCCCTCCTGCTCTCCTCCTCCCTCTCCCGGTATCCCCCCCTCTCTCCCGGTCTCTACCCCCCCCTTCCCGGTCTCCCCCCCCGGTCCCCCCCCACCCCTTCCCGTCTCTCCCCTCCCGGACTCTCTCCCCCCCCAATAATTTGGATACTTGCATCATTCTCCAGGTCACTGTCCACCACATTCTGTACCTAGGATTTCCCAATATCCACAAGTAGAAACAATCCTGACCACTTGTGAAGTCAGAAAGTGCCAATTCATTTGTGTTGTATTTGCTCTTGGTCGGTGGCAGCATTAATTGTTCATCCTGAGTTGCTGTGAAGAAGGTGGGCTTTCTCTGTGAGGCATTGACGTCCTTGTGGTGATGATACCCCTATGTTGTCACTGGGTAGTGAATTCCAAAATACTGAACCAGGATGACCAAGGAAAAAAATATGTGTCCAGAATGTTGCATGGCCGAGAGGGGAATTTAGAGGTGCTGATATTCCTTTTTGATGGCGGAAGTCACAGGTAGGGGAAGATCTGTTGCCAATTCGCGACGGAGATGCCAATAATGTTGCTCTTTTTAACTGCTTTTCAGAGTCGCCAGGTATCAAATTATACCACCACAAGGTTTTACCGGATATCGATCAAAGACCAAACAACCAGTTAGTTCGTTCAAGTTCAATGATAGCTTATTTACACACAAGAATTACTTCAACATGCAACATAAAACACTACAAGCTAAATTACACCTAACACTACAACAACCTGTACTTAACTTCAGGCACCCGGCTTTATGCAGAGGAACAAGGCCTTTGTTCTGATATTGCGTGGCTGGGTCTGGAGAAGTGACTTTGTTTCTGCTGGGCTGATCCGTCTGGCAGCGACCGTTGGTCTTGAACTTGCTTCTGGTCGTATTACTGCAATTGGTTTTAGGCGTAAGCCGGGGCCAAGAGAGTGCCGGTGCGCTGGGGCCAAAAGAGACTGAACACATGGCAGTGTCTCTTTTTATCCTTCGGGGGTTTCGCGCTCTTTTGGGCAGTCCTTAGCTTTGGACCCAATAATTCGTCAGGCTTTGATTACTGCCTTCGATTTTAGCCAATAAAGGGGCGGGTGCCTTGATGGCTGGGCGTGTGCTGAGAGGTCATTGATCTTGGCTGTTTGGGCTTCCTGGGTGAAGGGAATGGTGCCGATGAGACTATCTGTATCTGATACCTGAGTACAAGTTTTTTGTTCTTGGGAAATGGGCCATTAGATTGCAAATTGGCTGGGAGTTTTGATCGTGTCTGGTTATCTAGTGGCAAATATACACTTAAGCTCTGAGTTCATCTGGATCCTACATTGGCCATATTTCCCTTTGAAAGTGGCCATCCCAGATGGCTACAGTGCTGTTGAAGGAACCTGGGCGAGTTGCTGCAATGCATCATACATACTGTAGGCACAGCTTATTAGTGAGGAAAAGGTTGGATCTTAAGTCCAAGAATAGAGGCAGCAATCAAGTAAACTGGTGCAACCCTGGAGTGTTGAGCATTATCATCCAGCTGAGTGGTGAATGTCTTTTCAAGCCCATGATTTATAGAACTTTGAGGGATCAAGAGGTGAGTCATTTGGCACCAATAATGTCCCTACAATTCATAGTGCAACCCAACTTTAAGGTCTTCAATTGCCAGAATATGTTTTGCCATATTTTGCAATAAATACATTTATAATTAAAAGCCATTATAGTTACAATTGTTAGCAGTAAAATAATTATGAAACCATTGGGATGTTGTAAGAACCTGTGATCACCCTCATGAGGAATCACTCACTGATCTCCCTGAGGTGCTTATGGCGTACAAGTTCCCATGGTAACAGGCTAAAGCCCGTCCAGCTGGTACTCGTTATCCAGCCTTTTAAATACCGCCCCAGACCAGACTGGGAGTTCCCATTAGTCCTGGGCTGGGACACTCGTGTTGTACGCAGCGAGTGTGGCTTTGCTTTTGAGGTAAAATAAATTTGGTGTGACCTTTAGTTTTGTCTCTCCTGGATTACTACAGAACCCAACTGTTTAGTGACTTTTCGGGAAGAAAATTTGTCATTGTTACTTGGCCAGGGACATATGTGACTCCAAACCCACAGCGGTGATATTCACTCTCAACTGCCCTCTAAAGTGGCCGTGGAAGTCCCTCAATTGTACAGGCCAACAAAGGAGGAAACATAATTGCTGGTCTCTCTAGTGATTGCCACATCCTGAGGAGGAATAACAATAACCTTCAGTTCCTTTGAATGATTTACTCTCATGCTGAACAAACTGCATTCTCCACAATAGATTACTAAATTGTGTGTGACTCTGCACAAGGGACAGAGTTGAACTCCATTGTTAATGATAAAGGATATTCTGTAGTAATTTCTTAGTTCGGTTTATTATTTTATAAATTTGGAAAAGTTTGAAATGACAGTAAAATGTTTGCTGTGAAATGTCAATGCTGTTTAATTTACATGAAGATTAATTTGTGACTTTGAGCACAACATCAAATTGATTTGCCCCCTTGATCTCATTAACTGTATTGTTACTTTGATTACTTTGTTCCCGTGTGAAGTTTTTTTCTATGTTCACCATGTAATTTGTTCTTATTTGTCACAAGATTAACTGGATAGTCAGCACTTGTCGTGTTTGCGGGCAGATTTGATCTATGCCAGGATGTAAAACCAGCATTGTGAATTGGTCACCTGTTATAGAAGCTGTTTAGTTTTCACTTCCATCCTGGTATAAGGTGATGGTATTGAAAAACACTTACAGGTAGTGAAGTACTTTGGAAATTTGTGCCCAATAAGGAATCACAAAATAAGACTTACGAGTAGCCAATCTGTTTTTTGTGGTACTGGTAGTGGGTTAAAAGTTGATCCACTGGAACAACACTCCCCCTGCCCTTCATTGAATAGCACCATGGCAGATGTTCAACTGAAAGATAATAAGCTAGATTCTTTGCTGGTAGGATTCTCCGATGCTCCGGAAGCGCACCCACACTCGGGGATTTCCCGATGGCGTGGGGCTTCCCACAATGGGAAACACCATTGGCTGGCTGGTGGGACAGAGAATCCCACTGGCAGCGGGGTGCACCACACCAGAAAACTGGTGCAGTGGGATGGAGAATCCCCCCCCCCCCCCCCCGAGTACCTGTTGTGTTGTCATAATTACAAAATACCTTGGCCGAGATTCGCCATTTGGGAATCCGTTTGTTCTCCCGCCGGAGGAAAATTGCTACCGATTTACGTTCCCCCTGGGAGTGCAAATCGGGAAGCAATTCAATATCCCTCGCCATGCAAATTTGTGCACAGCGAGGTATACGAGGGGCGTGATTGCAATGCACTTATCACTCTTCGATGTGGTTGATGTTTGTAAACATTGGGGTTTCAGCACTTGGAGTCAGTCTTCCATGAAGTGAGATGAATGAATCAATGAAGGCTGCAGCTGTTTTGTGGAAGGTGTCAATCGCAGCCCACTACTAGAACTGAATAATCGAGATGCAGCTAATGGATCTGAGAGGTTTAAACACAAGTGACAGCTGTTCTCTTTCCAGGAGTGCACATGTGGTGCTTCCGGGTAAGTGTTACAACTGTAATGTTTTTTCACTGCCCCTGTCTGGACTATTCTCTAGCTTCCTTGCAGGGGTCTCCATTCTGGGGAGTCTGTGGTGGATGGGGGTTCTGTGGGGGGTCCCCTAAGTCAGGGGGTCCCTGTGGGGGTTCTTTTAGTTAGGGGGTCTCTGTGGGTGGTCCCTTTAGTCATTGGGTCTCTGTGGGGGTGGTTCCTTCAGTTATGGTGTCCTGGTGTCTCCCTATTAAGGGGGTTCCTGGGATACCTCCCCATTGAGGGTCTCTGGTGGGGGGGTCCCTGTTAAGGGATTCCCAAGGGGGGGGGTGATCCCTAATAAAGAGGTGTTACCTATTCAGGGGATCTCGTGGAGGTTCCTCCAATTTGGGGGTCTCTGGGGATCTCTCGTAGAGGAGGGGTGGGTAGGTAGGGCATTGTGTTGGGGGGGGGGGGGGATGGTGGCCCTCAGATGGACTTTGGGGGCAAAAACCTTAAGGAATTACCCTTGGCACACTGCGAGATCCGTCACATCAGGCTCATATTTGGTGAGACCTGTAGTAATCTACACCAGCATTATTCCCAACCCATGGGACCTGAGACTCACAGAGAGCCAGAGAATAGAATGCCGGGCCGGCTAATTGGATACAAATGGGTCATTAAGACCCAGTTGCATTCATTTACATCCTCCCGTTGGCACGCAGTTGTGAACCTCGATCCCAGTGCCAGTGGTCGATGGGAGCATTGTGTTCAGATCCGTGCCTGCCGATGCTGATCCCGATTTTTAAATTCTCCGCCAAATTGAGGATTCAGCTACTGGCGGTGAGTCCAAGGCACAAGGCACCATTTGCCCATAATGGACTTGGTGAACATGTTGTCCTTTCACTGATTAAAAATAAGCAGATAATAGGAGCTAAACATAGATATAAAGCTTGAAGGCATCAGAGCTGTGTGTGTGCTATGCTCAAAACGAAAGTAAAATTAAGACAGGACCAGCTGAAACATTTTCCTTCCATATATGTCATACTGATACCCCTTAAAAGTATATTACATGGCACCTTTGAGGAACTCACTCAGTCCTGCACTGAGGTGAAAGCCTAATAGTGCTTGAACTGATTTCCTTCTGACTCAGAGTTGAGAGCGCCTACATTAAGTAAAGTCTGACACTCTCTTTAACAGTTTATTAAGAAGAGACCAGGGACGGAATTCTCCGACCCCCCGCAGGGTCAGGGAATCGCCCGGGGCCGGTGCAAATCCCGCTCCCGCCGTGGCCGGAATTCTCCGCCACCCGGGAATCGGCGGGAGCGGGAATCACGCCCCGCTTATCGGCGTGCCCCCCCGCTTGGCGATTCTCCGACCCGCGATGGGCCGAAGTCACGCCGCTGACAGGTCTCTCCCGCTGACGTGGTTTAAACCACCTCTGTGCCGGCAGGATTGGCGGTGCGACCGGGGTCCTGGGGGGGGGGGCACGCCGCCACAGCCTCCACCATGGCGGAGGCGGAAGAGACCCCCCTCCACCACGCATGCACTGGTGGTGATGTCAGCGGCCGCTGACGCACCACGCATGCGCGAACCGGCGAAGGCCTTTCGGCCAGCCCCAACAACGGGCGACGTAGCGCCAAAAGGCTGTTGGCACCAGTTTTGGCACCATCGGCGGAGCGGGAGCCACTCTGGCACGGGCCTAGCCCCAATAGGTGCGGAGAATCCTGCATCTTTGGGGAGGCCCGACGCCGGAGTGGTTAGCGCCACTCCGCTACGCCGGGACTCCCCGCCCCGCCGGGTGGGGGAGAATTGTGCCCCAGATATGAATAATTCAGTCACCTTATCTTACAGTTCATAACTGAATGTACAAGGAACAGATATAATAAATTCTGTCTTCTTTTACTTATTTGTTGTGTTTTCTTGCAATAAACAATCTATGAAGTTGCGCCACAATGCCCTTTATAGTGGGCTAAGCATCCTTCATAGTGGGCTAAGCAAATCTTTATGTCAGATCTGTCACTAATTGGAACATGGTTTTCTCTGGGTTGTTTTGCTCTCCTCGTTAGTACATTAGCCTAGGGCCTCATCTGTCACATTCCGCACTTTACAAACTGACCTCTAAGGCGTGCGTCTCTAATCCCAAACCAAAGAGAAAATGCTGGAAAATCTCAGCCGGCCCGGCGGCATCTGTAGGGAGAAAAATTAACTCACATTTCGAGTTCGGATGACCCTTTGAGATGTTCCATCATTTTCTCAATGGTTTCAGATTCTAGCATCTGCAGTAATTTTCTTTATTCCAGTGCCTCTCTAATCTTTTGTTCCATCTCTGAACTTGAAATTGATGATTGGAGTCCAACCACATTGCCAATCGAAGAGATGCCAGTCAAATTCTCCCATTCCCCCTTCCATTTCAAGGAGGCCTTGATCAACTAACTCCAATTATTTTTCAAAGAAAAATTGAGAAACCCAGCACACCTGAGCTGGGCTAGTTCACAGAACAGGCTTTAGTTTGATCAAAAGACAGACTATCATCCACAGACTAACCCATCTCAACAGTCATCTCCATGCTCCCTAGCTTCCTGTTGCTTAGCTTGTGCATTTTTTAATTCTTCTAGTGCAATGCAGAGAATTACATAGAACTACATGAAATATACAACAGAGGGAAAAGCCAATTGACCCAACTATCCATTCTGGCATTTATGCTCCACTCAAGCATCCATTCATCATTCTTTATAGCATTCTATCAGCATGGCCCTCTCTTCTCCCTCACCTGCCTCGCTCCCTTCTTCTCAAAAACATCTATGCTGTTTACATCAAATACTTCTTGCGGTAGAAGTTCCACATTTTCATCATTCTCTCAGCAAAGAAATTTCTTCTGCCTTTTCTTGGTGATTGACTAACATTGATGGCCTCCAGTTTTGCTCTTACATGGATACTGGTTTTAGCTGGCTGGTTTAGGGGATGGTTTAGCACAGTGGGACAAACAGCTGGCTTGTAGAACAAGGCCTGCAGCGCTGGTTCAATTCCTGTACCAGCCTCCCCGAACAGGCGCCGCAATGCGGCGACTAGGGGCTTTTCACAGTAACTTAATTGAAGCCTACTTGTGACAATAAGCGATTATTATTATTATTATAATACTCTCTCGGTGTCTCAGTCTAATAAAACCTTTCATAAATATAAAGATCTCTATTGGGTCACCCTGCAGCTTTCTCTTTTTGGGACAAAAGAGAACCAGTCTGCCCATTCTTTTCCGATACGCATACCCTTGTATTTCTGTTTTCATCCCTGTAAATCTATTTAACACTCTCTCCAGTGTCTTTATATCTTTTTTATAGTATGCCGGCCAGAATTGCACACAGTATTCTAGGCTTTTGACCAGTCAATGCTCAGTACAAGTTTAGCATAACTTTCTACAATTCTATTAAATCTCTTTAGAAATCAACCCCAGTACTTGGTTTGTTTTGTGATAGCATTATTGATCTGTACGGCAACTTTTATTGATTTGTATGTTTGTACTCCCAGATCTATGTACTCCTCTTAAATACAACTCAAAGGCATTACATCAATAAAAATCATATCCTTATAATAAAATTATCAATCATATCAAAATTCTACAGGCAAATTATGGCACACAACTGCATTCACACATCCTTAATATTTTGCAACAATACCATCCAAGCAAATTATTTCAATGATGTATCTGTTTCTTACTCATGTGCAAAGGGGTCCTTTCTGTTAAAGTCTGTAAGCCGTTTATTTCAATTGCAGGAAGCTGGTGTGGGGAGATACAGATCGCAGATTGGAATGGGAGGTAGCCCCTTATGGGGACGATTGCAAGAGTAGGTAGTTCTCAAAATCCAATAGGTTAACTCTAATTCTAATCAAATTATTAAAAACCTAAGTTTACTTAATCCTTAAAGTTCTAGCCAAACAAAAGGGATCAGTTTTCATTGATCTGGTGGGACTAACTTTAAAATATCTACCATCAAAAAGTATACAATTCCTCCTCTGCATTATTGTCGGTTTTGAGATTCTTCACTTTCAATGCTGATATTTGTAACATTCTGAAAGCTGACAGTGCTTCAATATTCTGCAATGTTTCCGTCCTTCTCCCAAGGACAGTCAAATCAGTCTTTGTCAGTGGCATTATTTTTTCAGGATGAATGCAATGAACTTCACGACAAGACTAATGCATCTTAACACATTTACTGTTATAGGTACCATTAAATATTATCAAAGAATTCGATGATAGCATTCTTTGAACACTGGATGAGACCTGGCATTCACGTAGACATAAAAAGATACCATTTTGGAAGGACTTAAACAATATCAATTCCTCTGACAGGCTGATTGTAACATCAAATAAAAACATATATCACTGAACAGGCGAAACCCTAACAATCACACACCGTGAAGCCATAGGGAAAACATTGCAGTTCCAATGTTAATGGGCCTAACATGAATCAGATCTTTGTGTTTCTTGAAATAGAAGCCTGCCTTATGCGGGTCGATAATAAGGAATTCCAGTTACAGGAACAGTGGCAAATATACATCACCTGCTAATGTTGTTTTGTGGCTCTGTGGTCTGTGTAAAGAGGTTAACCTCAGTGATGCTAATTAACAATACCATATGCTCCAACCACTTTTGCAGCTCATATTTCAAGTGCTGGTGACACATGCGTATGTTATAAATGAGATAAAGGTTACAGGGTGCGATTTGGAGTCAGTACGAATTGATCAGATAGGAATACATTAGCATTTATCAAGAAGCTGCTCATAAAGAGAAACAGTCATATATATTATGGAGGCACAATGAGCTTTCTAAATAAAGTTTTAGTTATGAACATGGTCATACACACAAGGACATTTTGTTGTTCAAACATACTTCAAGCAAAGAGAGAACTATGAACTGGATGTGAATCCCAACTCAATACATATGTAAGAAATTTGAAAATATTTGGTTAAATTGTTTGGAGTACAGTTCAGATTTAGAATGGTCCATGCAAGTCAGAACCAAACTAGACACTAATTTCATTTAAAACATTTTAAAAATGTGTTTAGGCCCCAAAAGCACAACATGTCACAATTGCTGAAACTTCATTTAATATTTTAATCAGGATCTAATTGAGAGGGTCTGCCCACAATCCCTGTAAGGGGGATACAGCACACTTTTGATTTGAGATTATGGTTTCAAATTGATTTGCATTACAACTGTGATATTTGAGTACAAGCATTCTTCTTGTACCTTTAATATCCCAAATTCTTTGCGCAGGCCTGCCCTTCATATCTTTCCTTGATCGCGGGACCAAATTCAGGCCTTGTGTAATTAGGAAGTGTGGGTATGAATTCTTGGCCGGTGACCATGAGGACACTGCATTATATTTTTCTAATACCGTTATATATCAATGTATCAATTGCTGATATATATGGATGTATTAATAAACTTGAATGTTTGCATTAATTATTTTTAAAGGGGCAATTTAGAGTGTCCAATCCACCTATCATCTTTGGGTTGTGGGGGTGAGATCCTCACAGACATGGAGAGAATGTGCAAACTCCACATGGACAGTGACCCGAGGCCAGGATTGAACTTGGATCCTTGGCGCCCTGAGGCATCAGTGCTAACCACTGGGCCACCATGCCACCTGGTAATTTGAGTTAATATTGAATGTAGTAGTACTGGGCAGAAAGAGTACAGATATTTTCTTACTATGACGCAATAGCCCATGAACAGAAAGTAAATGTTAGTTCCCAGAGCACTCTGGAATAGTCTCTGCTCTGCCGCTACATCATTCACCCGTGCACATTTTGTTTGGCTGCTCATACATTTGGCAGAGAGCTTTCAATTCTATTGGAATCATATCCATTCATTTTGAGAAATTACATGCTAATTTCTTTCACCATTGCACTATTACAATGATGTTGAACAGTTGTGGCAGTAATAATTATTTAAGATGGCAGGCAGACACTTTTGGTCATGATTAAACTGTTGAAACAGAGCCATCCTCGGTAGTTGTAGACTGTGTGCCAGTTTCGCAGGCTGAGCAAATCCACATACAATTTATGTGGATTTAGGTTCAGATATGAAATACTTTGTGACCTGATTGAGGAGGTTTTTGAGTGCTACGTTTCCAACAGTGACAGACTGCCAGTATCAGTGAGTGTGCTTGTCGCCTGCTCTGGCAACTTTCGGACCATGGGAAAAATAGTCATGACGTCTCTCAGTCAGCAGTATGAAAAGTAATTCCACAATTCACTGTCCTTGCTGAAGAAGATACTTTGTTACTTCAGCTTGTCAAATACTCTTACAGCACTAACTGAGGATCAAACACTATTTGTTTTCAGAAGTGTGTGGGTTGCTATTGACCTTAAACATGCATTCACCCTTCCTTGAATGGGAATTTTTGCTTGAGAAAATATTTCCACTTTATTCACCTGCGTGCAATATGGAAATGTGGTTGAAGATCTGTGTATCTATATTTTTTTACTGAGGAAGCTGTTACGTTCTGGTGCTTGGCTGGACGGAATTATGGTGTTTGGCCGGATGGAATTAGTACACTGGAGGACGTCTAGTTCATGACTAATTGAATTATTATTATTATACATTAATGTGGGTCAGATAACAATAAGAAAATGATCAAAATTTACTAACTATATTGCTATTATTAAATTATCTCAGAGCTACTATAAATGCAATTTATCCACGATGATGACTATCGCCAGACTCCCCGAGCTAACAGTCACGTGGCTGTTCTTTACTGTCACCTGCTAGTTGGAGGTCACAGGTATTAACATTTGCATGAATGCTTATGCATATCATCACAGAGGCTCAGTGAAGGCCAAGGGCCGAATTGCACAATAACAACAACTTGCATTTTTAGAGCCATTTTACCATATTCAAACATGCCAAGTTACTTCACAGTAACGTTGTATCGCAACATTTGACACTGAGCCACTTTAGCAGATGTAAGGCAGGGCGCCAAAATCTTGGTCAAAGAGATGGGTTTTAAGCAGTGTCTTAAAGGAGGAAAGTGAGTTAAAGAGTTTGGTAGATTTATGGAAGGAATCTACTGTTTCAGGCCTAAGCAGTTGAAAGCACGGGTACCAATGGTGGAAGGATTAAAATTGTAATGCTCAAGAGTCCAAAGTCAGATAATGGTATGACCCTTGACATGACTCTTCAACTGCCTACTTAGATCTTCAGGACTTCTTTTGTGTCTACTTTGTTTACAATCTGCTCCCTGCAGCTCTTTCTGAAATTAGGAGCTTATTGCGCTCTTTTCTTTTAACAGTTCTTTTCTGATCCATACATTTCATAGATTGCCTACAGTACAGAAAGAGGCCATTCAGCCCATCGAGTGTTCACTGATCCTTTAAAAGAGCACCGTACACAGACCCACTCCCTCGCAACCTCACCTAACCTGCACATCCTTTGAGCACTCCTCCAAAAGTATAATTTGTCTGAGAGCTTCATACGTTTGGTCTATTTTCAAAGCCCTTATCCACCTATCAAAGTTACTGTTTGATCCTTTCAAACTCCATGTATGTTTGACCAGGTTCTTTCCTTGCATTTCTAAACCTGTGTCTGTCGGCTTCAGGCACTAGTTCACATGCGCCAAAGGTGGATTATTTCACCTTCTCATACATCCCAGATACCTCCTCTGATAGTGATGCAAACACTTCACTAGCCCTATCTACCAGCTTTGTTTGAATCAGTAATACCCACATGTTCTGTGGCCATTTCATTTGTTTAGCCACCTTCTCAAATGAAATGAAAAAGGCTTCTACCTCCTTCTCATCAAACCTTGGCAATGCTTGGACATATTTAAATAGATCCCCACCAAGCCTTTGACTATGCTGCTCTTGCTCTTTATCCTCATCACTATCCTACAACTGTATGTTTCCCTTTACATCCACCAATTTTAACTGACTGTCATGTTTCATGGCCATTTTCTGAAGTTCAAACTCTCTCTCTTTTTCCCTTTCGTCTCTCTCTCTCTTTCTTTTTGTTATGCTAGGGATATTCTTTCTTCATTTCTTTCTTCTCTTTCCTTTTCTTTTTCCCTGATCTGTATCTCTCTTTCTGTCTCTTTTTCCCTCATTTCGTATTCAAGCTGCTTTAATTCTTTTTCATGTTCAAGTTGCTTGATTTGTAACTGAATGTTTGCCATTTCTACTGAGTCAGACTGTATTTCAGGCAATTTTAAATGCTCAGCTAGTGCCGTAGGTACCGCTTCTTTTCGTGTGCTGTCAGGTTATACTACCTGCAATGTTTTTGCCTAATCTAAAAGCCTTTTTTTAGTCTCGGTTTGTAAGGTACTGCGTGTGACCTTCTCCATCCCCAAAAACATCCGAGCCCCTTAAAGAGCCATTGTCCACAACACCCACCCTACTTAAAATGGAATTCCACATCTGAAAAGCAAACACAAATATGCTCACCCCTCACTGTCTTTAAGTTCACTAAGCCAGCCCAATCACGAAAGATAGATTTTTACCCCACGAGCCCCCAATTTGTTATGGGCCAGGGTTTAGAGAACACCAAAATATATCATGAAATTCACCTGACCCACAACTTTTAATAGATTTTGGTTATGAGGAGCACAAGGGCCCACTTTACAGGTGTGATGCAACAGAGAGCTAAAGTATGTTTAAAACAAAACAATGTTTATTCTATGAATCCAGTTAACATTTTATAAACACACAATAAACAGTTTATCAACTACCAGTCCTGACCACCCCCCAAAAGATAAAACAAGTTAAACCTTTTTAATTAAAGACAGCAGATTTAAATTCTCTACTGAAACAGGTATTACTTTGAAATCATCAAGTGATCTTTAGATTGCAGAGTGAGATCATAACATCTTCTTGCTGTGAATGCAGCTCTTCACCTCTGAAAATGAAACCAAAATAACACTGCATCTGCCAGCTCAGAAACGAAAGTGAAAGACAGACAGCCCAGCTCCACCCACACACTGACATCACTGCAGCTATTTGATAAGCACCCATTTCATAAAGGTACATCCACTTGACATCTGTCTGCACATAAATTCTGGCCATTGGCTTCAAGATTTTCCTGTGAAGTCACATGGGGAAATGTTCTTATATTTAAGTATCTATATAAATACAACTTATTGTGCTATTGTCAACAAAAGGCAGAATATAGATGAGAACGAGGACACTTTAAGGCTATATCATTGGGGGACACTGGAGGTAGCACAATGGCAGCAGTAAGAGATGCTTTTGCATATAGGTCTCTGGCTATGAATAGATAGATAAGAATGTATCCAGGTGAATGACATTCCACCCAAGTGAACAATGGTGGAGAGCGGTTGTGAGAGGGTAGTTTTATCAACTCTTTCATAGAATAAGAAGGGATAGTTTACTTTTGTCGCATTTACAAAGCGTGTCATTAGTGTTGTGTTTGATAAGAACCATTTTGATGCTGCAACTGGGTCAGAAATGTGACTGGATGGATTCAAAAATGGAGTTCTGGGGAAAGATGGACACAACTTTAAGAGACACTTAAGAATTTTGAAGAGGCGAGAGAGAAGATGGAGAGCGTGGTGGTCATTTGCAATATCATCAATGTTGAAAGGAGTAGGAAAAAAGCAAAGCTAAATTTTACTGTCTTGCATTGATCAAAAAGTATTCATATATTCCCTGAGTATAGAAGAGTAAGGGCTGATTTTATCAAGGCATTTAAGATGATTAAAGGTACCGATAGGATGAATGTAGAGATTTCTACTTTGGTGGGGGGGGGGGGGGGGGGGGGGTGGATCTTAAAATTAATCTTAAAATTAGAGCTGGAGTGTTCAGGAGTGATGTCAGCAAACACTTTTTCACGCAGCATGTCGGAGGAATCTGAAACTTTCTCCCCAAAATGGTGAAAGGGAATGAATGATATGTTTCTATCATTTATGTAAATCAGTGAGAGAGAAAGGAAGTGGAATAATGTTTGTTTGGGACATATGTTGCAAAATATTATGAAAGGAGCAATGGTAATGATAGCATTACAGTGTCCATAACATTGGCAAAGGATTGGAAGACTGAAGACTGAGTGAGTGAGAGACAGAAAACATTCTCCCTAGCTGCAACTTGCATCTTATTTTACTAATTTAGGGCAAGACAGATGTTTTTGAGATGGACTCTTGCTTGCAAGATAGTTGCTCAATGAAGGATGAATCTGTGTCTGTCAGTGCCACAGTTTGCATTCCTAGGGTGACAGATATACCATGGGCTTGGCAGATACCCCCTGCACTTTTAACTTTCTCATACCTGAGTGCAGGAGGAAAAGCAAATGGGGAACATTAATCTTCCTGGATAGTTGTAGAGCAATCAATTTGGTCACTTAACAATTAGGATGGGTTTCTAGATTTTGGGAGTACACTGTTAGCTGTTATTTACTGCATGGCATGCCATTATTCTTGATCATTTATCTTATCAACAATGACAGATATCTGATGGAGATAGAGGACACAGATGGTGTGCCTGAACAAGGCCACTTTCTGCCAGGAACAGACGGTGTAGCATAATACAGTTACAAAGTGTGACTTCACACAATTTTCAAATGCTCTCAATGTAATTGAAAAGCGCACTGGCTTTGTGTGCAAGCAGGAACACTTTACATCTGATTCTCAGAGGAGGTGGCCGGCCACATGTAAATCATTGATTTACAAGAGTAAACCACTATTATGAGTGTACTATTTTCCCCCCACCTTCAATTTTCTACAATATATTCCACTCCTTCGGGTTACAATGAGGCAGAGTCCCACAGGTATTGATTACCCTCCACTCAGTTGATGCAATGGCCATTCTTTTTATGGGAATGTATTCAAACGTCAAATATCTCAGTTAGGCCCGATCATCACCTCTCCAATGTATGTGTCATGAGGTAGTGTGAAGGGAGTGAAACCCTGGCTACTTGTGGCCATTTTGTTAAATAGGAATCAAGAACAACAATCCTGAGATAGTTTCCTGAAGCCAGGGATCCAGAGATAAATTAAGGCATCTTTATCAGCATTTCATCTGAGATGAGCCTGCTTACACAGACCGACAGAATCATTAACTGCAGACATGTGCTGAACTAAAAGAAGAGTAAGGTCTGATTTGAGGTGTTTCATATGATTAAAGGGTAGCTGAGGATATTGGATGATGTTTATTGTATTCAGGCTAGTGTCTACTTAACTGCATCATATTTCTAATTCCCCGTCTGCCATTTGGTACGTCCATCTCCTACCTTCAGTGCCATTCCTGATTCGTGCTCCATAGAACCAACACTGCTAAGTACCATGAATGAGAACTCTCATGACAGCCAGAAATCCTGTCACAGGGGTGTGATTCCACAGATCAACACATGGTGGAAACCTTTTACAAATTAATTTATTGGATGTGGGCATCGCTGGCTAGACCAACATTTATCCCTGACCCTAATTATCTTTGATAAAGTGGTGGTGATCTGGCTTCTTTAACTGCTGCAGTCCATGAGGTGTAGATACACCCACAGTGCTGTTAGGGACCGAGTTCCAGGATTTCGACCCAACGGCAGAGAAGGAATGGCGGTATATTTACAAGTTAGGTTAGTGAGTGATTTGGAGGGAACTTGCATGTGATGGTGTTCTCATGTGTCTGCTGCCTTTCTGCTTCTGGATGGTAGCAGTCTTGGGTTTAGAAGGTGCTGCCCAAGGAGCCTTGGTGAGTTCCTGCAGTGCATCTTGTAGATTGTTAGAAGCAGTAGTGTTACGGAAGGATATGGATTTGTCTTGAAACTAATAACCAGTGTTGTCCTGCAAGAATCCGTATTGGGACTGTTATTACTTACTATTTTTATTGATACTCTCGATGCATCTGTGCGGGCCACAATCTGCAAGCGTTCGGATCATGCTAAGATCTGTTCCAAGTGACTGGTCTCTGAACAATGCCTGAAAACCTCAGGCATTTCATTGTTATGCTGAGGAATTGGGATTATGCCTGACAAACTATTTTTAATTTGGAAAACCTCAGTGCTATGGCGAATGCTCAACACACTTCAGAGAAAAGCTTTAAGGCATGTGGAGAAAGGAACAGTTTTGGGCATTCTTGTGCATAATCTCAAAGTACATGAGCAATACCATGAGGTGATAACCGGAGGGATTAGGTTTTGGAGGACAAATAATTGATTTTAAGGCAAAGCATATTATCTTCTCCTGGATCATGCCCCACTTGGATCATGCCAGTGTGAAATTGTAACTCTCACGGTGGGTGATATTAAAGGTCTAGAAAAGATGTACTGGATTTGGGAGAAGAAAAGGATTGGGAGCACAAGGCTAATTCCTTGCATAAAGCATCTTCGTTATTAAGATGCCTCCAAGAGTTGGGACTCTACACTTTAGAGAAATACGGATTTAGAAATGATCCGATCAAGCTTTATAAGACGACAAAGTGAGTAGGTTGTGTTCGTGGACAGAATTAAATAGATTAGGGAAGACCAAGGATCACAGTTTAATTTGTACAATACCAGATCTAGGTTAAATGTTAGGAAGTGTTCCTTCAGCAGAGAATAGTGGTCTTTTGGAACAGATTGTTGGCTCAACCTATAGATGCATAGAATCATAGAATTTACAGTACAAAAGGAGGCCATTCGGCCCATTGAGTCTGCATCGGCCCTTGGAAAGAGCACCCCACCTAAGACCACCCCCCCAATCCTATCACCGTAACCCCACCCAACCTTTTTGGACGCTTAAGGGCAATTTAGCATGGCCAATCCACCTAACCTGCACATCTTTGGACTGTGGGAGGAAACCGGAGCACCCAGAGGAATCCCACGTAGATACGGGGAGAAAGAACAAACTCCTCACAGACAGTGACCCAAGCCAGGATTCGAACCTGAGAGCCTGGAGCTGCAAAGCAATTGTGCTAAACACTGTGCTACCGTGTCTAATTTACTGAATTCTTTCAAGCGAGAATTGCAACTGGTTATAGGAACATAGGAATTAGGAGCAGAAGTAGGCAATTCAGCACTTCAACCCCACTCCATCATTCAATCAGATCATGGCTGATCTCTTCCTGGTCTCAAATCCACCTCCCTGCCTGTTCCCAATATCCCTTTAACCCATTTTTAAAACTGAAATATATCTATCTTCTTCTTGAAACCATTTAATGACTCAGACTCCACTGCACTATGGGGCAGCGAGTTCTACAAATTCACCACTCTCCGCGGGAAATATAAATAAAATAAATAATCTTTATTGTCACAAGCAGGCTTACATTAACACTGCAATGAAGTTACTGTGAAAAGCCCCTAGTCGCCTGTTCGGGTACACAGAGGGAGAATTCAGAATTCTCAACTGGTACGGGAATTGAACCCACGCTGTTGGCCTTGTTCTGCATCACAAACCAGCCGTCTAGCCAACAAAACTAAACTAGCCCCTCCTAATCTCAGTATTAATCTATCGCCTCTCAACCTAACTCTATGACCACTCATTCTTGATTGCCTCACAAGGGGGAACATTTGGTCTATGTTTCCTTTATCAATCCGTCTTAGTATTTTATATACCTAAATCAATTCCCCTCTCATCCTTTTAAACTGCAACGAGTTTAAGCCCCAACTGTTTAACCTCTCCTCATACGTCAACCCTTTCATCCCTGGAATCAATCTCGTAAACCACCTCTGAGCTGCCTCCAATGCCACCACAACTTTCCTCAAATAAGGAGACCAAAACTGGACACAATACTCCAGGTGTGGTCTGCCCAACACCTTATACAATTGCAACATCTCTCTACTTTTCCTTTTGCAATAAACACAAAAATTCCATTTGCCTTTTTAATGGCTGTATCTGTATGCCGACTTTCTGCGATTCATGAACAAAGACACCCAGATCCCTTTGCCCAGATACATTTTGAATTTACTTTCCATTTAGATAACTTCAGCCAAAACGGATAAGCTCACACATCCACATTAAACTCCATCTGCCATATTTTAGCACATTCTCCTAACCTATCTATGTCTGTCCGTAAATGCTTTATTTCCTCTTCACTGCCTGCTTTCCCACCTATTTTGGTATCATTCGCAAATTTTGCTATTTTATACTTTGTCCCTGCTTGCAGATCATTTATATGGATTATGAACAGTTGCAATCCGAGGACTGAACCCCGTTAGCTCTCTAGCTAGAGAACGACCAATTTATGCCGACCCTCTGCTTTCTGTCAGTCAGTCAATCCTCAATCCAATTTGTTCTCTACCCCCAATCCCCTGCAATCTCACCTTCTGGATCAGTTTTTTATGCGGCACCTTGTCAAACGCCTTCCAGAAGTCTCGACCACATCCACAGATCCCCTATTTTCCACCTTGCTGGTTACATCCTCAAAGAAATCAAACATGACTTATTCTCATGGATAGGGCAGAGACAGGGTCAGTGAAAACCTGATCTGGTTTTGCTTGCTAGATTTATTGAGGAAGAATTTTCCAGATGTTTCCAGGGGCACAGATAGGCTCTTCTGTGGTCGCAACGGAGGCTCCAGGATGGTGTGTTGCTTTTCTGGTGCAAGGATCATGGATGTCTCTCTGAACAGGTACAAGATATCCTAAAACAGGAGGGCAAACAAGCAGATGTTATTTCCCACATTGGTACAAATGACATAGACAGGAATAACAGCAAGGTCCTACAAAGACATTGCAGGGAGTTAGGTAGTAATCTAAAAAGCAGGACCTCTATGGTAGTCATAGCAGGATTACTCCCCGTGCCACGTGGTTAGTGAGGCTTGGAACTGAGAGATATCACAGTTGAACATGTGGCTAAAGAGTTGGTGTGGGGGGGGGGGGGGGGGGGGGGGAGGGCTTCAGATATGTGGATTATAGGGATGTCTGAGGGAAGGTGAGACCTATACAAGCAGGATGGGTTGTGCCTTAAGTGGAGGGGCACAAATATCTTGGTCAGATGGTAATGTGGTTCGGGGCAGGTTTAAGCTAGTATGGTGGTGGGGGTGGGGGTGGGGGGGGGGGGGGGGGGGGGCAGCAGGCCAGCAGAGACTGGGGGAAAGTTTGAGACTATGACAAATATACCTAAAGAGGGTGAACAGGTAGAGGGAAGTTGCTGATCTCAGTGGGTCTGGAGGTCTGGAATGTGTTTGCTTCAACGCAAAAAAGTTAAAAGGTGAGACGGATAAATTTAGAGCTTGGATTAATGTGGGGAATTATGATACTGATGCTATTATGGAGACATGGTTAAAGGAGAGACAGGACTGGCAGCTTGACAATCCAGGATATCAATGTTTTAGATGAGCAGAAAGGGTAGGGGAGTTGCATTACTGGAAAAGGAACATATCACAGCTGTGCTGTGGGAGGATATCTTGGAGGGAGCCTGCGGTGAGGCATTATGAGTAGAGTTCACAAATAGGAAGGGTGCAATCACAATGTTGGGGATGTACTATAGGCCTCCCAACAGACAGTAGGGTGAAGAGGAAGAGATATGTAGCCAGATTCTGGAAAGATGTGAAAATAGCAGGGTTGCTGTGATGGGTGAATTTAATTTCCCTCATAGGGACTGGGGCTCCATTAGTACCAGAGGTTCGGATGGAGAGCAATTTGTTAGGTGTGTACAAGAGGGTTTTTTCAAACAGTATGTTGATAGTCCAATCAGGGTGTGGGCCTTACTGGACCTAGAATTTGGGAATGACCCTGCCAGGTGACTAAAGTTTCAGTAGGGGAACATTTTTGGACTCGTGGTCATAATTCCATCAGTTTTCGATTCCTCATGGATAAGAGCAAGAGTGGTCCTTGAGTGAGGGTAGTACATTGGAGAAAGCTAACTACAGCAGAATTCGGCAAGAGCTGGAGAATGTGGACTGGGAGCGGCTGTTTCAGGGTAAACCCACATTTGATATGTGGGAGTCTTTTAAAGACCAGTTGATTAGAGTGCCGGACAAGCATGACCCTGCGAAAATGAAGGATATAAATAGAAGGATTAGGGAACCATGGATGACGGGGAAAATTATGATATCAGTCAAAAAGAAAAAGGAAGCTTACATAAGGTCTAGGCAACTAAAAGCAGACAAAACTTTTGAAGAATATAGGGGAAGTAGGAACAAACTCAAGCAGGCCGTTAGGAGAGCTAAAAGAGGCCATGAAATGTCATTGGCAAGCAGGGTCAAGGAAAATCCCACGGCCTTTTCTACATGTATGTGGAGCAAGAGGGTAGCTAGGGAAGGAGTAGGCCCACTCGATGTCAAAGGAGGAAAGTTATGCATGAAGTCAGTGGAAGTAGATGAGATAATTAATGAGTGCTTTGCATCAGTTTACACCAAGGAGAGGGCCTTGACAAATGTTGAAGTTAGGGGTGTGTTTGTGAATACTCTAGGAAATGTCAGCATAATAAAGGAGGAACTGTTTGATATTAAAAATCATTATGGTAGACAAGTCCCCTGGGCCGGATGGGATATATCCTATGTTGCTGTGGGAGGCAAACGAGGAAATAGCTGGGGCCTTATCAGATATCTTTACATCACCTTTGACCACAGGCAAGGCTCTAGAGGACTGGAGAATATCCAATGTTGTCCCTTTGTTTAAGAAGAGAAGCAAGCATAATTCAGGTAATTATAAGCCTGACGTCAGTGGGAGGGAAGCTATTGGAGAAGATACTGAGGGACAGGATTTATTCACATTTGGAAGTGAATAGATTTGTTAATGATAGGCAACATGATTTTGTGCAGGAAGGTCATGACTTCCCAACTTTTATTTTTAAGTAATAAAGTTAGACTACCCAATTCATTTTTCCAATTAAGGGGCAATTTAACGTGGCCAATCCACCTAACCTGCATATCTTTGGGTTGTGGGGGTGAAACCCAGGCAAACACGGGGAGAATGTGCAAACTCCACAAGGACAGTGATCCAGAGCCAGGATTTAACCTGGGACCTCGGCGCCATGAGGCAGCAGGGCTAACCCAGTGCACCACTGTGCTGCCCTCTGACTTTTCTAGAATGGATATCTGTAACTAGTGGTGTTCTACAGGATTCAGTGTTGGGACCAATTTTGTTTGTAATGTACATAAATAATCGGGAGGAAAATGTAGGTGGTCTGACTAGCAAGTTTGCAGATGACACAAAGATAGAACATAGAACATAGAACAGTACAGCACAGAACAGGCCCTTCGGCCCTCGATGTTGTGCCGAGCAATGCTCACCCCACTTAACCCACGTAACCCGTATACCCGTAACCCAACAATCCCCCCATTAACCTTACACTACGGGCAAGGTGGAGTTGCAGGTAGTAGGGGACTGTCAGAGAATACAGCAGAATATAGATAGATTGGAGATTAGACAGAAAAATGACAGATGGAGTTCAATCCGGACAAATGCAAGGTGATGCATTTTGGAAGATCAAATTCAGGTGTGAATTATACAGTAAATGGCCGAACCCTTATGAGCATTGAGATGCAGAGTGATCTGGGCGTTCAGGTCCATAGTTCCATGAAAGGCAACACAGGTGCATAAGGTGGTCAAGAAAGCATACGGTATGCCTTCAGCGGTCAGGCATTGAGTGCAAGAGTTGGCAAATCATGTTACACTTGTATAAAACTTTAGTTAGGCCACATTTAGAATATTACAGTTCAGGCCCCACAGTAATAATAATAATAATCTTTATTATTGTCACAAGTAGGCTTTCATTAACAGTGCAATGAAGTTACTGTGAAAATTCCCTAGTCGCCACACTCCGGCGACTGTTTGGCTGAACTAAGGGAGAATTCATAATGTCCAAATTACCTAACAGCACATATTTCGGGACTTTGTTGCCTTCTTTACTTTGGGGTGAACCATAAGCTATTTCTTATATCGACCAAATGACCACACAACCAATATTTTAGCTCAAGAACACAGTTTATTAATAGCACGAGACTTGTATCTCTATTCAATAACACACGCGGCTCCGTACTAAACTACACCTAATGACTAAGATGACCGTTACTTAACTTCGAGTGACTGGTAGTGTGCGAGATAAGGCCTTTATCCGGGACCACGTTGGGTTCGTATCAGCTGGGCTCGCCCTTCAGGAATGGTTGCAGGTGCTTGACCTTGGTTGTTCTGCTGAAGTTGGTTGCAGACAGGCCAGTCCCAAAAGAGGCAGAAATCATGGCTGCATTGTGTTTTAACTGGCTTGAGTTTCCCCCGTCCCTTTTGTGGGCAATTTCTGGGTCACTATCAATCAATTCCTCAGGGCTCCACTCTCTGATTGGTCACATCCAATCAGGGGCTGCCACATCACTTTTCGGTGGGCACTCAGTGGCCAATCCTGGAGGGCACCGAGCAGGAGCTCGGTGCCGCCTAGTCTAGAAGATGATGCGATGGACCTGATGGTCCCATTGTTACTTTAATCGCCTTGAATGGCCCATTTGCAGGTGTGAATTCCTGCATACTTCTGGGCTGCTGTTTGCAACGATACAAGCTGCAGCTTGTCTGTGTCCCAAACCTGGCCATAATTCCCATCATTCTTTGCGGGCAGCCATTTTAGATGGTGACATCTTGTGGGAGGAAACCGGTCCACCCGGAGGAAACCCACGCAGACACGGGGAGAAAGTGCAGATTCTGCACAGCCAATGACCTAAGCTGGGAATCGAACCAGGGTCCCTGGCGCTGTGAAGCAACAGTGCTAACTTCTGGGCTACTGTGCCACCCCAACCAGAAGGAAGTGGCTGCTTTGGAGAGCGTGCAAAGAAGGTTTACCAAGATGTTGCCTGGTATGGAAGGTGTTAGCTATGAGGAGAGGTTGAATAAACGTGGATTGTTTTAGTTGGAAACTTGAAGGCTGAGGGGAGACCTGATTGAGGTTTACAAAATTATGAGAGGTATAGACAGGGTGAATGGTCAGAAGCTTTTTCCAAGGATGGAAGACTCCATTACGGGTGGGCGGGCACAGGTTCATGGTGAGAAGAGGAAAGTTTTGGGGAGATGTGCGGGGAATGTTTTTCATGCATTGGGTGGTGGGTTCCTGAAACGTATTGCCAGTGGAGGTGGTGGAGACAGGCACGATAGCAACATTGAAGATGCATCTTGATAGACACATGAATGGGTGGGATGCAGATCATTTGGGCAATAAGTAGTATTTCTAAATAAGGAATCTGGATCGGCTCTTCTTCAAATTAACCCAAGTTGTTATCCAGATTTTCTCTTTTTCCAGGAGATCACGTGGCTTTCAGTTGAGGTGGAGAATGTATGGGTTTGAATCTGTTTTCCTCCCGCTGGAGGAGAATTGCACCGTTTTTACGAGCCCCTGAGAGCGCAAAGTGGGAAGCAATCCCATAGCCCTTGCCATGCAAATATTTTCATGGCGAGGAATACGAGGAATCCCGCTATTGGGCTGCCATTTTGAACAGGCGGGCCAATAGCCAAGTCCTGCGGGCTACCACTCCTCTCCCCCCACATCACAATTCATCCCCGAACTAC
Source organism: Scyliorhinus canicula (assembly GCF_902713615.1). Taxonomy (NCBI): domain Eukaryota; kingdom Metazoa; phylum Chordata; class Chondrichthyes; order Carcharhiniformes; family Scyliorhinidae; genus Scyliorhinus; species Scyliorhinus canicula. The sequence continues at coordinate 75,250,271 of NC_052162.1, read as the reverse complement.
CTCCTGCACCGTAAAGCAGCCCCCTTCCCTAGATTGCCTGGGTGCCCCCCATCCCCCAAGTAGAGGGTTAATCTGGCCCACGGCCCCACCTACCCCCAGGGGCCCCATAATGAAGAAGGTGCCCCAGGGAACCCTGGGAAAAGGGAGACCCCCCCAGGGACCCTGGGAAAAGGGAGACCCCCCCAGGGACCCTGGGAAAAGGGAGACCCCCCAGGGACCCTGGGAAAAGGGAGACCCCCACAGGGACCCTGGTAATTGGGAGACCCCCAGGGACCCTGGTAATAGGGAACCCCACCACAGACACCTGCAGTAGGGAGACCCCTGCGGAGCACTTACAATAGGGAGTCCCACCCTCCAGGGTCACACAATAGGGAGACACCCCCCCCTGACGTAGACTAAAAGTGGCACCTCATGGATATGGGAAGGACGCCCACTCACGGTCGTGAGGGTCACTATTGCCCTCAACTTTTTGCCACTGGTTCATTCCAGGGCTTGAGCGGGGGCCTTTGCGGCTCACAATCTGCAGCCCAGAATACATCCGTGATGGCATGGATGTCCTGCATGCCTGGGCATCAGACTTTATCACCTTTGAGCTAGGCCAGGTACACCAGGATTCGCCCGCCCCTCCCAGTTTCCTGCACCCTGGATTGCACAGCCACTCCAGGTACCCTGTTCCATCCTCCAGAGGTCTGGGTAACAGCACTCCAGAGTGATGGGCTTGTGTTGGTACTGTCAACGGGTGAACATACAAGACAGGTGAATGATAATAACTCACTGTTAAATGAACTCTGGTGCTCCTCAGTTTCTGTAAAAGTCCCACTCCTGTCTTTCTTGACAGCACGCTCACACCCATCCTCTGAACGGGGTCTGCATAGGGGGCTTTTGATATTGGACCATTGTGTCTGGGGGTGGGGGGGGGGGGGGGGGTGTGGGCAGAGGGCATCAGGGGGTGGGGTTGCAGGCAGGCCCGCTGTGAAGATCAACATGACAGAGCGTTACATGTTAAATCGTGAACATTTTACATTTCCATTCCCCCTAACTACGGCTAGTGCCCCCCCCCCCCCCCCCCCCCCCACCCTCCCTCCTCCACACGAGTGCCCACTCAGTACTCCTCACTCTTCTTGATCTTTTGTGGTCTACTGCTACGAAAATAATGCCGAGGCCCTTAGCCCTGGCTGTCACAGACTGACCCATGCTTTGGGCACCACCAGTTGTGCTCCAGCCTTTCCGCTGTGATCACCATCCTAGCAGTGTTGGCCTTGGTGCCTCGCTTTGGCTGTCCACTAAATTTTTTAAAAATTGTTCAAGGGACGTGGGCATCACTGGCAGGGCCAACTTTAATTGTCCATCCCAATGGGTATTTAAAAGTCAACCACATTGCTGTGGATCTTGAGTCACATGTAGGTCGAGCATTAAGGACAGCAGATTTTCTTCCCTGGGGGGGGGCATGAGTGAACCACATAGCTTTTTCTGACTGTTGACAATGGTTTCATGGTTGCCATTAGACTTTTAATTACAGATTTAAAAAAAATGTAATTCAAATTCCACCATCTGCCTTGTTGGGATTCGAACCCAGGTCCCCAGAGCATTACCCTGAGTCTCTAGATTACTAGTCCAGTCACAATACCATTATGTCACTGCCTCCTCCACCCCACCCGTCCAATTAATGTTATCCACCGAGATATGTATCTCTGCGCTGGTGGAAGGTGGGGGGGGGAGGGGAGGAGGATAGCTGTGATGCCTCACTGGCAGTCTCCTGAGAGTTCTCCTCCGAGGTGGTCTCTTGGTTGGGTGTGGGGGGGGGGGGGGGGGGGGAGAACAACTCTGTATGGCCCAGTCGCAACAGATGGCCAGCCTGCGAGATAATGGGCACGTGGTTAGTGAGAGGGAAATATCATTTTGTCTGCCATGAACAACTCACTTGAGACGGGTCATTGGGGTAAAGGGGCAATGGTTTCTCACCTTTGTGGTGCAGGCTAATCTCACTGCCGGTGACTGCTTTGTCTTCGGTTAACCCCACGATCTACAGGTCCTTTTCCTCACAAGGGGTGAGAACTCGGATCTCTGGCATTCTGCCCTCCATCTTGGCCCTTTCCTGCTAATTATGTGCTATCTTCTCCTGAGCGGACAAAGTGAGGGCATTGTGAGCTGCACACATGATGAATCAGGGTGGGGGGGGGTCTATAGCAGATGGCATGTATGTGCACTGCACCTGTTCATGAAGGGGATGTGCCAGGGGATTCTTAGGAACAAGCACAAAGATCGGATGTGGGGTGGTTGCAAGGTGTCAGCCAGTGATTTGTGAGGGGATGGAGTTTGGGAATTTAAGGGCTGGCAGGTGGAACTGATGCCAAGAGAGAGATGGTAACTTACCCTTGCAGCTGAGTGGAAGTTGTTGGTCTTCTTCAGACATTGGCTGGTGGTCTTCCTGATCACGCTGCCTGCACTGATAGCTGCTGCCTCCCAGGCAGCATTGCTGACCCTGCTGCTGGTCCTCCGACCCCCCTTAGGGGAATAGGGTGCTCCACCATTTATTCATAGCTGCAAGAAGCCTTGTGAGGTCGGAATCCCCAAAACAATGAGCAAGTCTGTGCAATGCCAGAGAGTCTGTTGACTGGGAGGGAACCAGACAATAAGACTGCCAGTAATGGTGAGAAGCTTGTGGGGGCTCATTTTTGACACCAATTGCCTTTAAATATGGACCGTGAACTCCCTGACGTGGCCATCGAGAAATACCCTGCCAAACACGGCCAAAATGACACTTCAAAATTTTTCCATTGAATCATGCCCGTGGTGTTCCTTGCTTTCAAAATGATGTAATGAATCTGAGCTACACCCTTCACCGCCCAGAAGCCAATTTGTTTTCTTCAAACAACCATTCCACATGAAATAAAGTTAAATAATACTGCTGCAGGGAACATGGGCATTCATCAGCATCATCCTGTACCAGTGGTCACTGACTCATTGACATTGATAGAGTAGATACGCTTGTGCTTAATCTTTGCCTGGGCATTTTGTGTTAGGGCCATCAATATTGCCTTGGATTTTGGATCGTTCTGCCAGTAGGAAGAATTGCTGCGCTGGTTATATACTATTTCTAATTTTACATGTAGGAAATGATGGCAGAGTCTGCACTGGTGTGTAATGCATTAGTGAGCTACTCAATAGGCGGAATTCACCTGTTCTGCCTATAACGGTTTTGGTGATAGGTGGAATCAGAGAATGTAGTTGGAATCAAAAAGTCGGAAAATTGCCGGAGGAAAATCGTGTTGCAATTCTCCCATGGCGGGTGAATGGTGGATTTGTCTTCCTATTGGGAGCCAGCGTGAATGCATTAATTTACAGATCATGAATGCTCATTAACACATTTGTCAGAATCCCATCAGGACTTCCAACCTTGCGTCAAGCCAACAGGAAATCACACAAGCTTGAAACCTGATTGCCAAAGAGTGGCGTGAACAAGGCCATCTTCAGTTTGCCAGAGACTTTGAGGTTAGTGTAACAAAGCCTTTCTGTCAAAGTGTTGTGCTGCTCCTAATTTGCTGTTCACCACGACTGCCGGGGCACACTGATTCCTGCCCTGTATCTCCATGCCGAGCTGGTCTTCATGGACAGCACCGTGCTGCTGGACCCATGGACCCCTCTGTGTCACTGAGTTGGATCAGTACTGTTCCTGGGGTTGATGAGTACAGGGGTCTCCTTCCCCTTGGTGCTACACATCAATGGCTATCTGGAAAGTACTGTGCTGCGGGACTCATGCAGCCACCGTTGCAAGGTTTGACGGGAGGTGAAGTGCGAGGTGAGGCTGGAGGTGGGGGATGGGCTAATAAAGATAAAGGGGGAAAGCAATGTGGAAGGCGGGCTGTGCAAGGAGGGGGGTCAGAGGGGCAAGTTGATGGATGATGAGGATTAACAATCGAACACAGGAAAATCAAGGGAACTGGAGCTTTTACCTGACGAGGTTCTATGAAATGCAGACAAACAAGGAGGCGAAAGGGATAGCGCATGTATTAGTGTTGGAAAGGATGTACGTAGACTGCACATTATGGGGTGGGGCCTGTTAGTGTGGCACATTAGGAATAGTTTGCACAAACACTGAACAGGTCGGGGCTGCATTGATGTGCAAAGGTGACTGTTGTCTGTTGTCCTCTTTGGAAACGGGAATTATCACAAGGCTGGCAGATGGGAGTTACAGAGTTCAGCCATTCCTGCTGTGAAATGGAAAGGAGTCATAGACGCTAGTCAGTCCAGGGGCTATCTGCGGCTCAGTCTGATGTCGGAGAATGGAGACAGTGCAGAAGAGCAGTGGGAATGCAGCAGAAGCAATCATTGGAAGCATGTCGAGTCCAAGACCTTTTCCTCGCTGGTCTCACGACTGACCTCATCTTTGACACTTGAACTTTTGGGACTCTTTAGAGAGAAGTGAAAGATGAATTGGACCGTGACCGACCTGAGACCCTTGATGTGCCTTTGCAGAGGAAGCAGAACAACGTCGGTTGGCAGGTACGGTGCGTAATGTTAACTATTTTGTGATTTAATGTTAATATTAATATTTAATATGTTTAATGTTCTCATTGAGAGTAATATTAGTTAATGTAATATTTAATAAAGATTGCAACTTTATGAAATTATGTACATAAGGGTAGGTCTTCGGACCACTAATTGTATTGCTTGGTGGCTCAGCTCTTAGTACCTTGTGTAAGTAACTATCTGTGCTTGGTTGGCTAGGGGGTTAGAGTTAGACCACCTCCCCAATCCTTTGAGTATGACTGACATGGAAAAGCCAGGTTAAGACTTGAATAAGGCTACACGTATCATGTTATAATGCATCTGCTACAGGGAAGGCCAAGGGATGAGTGCCCCAAAAGGAAAACGTACAGCTTGGTGTGCAGGGCTGCCCTACAATGGATGTTCATGGATATGAGGAGCTCTGTACTGGGCTGCAGAGGGAATAGTGATGGCGACAGGGAAATCTGCATCATATAATATGGGGAGTCGGGGGCTTGTATTTGAAGCTCTCATAGTGAGATGGAACTCCAGTTAGTGACGGTGCACACAACCTTTAAATGGGGTGGCTACAGGTCAACGTGAGGCATGGGTGCATCACAGGTAATGGGTCTGGGGAGGGGGGACTATGCCGATGTCCACCACCATAATGACAGAATCCAGTATTAGCAGAGTGGCATCTCTACCGACACATCATGAGGTTCCAGGTAAATTGGGGGCACACAGACAGTGAGGGAGGGAGGGTCAAACTCTGCCCTGTAATAAAGGTGCAGCCCCATCTCGACACACAGGTAAATGGTGTTGAACAAAGAAAAGTACAACACAGGAACAAGCCATTCGGCCATCCAAGCCTGCGCCGACCATGCTGCCCGTCTAAACTAAAATCTTCTACACTTCTGGGGTCTATCCCTCTATTCCCATCCTATTCATGTATTTGTCAAGATGCCCCTTAAATGTCACTATCATCCCTGTTTCCACCACCTCCTCCGGCAGCGAGTTCCAGGCACCCACGACCCTCTGTGTAAAAAAAAAACTTACCTCGTACATCTCCTCTAAACCTTGCCCGTCGCATCTTTAGCCTATGCTCCCTAGTAATTGACCCTTCTATCCTGGGAAAAGGTCTCTGACTATCCACTCTGTCTATGCCCCTCAATTTTGTAGACCTCTATCAAGTCACCCCTCAACCTCCGTCGTTCCAGTGAAACAAACCAAGTTTATTCAACCTCTCCTCATAGCTAATACCCACCATACCAGGCAACATCCTGGTAAATCCCTTCTGCACCCTCTCTAAAGCCTCCACATTCTTCTGGTAGTGTGGCGACCAGAATTGAACACTATACTCCAAGTGTGGCCTAACTATGGTTCTATACAGCTACAACATGACTTGCCAATTTTTATACTCAATGCTCCGGCCAATGAAGGCAAGCACGCCATTTGCCTTCTTGACTACCTTCTCCACCTGTGTTGCCCCTTTCAGTGACCTGTGGATCTCTCTGACTGTCAATAGTCTTGAAGGTTCTACCATTCACTGTATATTCCCTACCTGTATTAGACCTTCCAAAATGCATTACCTCACATTTGTCTGGATTAAACTCCATCTGCCATCTCACCGCCCAAGTCTCCAAATAATCTAAATCCTGCTGTATCCTCTGACAGTCCTCATCGCTATCCGCAATTCCACCAACCTTTGTGTCGTTGACAAACTTACTAATCAGACCAGTTACATTTTCCTCCAACTCACTTATATATACTAAGAACAGCAAAGGTCCCAGCACTGATCCCTGCGGAACACCACTAGTCACAGCTCTCCAATCAGGAAATCACCCTTGCATTGCTACTCTCTGCCTTCTATGAACTAGGCAGTTCTGTATCCATCTTGCCAGCTCACCTCTGATCCCTTCAGGTGACTTCACCTTTTGTACCACTCTGCCATGTGGGACCTTGTCAAAGGGCTTACTGAACTCCATATAGACAACATCCACTGCCCTGCCTGCATCAATCACCTTTGTGACCTCAAAAAACTCTATCAAGTTAGTGAGACACGACCTCCCCTTCACAAAGCCTTGCTGCCTCTCGCTAATACGACCACTTGCTTCCAAACCTATCACGAAGAATTCTCTCCAGTAATTTCCCTACCACTGACGTAAGGCTTACCGGCCTATAGTTCCCTGGATTATCCTTGCTACTTTTCTTAAACAAAGGAAGAACATTGGCTATTCTCCAGTCCTCCGGGACGTCACCTGAAGACAGTGAAGATCCAAAGATTTTTGTCAAGGCCTCAGCAATTTCCTCTTTTGCCTCCTTTAGTATTCTGGGGTAGATCCCATCAGGCCATGGGGACTTATCCACCTTAATATTTTTCAAGTCGTCTTTTTGGATCTCAAAGTGACCCAGGCTATCTATACAACCTTCTCCAGACTTAACATCCACCGATTCCTTCTCTTTGGTGAATACTGATGCAAAGTACTCATTTAGTGCCTCACCCATTTCCTCTGGCTCCACACATAGATTCCTTCCCCTGTCCTTCAATGGGCCAACCCTTTCCCTGGCTACCCTCTTGCTTTTTATGTAGGCGTAAAAAGCCTTGGGATGTTTCTTAGCCCTATTTGCCAATGACTTTTCGTGACCCCTTTTAGCCCTCCTGACTCCTTGCTTAAGTTCCTTCCTACTTTCTTTATATTCCACACAGGCTTCCTCTGTTCCCTGCCTTCTAGCCCTGACAAATGCCTCCATTTTCCTTTTGATGAGGCCTACAATATATCTTGTTATCCAAGGTTTCCAAAATTTGCCATATTTATCCTTCTTTCTCACAGGAACATGCCGGTCCTGAATTCCTTTCAACTGACATTTTAAAGCCTCCCACATGTCAGATATTGATTTACCCTCAAACATGCGCCCCCAATCTATGTTTTTCAGTTCCCGCCTAATATTGTTATAATTAACCTTACCCCAATTTAGCACATTCACCCTAGGACTGCTCTTATCCATGTCCACCATCACTTTAAAACTTTAAAAAAAAAATCAATTTAGAGTACCCAATTGATTTTTTCCAATTAAGGGGCAATTTAGCGTGTTCAATCATCTACCTTGCACATCTTTGGGTTGTGGGGTGAAACCCATACCAACACGGGGAGAATGTGCAAACTCCACACGGACAGTGACCCAGAGCCGGGATCGAACATGGGACCTCGGTGCCGTGAGACTGCAGTGCTACCACTGTGCCATCGTGCTGCCCTTGCACTTTAAAACTTACTGATTTGTGATCACTGTTCCTGAAATGCTCCCCGACTGAAACTTCTACCACTTGGCCAGCTCATTTCCCAATACCAGGTCCAGTACAGCCCATTCCCTAGTTGGACTATCTACATATTGTTTTAAGAAGCCCTTCTGGATGCTCCTTACAAACTCTGCCCTGTCCAAGCCCCTAGCACTAAGTGAGTCCCAGTCAATACTGGGGAAGTTGAAGTCACCCATTACAACAACCCTATTGCTTTTACTCCTTTCCAAAATCTGTCTAGCTATCTGCCCCTCTTTCTCCCGCTGGCTGTTGGGAGGCCTGTAGTAAACCCCCAACATTGTGACTGTACCCTTCTTATTCCTGATCTCTACCCATTTAGCCTCGCTGCCCTCTGAGGTTCCTCCCGCAGTACAGTGTCTTCCAAAATCAAAAGTAAGATCGGTTCTGTCTGGGAGGGGTATGTGAAGTGTGGGAGGACTGCTAAGCTGGGCTCTGGGGCTCCTTCTTGGAAGGCATACTCATTTGTTGGTGATACTACCATGGACAGGATATAGGACAATTCCACAGGACAGAGACCCAGAAAGCAACAGCAAGCCAAATTTCTATTTTTGCACTTTTAAAGGGATAGGCAAAACGCAATAGGCTCATGTCAAATTTGGAAAAGCTACATTTTGGAAGACATGAATACAGCCTTGGAGAGCTATGCCTACAGTGAAGGGGATACAGCTGCATCAATTGTGACATCTCATCAGTGAGAGGGAGTCATGGATTAACAATTAAGGTCACTCATCCGGGGCCAAACGGGTTCCATTCATTCCATGACGACCGAGTGCTCATTGTTATGCAAGGCCAATGAGTGGAATTCAGAGCCACATTGTTTCAATAATGCAATTCACAAGCTCTCACCACCTCGTAGGGTTCCAGATGTAACATCTATGGAATAAAATGCTGCTCACCTCTACGTGTGCGCTACAGTTCCAGGAATGAGGCAGTATGAGGAATAATGCGTCAAAGTGTAGCTGCCCAACGTCTCCCATAGGTCTCTCATTCACAACTTTGTCTCAAACACCCTTGAACCATTCTGGTCTTCGATATAACTTTCAGAGCAGAGGCAAAAATGAAAATGGATTCAATGGGAATTTTGCACAGAATCCTCATTTGCAGGAGGCAGAGGAGGGAAAGGTGTCAGCGCGCACAGCGCCAGCAGGAGGCAAGGCATGTGGGACAAAGCAAAGGGGAGCATGAGCATCAACGGGAGCCAAAGGGGCAGAGACCCAGACAGTGGAGATGACTGACAACACCGAGGGTTTATCGTCCACGAACGCCCTTTCTACAAACGACTGAGAGATAGTGAGGGTTTTTCAATGATCCGACCATAGCTTCAGCCTTTCCAAGCAACATAGATGTTGTTATTATCCTGCAGTTCATCAATAATCCTGGACTTTGCTCCAGTGTGATTATGCTTTCGATTTCTTGTTGCTGTCTTTTCACCTAGAAAGAGTGCACAAGGTGTGGGCACGAGGGCAGCATCGTCTGTTATCCTGTTTTAGCAAAAATAATGTTGGGTCAGTGATGTGATATGTGGTCTGTGCACAGGGTTGATCCTGTTTATTTTAGTGTAATCCTTGCAGTTATGAGAAGGGAGTGCATTTTAGACACCCCTTATCTCATTTATAATAAAGGTGAGTGGAGCCATGGCAGGGTGATGGGTGGACAGTGGGTGCGGAGGTGGGTGATCGGGTTGGTCAAGTTCTCACTAGGATTGATGGTAGCCCCAATTAGAGCTAATTGTATCACTTGTTTTATTTTGCTTTTTTTATGACTTTGAATTTTGAGAATCCATGCTTATTTCCTTCAAAGGCCCAGGCAGATCATGTATCCTGGAGAGGACTGGGTTCTTTCTGCTTCTTCCTTGTGATTAGCATATTTTAGAACTATTAGACTATTAGGGGAAATGGGTCGGGGCACATACCAGGGGGGGGTTGGTTAATTCTTTCTCAAATTGTTGAAGTGGGAGCCTGTATGCTGTTCCTCTGCGTTGTTGGAGTCCTTCTTTGGTTTGGGAGTAGGCTTGATGGGGGAATGATGTACCCTCCTCCAAGTGGTCTCCATGTTGTTGTTGGATCTTCCAGGTGAGGCAGTGTCTTTGTCTCTGAGGCAGTGCTGTCCCATAGTATCCTCTTTACAATGGCATGCACTGCTGGGGGGGGAGGGGGGGGGGGGTTCCCTTATCATTCTGTCGAGGTGAGGGATTTCCTCCCCTTGCCAAGATGCTCATGCATTCGTGATTCTTCTTCTCTTTAATGGTGACATCTCCCCAGTTGAGGCTGGAGTGATTTTTCTAGTGTTAGTGGGATTGTGGCAATACCTTGGGTGTGGTTGGTGAGGAGCAGGAATGACTGGGTGGTAGTCTTGGTGTTTGTTGGGGGTACAGGCTCCTGTGCGCCAGAGTGTGCTGGACTAGGTCAGGTCCGGTGCTGTGATCGGTATCCTGTTGCCCCCTCATGCTTGGCACATCTCATCTCGAAGGCATTTATTAAGGACATCCTGAGAGGCTGGGTTTTTATTTTGATATGTTTGAATATCCTTGGTTGACATACTCCATTGTGCATGAGGGTGTGGGGTTGAGCCAAGTCCTATACTATGGTTGATATAGTTTTCTCCCTTTTGGTTGGTATGTTCCCTTGTCTGAACGAGTAGTGTTCTTCCTCTTCTTCATTATTAGGCGGCGGGCGTGCACCAGAGGAATACGGACCCTTGGCGAGGCCCTGCTCCTTTTTTAATAATAATCTTCATTATTGTCACAATTGTTATTATTAACACTACAATGAAGTTACTGTGACCTGTGACCTTCTGCTCCCAGCAGTTCTCCCTCTCTTTTATCTATCTATCTTTGCCTGAAAAACATTCAACGGGACAGCCTCAACTGCTTCACTGGGCGGGGAATTTCACAGATTCACAACCCTTTGGGTGAAGAAGTTCCTCGTCAACTCAGTCCTAAATCTGCTCCGCCTTATTTTGAGGCAATGCCCCCTAGTTCTATTTGGACATTCTGAATTCTCCCACTGTGCACAAGAACAGGCTTGGAATGTGGCGACTAGGGGCTTCTACCCTAACTATTCCCTTGATAACTTTATGTGTTTCTATAATATTCCCCCTTTTTCTCCTAAAGTTCAATGAGTATAGGTTGGGATTATGTTGCATTCTGTGGTATATGTATAACATTTTTAGAACAGGGTTCTTGTGAATCTTCTTTGTATTTTTCCCTTTTTGTTATGGGGGAGTAAAGAATCCATGATTGGTTCCTGCAGAGGTACAGATGGGTGTGTTATTCGAGGAAAGGAGGTTGCGCTGTGTCATTGATGCCTCTCGTGTTGTTAGGGTTGAGGGAGAGGTGTACTGGTGTGCACTTGAACATAGCGTGAAAAGTTTATCCTGCACTCTGGTGGTCGTTGTGAGCAATCTCTGCGTGGGAAGATGTGTATCATTTTACAATATTTTCATGGCCTCGTCCTTCCCTCCCTTGTTATCTGGTGGTGTGCATCGAGCAGGGTTTTTCAAAGTGCCATCGCGAGCACTGGTGAGTCGCGGAGCAATTGGTTGCACCGTTCCCGCAATGGGCACAAAAGCAGGAGAAGCGTCCAATAGCTGCTATGGCTTTTACATCAAGAATGGTGACCACTGCCGCCATTTGAATAGAAATAAATGAGGCTGTGTGGAGTCTTCTGGCCAGAAGCGGCAGCAGAGAGCGGGTCACATTCTGCATGCACGCACCCTGCATGCACACTTGACAACAAGTGCCCTCCGGGTACCTGCTTTTGGGGCCAAATCACAGAGCAGTGTTGCTTCCATTTTCCAGCTGCTGGCAAACAAGGCAAAAGGACTGTGAGGATGAATAATTTTCTTAAAAGTAAGAGACGACCAGAGAATCAAATAGGCAGTGTACCTATTAGACATGATTTCCCAACAGAATCTGTTGGAGAGAGAGCTGCTCAAGAGAGTCCAGAGCGGGACAGAGCAGTGCTAGTGTTAGCTCTGTACAGAGCTCCGCCATGTTGCACGCACTCACGGCTGGAAGTGCAAGCCCCCTTCAAAACGGAGAATCACTCTGGACTTTCTCCAGGAAAGTCCAGAGTGATTTGCACCCATTTTCTCGAGGGCGTGGGGACATACCCCATTATCAGAGAATTCTGCTCATGATTTTGTCAATTGTGCCAATGTAAATAAGGATGCAAAGCCCATGTGTGTTATATGCAGGGAAGTACTGGCAAATGAGAGGAAAAGTTTGAAAGAGAAATGAAAGAGAATTGATGGGTGAAAAATTCCTATTGAGGTGGGGACCCCCAGAGTCAGTTATTAACTTAGAACTGACTCCAAATTAAAAGAATTTGCTGCTGTAGCTGACCTGTGATACCACATTAAAAAAATGCCAAAAGCCAATGAAGTTGTCGGCATTCTGGTGTAACATCTCCCAGGACTATCCAGTTCTGAGTAAAATAGGCATTTTGTTGTTATTGTCCTTCATGACGACCAACATGTGCGAGGTTGGATTTTTTGTTTTCACAAAGGTGAAGACGGCACAAAGGGACTGGCTGAAGTCTGCACCTGAAATGTGCATTGCCCTCTCCTCCTTTGTATCTGATTGAAGTGAGATCATGAGGACCACGCAGGCTCCTCTTTTGCATTAAAGGTAAGCGAACGTGGTGGAGGTCACGAAGGTCAGCCGGTTGGCAAAAGTGGGTCCCAGGAAAAAAACTTTGAAGAACACTGGTATAGTGGGACCACGTTGGGTCAGCTGTATTGCTGTTCTCTTGTTCCCCTCTCTGAGTGTTCCCCTCTGTATCAGTGTACGTTGAGACTTATTTTTCCTTGCCGAGCTGTGCCATTCCTGTTGTTTAGTTGTGCTATTTGTTAAAATGTAAAACTACTTTTGAAAAAAAGAAGGCAGCTCACTCCCACCTTCTCGAGGGCAACCATAAATGCTGGTCTAGCCAGTGATGCCCACATCCCATAAACTAATAAAATAAAAGACAAGGCTAACAGCAGGTGACCAAATGAAATCCACAATCTCGCTATTGAAGTAAATCTTGCAGGAACTTGTGAAGTTAGCTGTTCTTAGGTACACACCTGGGTCTGTACGAATAGCTGTCTGCGTGCACGCAATCCACTTCGGGTACACATAAAGCCACCTTATTCTTCTTCCAGTTCCAGAAAAGTCAAATGAAGTGCACCACTCAATCCAGCACCCATTTCAAGGGTAGAGTAAAGAAAACCCCAGCAAATAAGCCTGGCCTTTATTGTCTGATTTATATAGTCAGGCTAAATTCTCAATGCATTCCCAATGAGAAAATTGAAATTCACCTCAGGAATAATTTAACTCGATTTGCATATTATAATGCTGCTTTCTCACATTTTGAGCAGGAGAGATTTAGATTGTCGCAATAGGCTTGCAGGAGGATTGAACAAAGCACAAATCAACAGTGGATCTGGCAAAATGGATCCTCCCGTTGATTTTGTGATCCCAGAATTATCCCATTTGCCAAATGGTACAGATGTTCTTTTGTACTCACAATTGCTCACAAATTGCTCTTTAAATATCAGCTGCTGAACAGAAGCCGTGCGCTTGCCTGCACAGAGAAAGGGAATATTGTTTGGCCAATGTTTGCATCGCTCCCACAGCCTTGTCAAACACTGGCTACTGAACAGCACTGGAGGTTTGTGAGGGGAACTTTGCAAATCATCCACTTGTTCAGTAAGAAATGCAATGCAGTGAAATTTCATGAAGGGGGAAAACAATGAGAAAAGTTCAATTAAGTTGTCCGACTTGTTTGCAAGAAGTTAAATAAATTGTGTTTTGGAAAGTGCAGAGACCATGGTCAGTGATGTGCATTAATGTTTGCAAAGCCTTTGTGAGATCACTTAGGAATTCATGGAAACATGGAATCACAGGAAGAAGCCATTTGGCCCCTTTAGGCATTTTTCAGGTTTTTTTGGCAGCGCTATGGGCTGAATTCTCCGCTGGCGGGATGCTCCATTTTTACGGCAGCCTGGGGGTTTCCCGATGGCGTGGGGCTGCCCCACAATGGGAAACCCCAGTGATCAGCCGGCGAAATGGAGAATCTGAAACAGGACGGCCAGGTGGATAGTCAGCACCGTGCCCCTAGCGCCAATCCCCATCCCATACACCTGTGACCCACACCATGCACCACATGCCGGCACCCATATCACTGCCATGGCCGGCTACCAAGGTCACTTTAGCCGCCAGCTACACACTCCCTGGGCTGCATGTATCTGACTGTCTAACACTATGTCTTTACTGTTTCCAAATCCCGCCCCCCCCCCCCCCCCCCCCCCCCCGGAGAAGGCCGTGCACAACTGCCGGGAGCTGTGAGGCAGCAGTGCTAACCGCTGTGCCACCCGGACATATAACCCTAACCAACTAAAAGTCCCAGGCAACCCTTTGCTGCATTCCCTCCACAGCAAGAACATCCTTCCTCAGATAAGGACACCAGAACTGCACACAGTACTCCAGGTGTGTCCTTACCGATGCTCTATACAATTGTAGTAAAACATCCCTATTCCCATACTCAAATCCTCTTGTGTGAATGATGTGGTGATGCTGGTGCTCGACTGTGGTGGGCACAGTAAGAAGTCTCACAAGGCCAGGCCAAAGTCTCAACAGGTTCACCCGAAATCACAAGCCCCAAAGCGTTGCTCCCCCACCAGGTGAAGTGGAGGCATGTTCACAAACACAGCACATATAGGAGAGACACAATTGCAAGGAAATTACAGATTGGAATGAAATGAAATGAAAATCGCTTATTGTCACGAGTAGGCTTCAAATGAAGTCACTGTGAAAAGCCCCTAGTCGCCACATTCCGGCGCCTGTCCGGGGAGGCTGTTACGGGAATCGAACCGTGCTGCTGGCCTGCTTGGTCTGCTTTCAAAGCCAGCAATTTAGCATTGTGCTAAACAGCCCCTGTGAAGAATGGTTGGAATATTGGACAAAACAGTTCCACGCTCACAAAACTCGGCTGTCTTCCATAGCAGAGATTCAGTGATGGATGCACCGGCGGAACTCTCTGCCATATTAAACCGATGGGTGAGATCTACAGGCCGCTCTGTGCCCGAAAAGCAGCGTGGTGCGGCCGCTAGCTGCCGGGTGACCTGACTTCTGGGATCTACCTGGTTCGTCACGCATCTTTTGATCTAACACGATCTTGCGAGAGTTCGCAATGTGATTCCCACCCATCCCCAGGGGGGGGAAGGTTCAGGGTTCATGTGGAGGTCGGGGATGAGAGATAGTGCAGAAAAGCAGTGGGAATGCAGTAGAAGCAATCATTGGAAGCATGTCGAGTCCAAGACCTTTTCCTCGCTGGTCTCACGACTTACCTCATCTTTGACACTTGAACTTTTGGGACTCTTTAGAGAGAAGTGAAAGATGAATTGGACCGTGACCGACCTGAGACCCTTGATGTGCCTTTGCAGAGGGAGCAGAACAACGTCGGTTGGCAGGTACGGTGCGTAATGTTAACTATTTTGTGATTTAATGTTAATATTAATATTTAATATGCTTAATGTTCTCATTGAGATTAATATTAGTTAATGTAATATTTAATAAAGATTGCAACTTTATGAAATTATGTGCATAAGAGTAGGTCTTCGGACCACTAATTGTATTGCTTGGTGGCTCAGCTCTTAGTACCTTGTGTAAGTAACTATCTGTGCTTGGTTGGCTAGGGGGTTAGAGTTAGACCACCTCCCCAATCCTTTGAGTATGACTGACATGGAAAAGCCAGGTTAAGACTTGTATAAGGCTACACGTATCATGTTATAATGCATCTGCTACAGGGAAGGCCAAGGGATGAGTGCCCCAAAAGGAAAACGTACAGCTTGGTGTGCAGGGCTGCCCTACAATGGATGTTCATGGATATGAGGAGCTCTGTACTGGGCTGCAGAGGGAATAGTGATGGCGACAGGGAAATCTGAATCATATATTATGGGGAGTCGGGGTCTTGTATTTGAAGCTCTCATTGTGAGATGGAACTCCAGTTAGTGACGGTGCACACAACCTTCAAATGGAGTGGCTACAGATTCACGTGAGGCATGGGTGCATCACAGTTAATGGGTCCGGGGAGGGGGGACTATGCCGATGTCCACCACCATAATGACAGAATCCAGTATTAGCAGAGTGGCATCTCCACCTACACATCATGAGGCAGCTCTGTACACCTGGCAAAATTATTTACACTACGTAAGTAGGCGACTGTTTGGGGGGCGGGGGGGCCTTCATTCTTACTGGAATTCAAAATAAATTTCTTCTGCACCCTCTTGAATAAGGTGTGGTGTCCAGAATTAAACATAATATTCCAGCTGAATTCTAACCAGCATTTTGGCATAATTTTCTTGTTTCCTTCTATTCACAAAATAGAGGATCTTATAACTTTTTGTTAAAGCAGCCATCTGAACTTGTCCTCGCACCTTCAAGGATTTGTGTTCATACGTTAAGATGTCTGTTCTTTCACCCCCCTGTTGAAACTGCACTGTTTAGTTTATATTGCCTCTCTTCCCATCAAAATCTCTTTCTTCCACTTCACATTTCTCTGTGCTGAATTTAATAAAATGGCTGCTCATTTCACCATCATGCCTCTGTTCTTCTGAAGTCCATTACTTTCTACCTCATTGTTTATTGCGGCAGGATTATTCAGCCGCATGTTCCACGACAGAGGGCTGTTCGCTGGCAGTGGGACTCTCTGCTCCCACTGTTGTTGATGGGAATTCTCACTAAATCCACCCATGCCACTGGGAAATCCGCAGGCGGATGGCAGGATCAGTTAATCCCACTGCCAGCGAACGGTTGGACATCTCTGGCCTACATTTCAGCACTTTACATCATGCTCTGTAAATCATGTCCAGCTTATTAATGTATGTTTAAAAGAGCTGTCACAATGAAGCACAACGGGCGGGATTCTGTGACCTGAGGCTAACGCTTGATGGCGTTAGCACGGCCTCAGCATCATCAATTCTGGTCCCTACAGGGGGCCAGCACGGCATGGAGGGTTCACGCCGCTCCAGCTGCTGCTCCTGTCGTAAACTGGGCACCGCGGAGTCCGCGCATGCACTGTGGCACCGGCACCAACACATGCATGCGCCGTGTCTCCCTTCAACACGCCGGCCCCGACGCAACATGGGGCAGGGCTACCGGGGCCGGCGCGGAAGAAAGTAGGCCCCCAGCCACCCGATCGCGGGCGAGGCCACATCGAGGCCGCCCCCGGATCCTTCAACGCCGAGGTCCATCCGGCTGAGAGCAGGTGTGAACGGCGCCGGCGGGACTCGGGTATTTTACGATGGCCGCTCGGCCCATCCCGGGCGGAGAATCGCTGGGGGGTGGTGGCCCCATAGGGCGGCCCCCGACCGGCGCCACGCCAACCACGCTGGCGCCAATGGCGCCGATTCTCTGCTCTGCAGAGAATCTTGTGCTGGCGTGGCGCGATTTGCGTCGGTCACGGGGATTCTCTGGCCAGGCCCCGGGCTGAGAGAATCCCGCCCAACATATTCTGAATAAGCACTGTTATCCATGTACAAACCCTTATCCACTAGGTGTAGCCTATTGTGCTTAGTAAAACTGAGGCACACAACCAACATAAGCTGTGATAGTGGACAGAATGTTCACATCTGACTACAAAACCTTATTAGTTAGCCAAATTCTGTCAACCAGCAAAAGTACAATATAAAATCAATGCCGAACTATGTAGTTTCAACAGGTTAAAATGAATAAGCTGAGACATGTATTCTTTTCCCTCACAAAATTTCAATGCAATTTAATTTGGACATATATTATTTAATTATTTGTTTTGTGAAATGGCTAAAATAATTGATAGTTACAGTAGATTTGTAATTATGAATGGTCACTGACTTCCCTGTGTGGACTTGTTATGGTGAGCATGTGCAGGGCCTGTGTTTGGAAGAGCCATGAGAAGGAACTCACTGTGGGATGAGGGGTTTAGTTTATCAGTTCGGTCAATGCAATTTAATGAACAATTGATTTTGCTCTGCAATATATAACTTATTTCACTGGCAACTCTGCAGTCCTGTGGTTCTGGTTTGGGAAATCTTGCTCGACCATTCTTTGTTCCTGCAGTGACCCCTGCTGCAAATTACCCGGAACTGCAAATGGTTTCAAGATTTTGCCATCAATCCCTTTCCTGAAGCTGAGTCTCGGGCTGGATTCTCCCCTACCCGGCGGGGCGGGGGGGTGCCGGCGGGATGGAGTAGCGTGAACCACTCCGGCGTCGGGCCGCCCCAAAGGTGCGGATCCGCACCTTTAGGGGCCAAGCCCTCACCTTGAGGGCTAGGCCCGCGCCGGAGTGGTTTGCACCCCACCGGCCAGAGGGAAGGGCCTTTGGCGCCACGCCAGCCGGGGCTGAAGGGACTTTGCTGGCCGGCTGAAGTCCGTGCATGCGCCGGAGCGTCAGCGGCTGCTGACATCATCTCCGCGCGGGGGGGGGTCATGTCCGCGTCGGCCATCGCGGAGGCTATGGCCAACGCGGAAGGAAAAGAGTGCCCCCATGGCTCAGGCCCACCTGCGGATGGGTGGGCCTCGATCGCGGGCCAGGCCACCGTGGGGGCACCCCCCCGTGCGCCCACCCAGGATACCCGGAGCCCACCTGCGCCACCAGTCCCGCCGGTCAGGGAGGTGGTTTGATTCACGCTGGCGGGAGAGGCATTACAAAGGCGTGACTTCGGTCCGTCACGGGCCGGAGAATCGCCGGGGGTGGGGATCCCGCTGACCGGCGCGGCGCGATTCCCGTCCCCGCCGAATATCCGGTGCTGGAGAACTCGGAGGCCGGCGGGGGCGGGATTCACGCCGCCCTCCGGCGATTCTACGACCCGGCGGGGGGGTTGGAGAATCCAGCCCCTCATTTCTGTCACAGCAGGAGTGCGAAATCTGCATTTCTTCTGATAACAGCCTAAATTCCTCCTTTGATTTAATTTTTTCTAGTATCTGTCAGGATTAATAGACTCTGGGAGGAACATCACAAAGTACAATGGCTAATTTAATTTATGTAATTTTTGGATACCAAAAGAGACACCCAAAAGGCATCTCAGAACCTATGGCACTGCATCATAAACCAAACATCAAAATTTTCATATGTTACACAAATGTTTATTGGTACATAATTAAATGATTGGCTTAATTTGACACCCATTAAATATTGTAAAAATGATGTGGAATCCCCAAGAATTCTAATAATTATATTGTCAGTGCTCCAGCTAGGTTTTCCCATGAGTAACTGAGCCGCGCAGACTAGTGGGCCGGTATTCTCCGAAATGCTGGCCAAGTGGTGACGCCGGCGTAAACACCTGAGTGGTGTACGCTGGCATCAACGGGCGTCTTGGACCAGCAATTCATCGTTTTTTAGGGGCTATCACGGCGGCGGAGTGCTGCGCACTGCTCCGGCGCCGATAGGCGGCCCTGCACGGCCAGCGCAGGTCCGCACATGCGCGCCACCACGACTGCTTCCGCGCCGGCGCATGCACATGGTTGCTGTCTCCGTGCCGGTGTGGAGCAACATGTCGGGGACCTAACAGCGGACCCACGGGGAGGGAGGTAGGCCCCCTCCAGATCACGGCCGCGTGCTGATCGGAAGTCCCCGATTGCGGACCTGGACCCCGTGGAGACCCCCACCCTGGAGTCAGATTCCCCCCCGCCCTCCCCCACCAGGATGTCCACAGCGGCCGCGGGTCTGAGCTCCCGCTGGGTGGTACCAGGTTTGAACCTTGCCAGCGAAATTCGGCCGGAGTTCGGTCCGTCGCCCGCGGAGAATCACCGCGGGGGCGTTTTTCAGTGGCCCCCGACCGGCGCTGCAGCGACCGCGCAGGCGCGATTGGCGGCAGTTCTCCAGTTGCCGGAGAATTAGCAGCCCGACGTCTGAGCGTGTGGCGGGAATTTCCTGTGCCCCCGGTTATTCTCCGACCTGTCACGGGCCCAGAGAATCCCGACCCACCATGATCTCTTGGGGCTAAACAGAGTTAACTCATAGCAGGCCACTTTGCATAAAGGCCTCTGCACTCTCTATCTGACAAGGGTTGCTTTAAGAGAAAAGTAAGTTCTTCTGAGGAGACTGGTGAATGCGGCATGATTACATTTCTGTGTCGGTGGTCCTTCTCCTTGAATCTTTGCAATCCTCAAGATATTGTCAGCTGGGGATTTACAGGAACTTGCTTCTGTGAGAATGAAGGATTGGGCTGTGCACATACCCAGGTCAAAATGAGTGAGTGGCTTGGGAAGGAACTTAGCCACAGTGGAGGGAGGTGGTTGAAATGGACTCGGTGAGTTGTCGCAGTGCACCCTGTAAATAGTCCACGCCTCGGGCAGAGTCCCTGATGGAGGAGGATATGCATGCTGAATTCAGTAGCTGGGGGCGCAAGTCAAGTGAATGACTTTACTCTGCAAGGTGTTGAGCGTCTTGATTGTTGTTGTGAACGTATCCAACCAGGCCAGAAGTGTGTAATCCGCCATACTCTCGCTTAAGCTTCATAGATGGTGGAAAGATCCTGAGAGGGGCAAAGGTGAAGCTACACAGCATGTGCACATGCCTGATTAAGCTGAGGTGTGATGCCACATTGACTCAATTCTTAATGCCAAGGTTGCAAATTGAATAATGGTGACTTCGAGTGCGATTGAAGGTCCACAGAACCATACCTCAAGGGAGAGATATTATTTGTAAAAGGTTAGCAGCACCACAATTCTAAACCACTGCTGTAAATCATTACAGCTGCAAGTTTGTTCTTTTTAATTTAGAAATTGTCCAATTTTCAGTGATTTCGTTCATCTGCTTTTTTCAAAGGGCGATCTACCAGCCGCATCCCATCAGAATCAGGGCGGAATGTGGCTAGTAGATCCTGGGTGAGGCCACCCCTGGATTCCTGATGGCCGTTACGCCTCGCGAGATCTAAGCAGATCTCTCGATCTGGGTCCCACCCATTGTGGGCGGGATGTGGTCTCGCATGGTTAAGTGAGTTTAAAAACCCACAACCGTTCTGATGCTGGACTGAACGGTCGTCCAGAATCTATTGACCTTGCCATGGAGACACCAACCGAGGTCCAATTAGCACTGGTCCCCACATTGTGTACCGGCATTTGTGGGGGAAGGGGGTGGGGGTCTCCCGGAAGATCAGAGGCCTCCGGGTGGTCAGCTTTAGGCCAGGCAGGCACCCTGGCGGCCTAAAACTGACCACCCGGAGGCCTCTGATCTCCCGGGTGACCCTACCCTACCACTGCCAGGGTTCCAATGTAGCACTGCCAGGCTGGAAGGGGCACTGCCAGGGTGCCAGGCTGGCAATGCCAAAGTGCCAAGCTGGCATTTTGCTCCCTCTGGGGATAAGGCCCGGGGATGCCCTGCTGGTACGGGGTGGGGTGCGGAGGGGCTAGAGGACCCCCTAACAGGAGAGTTCGGGAGGCGGGGCCGTGTCTGGCGGTCGTGTTGTGGGGTCGGGGGTGGGGGGGAGCCAAGAGATCGGGGCACCATTTAAAAATGGCATCACAATTTCTTCCTCCACCTCTTGTTCAAGCTCCTCAGTGCAGGATATGCAGCTAAGTGCGGCCTTGGTGGCCATTCCCTGCCATGGGGGTAAAAAAAACTCAGTGCCGTTAGATAGCAGGGCCCGCTGGGAATGAACCTACTAATGTTGCCGAGAACGGACTCTGATTTCTTTTTATCATAGAATTTACAGTGCAGAAGGAGGCCATTCGGCCCATCGAGTCTGCACCGGCTCTAGGAAAGAGCACCCTACCCAAGGTCAACACCTCCACCCTATCCCAATAACCCAGTAACCCCACCCAACACTAAGGGCAATTTAGCATGGCCAATCCACCTAACCTGCACATCTTTTGGACTGTGGGAGAAAACCGGCGCACCCGGATGAAACCCACGCACAAAACGGGGAGGATGTGCAGACTCCGCACAGACAGTGACCCAAGCCGGAATCGAACCTGGGACCCTGGAGCTGTGAAGCCATTATGTTATCCACAATGCTACCATGCTGCCAGGTTGGATGGATTGTGCCCAAAGTCACAATAATCTTAGCTGTACTGATCTTCCATTATAACTTACTGCCTCACCTTTTGTCAATGTTCATCGGATAATCCCCATTTATATATTCTGATAAAATGAATGCAGTTAATTTAGTGGGGCAAAAGTTTAATTCAAACCTTGTGTGTAGAGACAGCAATAATAGGTTATGAAAGCTGACAGGAGGAAAGGCAATCATCATCTACTTCTCATAGCAATAGAGACAAGATAATACATCCACTCATTGCTTTGCTGAGCAGCTATTTTCTCAGTTTCTGAACACATTCTGACTTACAATTAAGCAACACATTGTACATGTTAACAATAAGAACACTGCTATTTTCCCAGTAACACACACACACCTAAAAATCTAACATTTAAAGTTGTGTTAACACAATGTAATGAGCCCCTGCTCCATAATCATTTCAATCGGTATTTTCACAGCCTGCTTCGCGATAAGCGCGCATTTTGGTCTAATCATTTAGAATTGATGATTAACTACTGTTATGGTGCCCATGGAGTCCACAGAGCATCGTCGATTGATTTCCCCGTGGGTTTCGTGGAGTATGAGTTCCCGTGTTGAGCCATATTAACCCAGACCTGGACTGGTGTTCCCGATGGTCCCAAGGCTGGAACGCTGGCATTGTACGCCGTGGCAATGGCTCCCTTTATTTCAGGAGTAAATAAGAGTTCTGTGTTAGCCTGGCCTTGGCTGATGTTTTATAGCTACTAATAGATTTCTTCCGGATGTTGCTTATTTTCTGCAAGTGTTTTGTTCTTTCTACAGGTGTTTCAAGTTTAAATGGCTCCAGTGAGTGGGGTGGCAGGCGCTCTCAGTGGTTTTTTTAAAGTTTCAAGTGGCTCTTTTGACTGCTCTGGAATTTTCCTGCAGTATTCCCTGCAGCTTTTCACAGTAATGTAAGCTTACTCTTGACAATAAAGATTATTATTATTATCTGACAGAGCAGGTGGCCAAGGTTTGTGGTGGTCAGCTGCTGGTTGCACAATCCCATGAGGTCCTTCATGACCACCAGCAATATGGTGAACAGCCAAGGAGCATGCGTATGGAATGGGGGGAGGAAGCAACTTAGACAATTCAATTTGTGCCCAGGGGCTTTCTGTGAAAATTCATTTCGGTGCGATACCAATGAATGTAACCTCAATTTCCCCCCTGACTCTTTCTGTCTGTTTGGCCCAGATGCAAAACATAAAAGCCAACACTAAATAAATATTCCAAACTAAATTTAGATATGACGGCAGGTCTTTCCGTGCAATCTTCCACGTGTTTCACGGTGGTATAGGAGGCCCACCATTGGTCAACAGTGAGATCTTCCGGTCCCGTCATTGTCAATGGCTGAAACCGTGCCATTTCCATGCTAAAAAAATCAACCAATCACCCTAGTTTATCGCCTGTTTTCTGCGTCCCTTTGTTTGTCCTTGTGGCTGCAGCATGGATGATAGACGGCTGCTGACCTTTATTGGAAGAGGCTCCAGAAGGCCTCAGAGGATAACCTTGAGTGATTCTGGGTCTGGAAGGCTTGGTTACGCCTGTATCATCTTGGCGTAGCGGCAGCAATCTGGGATTGCTAACAGGCAACAGCAAGGACAGTGGTAGGCGGACAAATGTTATCTTCCTGAGAGAGAAAAGCAGATTCCTGCTCCTTCGAGCTGCTGCCACTGTCCCACAGCAGCGCCTCAGCAACCCTAGTAATCTGCCGGAGGGCAGAACTTTTGTAAAACCCTGCAAGCCATTTTACTTACTGCATTTTACAGCCTTCATGCCATTGCCTGAGCTTGCATGGTAGCAAATTGATTTTGTATGACAGTAATCTATGTTTCCACTGTGGTACTTGGGTGTTGGGTGGCTAGTGCTTGTGTTGTAAAGGAACATGCAACATTGGCCAATCCTGTGCTGCATCATGGTTGGGTCCAAAACTGTGAGAATAGATTTGCCACCCTTTCCAGGCAGGAAAGAATGGGCTCCAAGCTCTGTTATGCAAATCATTGTGCCAAATTGGTGTTGGTCTGCATGCTACTTGTCATTGAATGCACACTTTCTGGCAAGATTCTCAATTCGCCAAGTATTGGTTGTGCATATCAATCAGCTTTTTAGAGGCTGCCTCATTGAAGTCGGCATCTGAGTCCAGCAGAAGCTGTGTGCAATCTCGCACTCTGGCAAGCTTATCTAGGTCTGCAAACCACTCTTGCCCAGTATCTTACCAAGTGCAGAGCTCATTATGTCATCCAATGGGTTTGTTGAGTCTTTTTGCCTCCTGCAAATATAGCACATTCCTCTTCTTTTCCATCTTCTTTATTCAGGCCTCCAATGCAGCATCTGAAACATTGGAGTTCCCAGTACTCCATGTTATGCCAATGTTCACGGTTTCCCAGGTCAGAGTCATGAACTGCATGGCCACCAACACCTGCTCCAGCCTCTTCACAGTGTGCCTGCTCTTTAATAGGTCCAAGTTGTCGTTATATAGTGCAGTTGAGCGTTAATTACCTGTAGGCATTCATAAAATTGGTCCCCTGCTGATGAATGCAAGCAACAAACAGGGTGGACAGTAGTCCTGCGGCCTGAACTGCAGTGTATATGCACAGGATAATTGCGCGATGTGATCTCAGCATCCATTTTTAGGGCTATTCATATTAGCCACCCCCCCATATCGCTTCGACAATGGAATTTTTTCTGTGGTTAGCATTACCCAATGTTTCAAGACAATGACAAAGCTGCTGTGATAAAACAGCTATTTGAAACAGCTATTTGTTCAGATTTGATGAATGCCAATGATTTAAAGTTGATACAATCCATAAAAATACAAAAGCGCAATAAATACGAGCAGGAGTAGGCCTTAGGCCTCAGCAAGCCTATTCCGCAAATCAATAAAATCATGGGGTGGCATTCTCCCCACCCGGCGGGGCGGAGGGTCCCGGCGTAGGGGAGTGGCGCCAACCGCTCCGGCGTCGGGCCTCCCCAAAGGCTAGGCCCACGCCGGAGCGGTTGGCACCACACTGACTGGCGCCAAAACCGGCACCAGCGTCCTTTCAGGCCCGCCACTCGGCGCCGGGGCTGGCCGAAAGGCGTTAGCCGGTTCGCGCAAGCGCCGGTGGTGCCGCTGACGTCACCACCGGTGCATGCGCGCTGGGGGATTCTCTTCTGTCTCCGCCATGGCGGAGGCTGTGGCGGCGGCGGAAGAGAAAGAGTGCCCCCATGGCACTGGCCCGCCCGCCGATCGGTGTGCCCCGATCGCGGGCCTGGCCACTGTGGGGGCACCCCCCGGGGTCCGATCGCCCTGCGCCCCCCCCCCCCACCCCAGGACCCCGGGGGCCCACTCGCGCCGCCGATCCCACCGCCACCAGAGGTGGTTCAAACCTTGGCGGCGGGGGATGCCTCCCAGCGGCGGGACTTCGGGCCATCGCGGGCCGGGGAATCGCCGCAGAGGCCTCGCCGCTCGACATGACGCGATTCCCGCCCCCACCTATTCCCGGGTGGCGGAGAATTTCTGCCACGGTGGGGGCGGGATTTTCGGCGGCCCAGGGCGATTCTCCGACCCTGCTGGGGGTCGGAGAATTTCACCCCTGGTTTGTTAAAAATTCATTAATGGAACGTGGACGTCGCTGGAGGGGCCAATATTTATTGCCCATCTGATCGTGACCTTAATTCCACTTTCCTGGCTGCTGCCCATAACGCTTGATTCCTTCGTAGATCAAAAATCTGTTTAACCTGGCCTTGAATATGTTCAATGAGTCAGCATCCACTGCTCTTTGAGATAGAAAATTTCTAGTACTAATGACCCTCTAAAAAATAAATTCCTCCTCTTCTCCGTTTTAAATGATTCTGAAACTGTGCTCCATTGTTCTAGATGCGCCCATAGTGAGAACCATCCTCCCAGCACCTATCCTGTCAAATATCCTTAGAATCGTACGTTTCCATAGGATCACCTCTCATTCTTCTGAACTCCGATGAGCACAGGTCCAACCTGATCGCACTTTCCTCTTAAGACAACGACTTCATCCCAGGAATCAACCCAGTTAACCTTCTCTCACCAACTTCCAATGCAGATATATCCCTCCTTAAATTAGACCAAAACTGTACTCAGTACTCCAAGTTTGGAATCACCCTGCCGTTGCAACAAGACCTCCCAACTTTTATATTTCTTCCCCCTTCCACATCAGGCCAGCATTCCATTTGCCATCCTCTTAACTTGCTGTACCTGCATGCTACCATTTTGTGATATGGTAGCTAAATTTGCTGATGACAGCAAGATAGTTAGGAAAGTCCGTTATCAGGAGGAGGTAAAGAGTCTACAAAGAGAGATGGATAGGTTAAGCGAATGGGCAAAGATTTGGCAGGTGGAGTATAATGTTGGAAAATGTGAACTGGTCCACTTTGACAGGAAGAACACCAAAGCAAGGTACTATTTAAATGCAGAGAGGTTGTTCAGTGGTACAGAAGCACCACTGGGTACAGAGGAACCACAAAACGTTGCTATGCAGACACAGCAAGTAATTAGGAAGGCAGATGGAGGGCAGCAGGGTGGCGCAATGGGTTAGCCCTACTGTCTCACGGTGCCGAGGTCCCAAGTTCCATCCCGGCTCTGGGTCACTGACCGTGTGGAGTTTGCACATTCTCCCCGTATTTGCGTGGGTTTTGCCCCCACAACCCAAAGATGTGCAAGGAAGGTGGATTCGCCATGCTAAATTGCCCCTTAATTGGAAAAATGAATTGGGTTCTCTAAATTTAAAGAAAAGGAAGGCAGATGGGATGTTGGTGTTATTATAAGGGGAATGGAATACCACAATAGGGAGGTTCCAATGCAGCTGTACACGGCTGTGGTAAGACCAAGTACTATTTGGTCTCTTTATTTGACAATATATATAAATGTGTCAGAAGCAGTCCAGAGAAGGTTCACTTGACTCATACCCTGGGATAAAGCAAGTATAGAAACGTTGAACAAGCTGGACGTCACCCATTGGAGTTTCAAAGAATGAGAGATGAGCTTCTTTAAACATATAGGGAGCGATTCTCCACACACCACGTCGGGTGGGAGAATCACGAGAGGGCCGGGCGAATCACAACACGCCTCCCTTGCACCCCCCGCGATTCTCCCACCCCCCCAAAAATGGCGTGTCGCGTTTTTCGACAGGCCGCTCGGAGAATTGCCGGTCGCCGTTTCTCACGGTGACCGGCGATTTTCCGTCCCAGATGAGCAAGTGGCCTGCAAAACCTGACCGGTTTGCACTGGCGCCAACCACACCTGGTCGCTGCTGGCATGAACAGCGCGCGACAGGTGAGTGTGGGGCCTGTGGGGTCGGAGGGAGGATCGAGCACCACGGGTGTGCTCAGCAGATGTCTGGCCAGCTATCGGTGTCCACCGATCGTCGGGCCGACGTCTGTGAATGACGCACTCTTTTCCCTTCGCCGCCCCGCAAGATCAAGCCACCATGTCTAGCGGGGCAGCGGAGGGAAAAATGGCAACCGCGCATGCCCGGGTTGGAGCCGGCCAACCTGCGCATGCGCGGCTGACGTCACTTCGGTGCTGCCGGCCGCGTCATTCCCGATGCACCACTTTGACGCAAGCGTCAAGGCCGGGCGCTCGGGATTCACGCACTGCCACTCCTAACCGGGGGGGGGAGGGGGGGGGGTGGGGGAGAATAGGGGGCGAGGAGCGGCCTCCAACGCCAGAGTGAAACACTCCGCGTATCACTCCGGCATCGGCACTCAGTCTCCCGTTGGGAGAATCGCGCCCATAAGATCCTGTGGGAACTTTAAATTGGATGCACAGGAAGAAGATGTTTCCACTGACAGGGGCGACGAGAGGCGGGATTCTCCGACCCCCTGCTGGGCCGGAGAATCACCGTGAGCAGCGTGAATCCCGTCCCCGCTGGCTGCCGAATTCTCCGGTGCGAGTGTTTTGGCAGGGGCAGGAAACGCGCCGTGCCGTTTGCCAGCCGCTGGCAGCGGAACCCCCGGCGATTCTCCAGCCCGCGTTGGGCTGAGCGGCCGCCCGTTTTAGGCCGGTCCCGCCGGCGTAAATTAGACCTGGTACTTGTGGGACCTGGCTCTGCGGGCTGGCTCTGGGGTCCTCAGGGGAAGATCTGGCCCCGGGGGGTGCCCGCACGGTGGCCTGGCCCAAGATTGGGTTCCACCGATCCGCAGGTTTGCCTGTGCCATGGGGGCACACTTTCCCTCCGCATGGGCTGCTGTGGACCTCCGCCATGGCCGGTGCAGAGAAGAAACCCCCTGCTCATGCGCTGGGATGACGCCAGCACACGCTGGGGTCCCACACATGCGCCTGTTGGCGCTGTGCAAACCCCGCTGGCGCCAGCCCAGCCCCTGAAAGTGCGGAGGAGTCTGCACCTTCCGGGCGGACCGATGCTGGAGTGGTTCACGCCACTCCTCAGCGTCGGGACCGCCCGCCCCGCCGGGTAAGGTAGAATCCTGCACTCTAACTAAATGGCACACCTTGGCTGGGTTTCTCCTGGAATCGGCGGGGCGGCCCGGACCGGCGCCAAAGAGCGGCGTGAATCACTCTGGCGTCGGGCCGCCGGAGGTTGCGGAATCCTACGCACTTCCGGGGGCTCGGCCAGCGCTGGAGGGGTTGGCGCAGCGCCAACTGGCACCGAAGGACCTCTGCCGGCCGGTGCGATTTGGCATATGCACAGGACCACCAGCATGTTCTGGCGCATTAGCAGATTCGTGAGTGTATTTCCTGCGCATGCGCATGGGGTTTCTTCTCCATGTCACCATGGCGGAGCCTTAGAGGCGCGGAGGGAAAGAATGCCCCCATGGCACAGGCCCGCTCTCTGATCGGTGGGCCCCAATCAAGTCAAGAATTATAGGGACAGACAAGAAAGTGGAATTGAGACCTCAATCAGCTGTCATGATGGAGCAGACTCAAAGGGTCAAATGGCGTACTCCTGTTCCAAAGTTCGATGTTTCTACATAAGAGGTCATGCTCTAGATTGCAGAGTTCTGCAGTCTCTCTCCATTTGAATAATATTCTGCTTTTAATATTCTTCCAACCAAGAGACAACCTTGTATCTTCCAACATTATACTCTCTGCAAATTTCTGACTACTCACCTAACTTGCCCATGCCCTTTTGCAGATTCTTTAGTGGAATTTGATGTTTGCAACTTGGATCTCGCCCAATGACTGGAGAACTGGTGATTTTCCAGTGAAGGATCATTCTCTTTGATTTGATCAGCTGATTCTTGGGACACATGGCTTAATTACCTGGCCTTTGGACACAACAATGCTCAATTGTATGGTAAGCAGAACGTCTTTTTAGACTGACAGCAGCACCTTGTTAGTCGGTCATCTGTCCCAAAAATTGGCTGATTGAATCAACCATCTTCTTCAGTTGTTGGTAATAGGTCATATGCAGACTGTACTCCACCAATCCGAACTTGCAAAACCCATCACAAAAAGGTGAAAGGCTCAAAAATATTCCTGCTGTTGGCAGGCAGAGTACAGGACCCTTCACGTGAATGTCAAGTGTAAATGAGCCACAATGAGCTTGGCTGATTGTCTTAAGTTGGTTGTTAGAGTAGTTATTAGCACGCTAACAATTACTCAGCAAGTACATGCGACTGCAGCCTGTCAGCCTGTCAGCCCTGCGCATGTACAGCATGGACCCAGCGATTCTCCAACCATTTTCCGCGTGTTTCGTGGGTGTTTCACAGGACCCTCTCACCGGTACCGGAATCGGTGAGGGTTTTGTGCTGATTTTCCCGTCGTGAAACACCACGGATCCTCCGTTGGCATCGGCACTTACCCTCAAGAATGGAGAATTCAGCCCCTAGTCTCACTTTAATATGCATTCTCGAGGTCTAACCAAGGTGTGGAATTGAACCGCCTTGCCTTGGACACCTCGGGGAGCACCTTATAGTTGAGTTGGGGCATGGTGGGGGTCGGGGGTTGCATTGCGGGGGGGGGGAGGGTTTGAGAAATTGGGCCACCATTTTAAAATGGCGTCTCAATCTCTCGCTACACTGAGTTGTTCTGGCAAGCAAAGCTCCTCCGTGCAGAAAATGGCATGAAGTGCGGCACTCGGAGCGCCAGGAAACACCTGGAAATCGTGTGCACTGCGGAACTCTGTTCCCATTCGGGTAGATCGTGCCCATAATCTTTTCCCTCTGAGAGTGGAGTTAAAGAGTGGAGTTAAAAATGGTGATAACTGGGGTTATGCAGTTGTGGATCAGATGCATATGACACTTGGGAGTTGAAACCGAAAACTACAGCATTCCAGACTCTATAGGAACTTGCAAAAGACAATTGAACTTATAGCTGTAGAGGAATAATTTGCAGGGTTATGGGTAAGAAGCTCGGGTGTGGGATCGAACAGCTCTTTCAAAAGAGCTGTCACAGGTACAATGGACTGATCCTATTGATCTGGTCTGCTGGTTGGAAGCTGGCACCTTGTGAAATGAAAAACTGAACTGTGAATTCTATCTGGGCAGGATGTCACCATCAATAATGACTGCGGAAAAAGGACAGAAGGAGGAATCTGCGTGCAGACTGCCGGAGATATGAGTCCAGGTAAATCTGCAGTAACAAGATACTGAGATGACTTACAGGAAAGAAACGCCCACTCCCCCCTCCCCAGGAAAAGAGGAGAAACGATAGTGACATCTGCCTTACCTATAAATACTTTATGAACTAGATGCTAAATTGGTAGGTGGTGCAGATATATTTTAACGGTTGAAAGGAGTTGCTTCAGTAAAACAGCTGCACAGTAGGTTAAACCAAACCTTTATGAATATCTATTATTGCACAGTGGCATAAGATACAGTCCATGCCATTAAACATTCACTCCTACTCATGTACTGAACCACAGAAACCTTGACACCGTTCATGTCAATGCTAATTATAATCTGCAAATCAAGTAAGGCTACTGTTATCCTGATTTAAAACTTCAATTCAAGGAGCCAGTAAGTGCCTTAAATTGGGTTGTTTAAACTCTGGATTTAACCGGCCAAATGTATATCATCGGGCTAGCAGTAAGCCAAAGACCAGGGGCGTGATTCTCCGCTGCCTACGACGGGTCGGAGAATAGCGGGAGGGCCTTCCCGACAATTTGCATGCCCTCCCGCTATTCTCCACCCCCCCCCCCCATGGCCGCCCCACGACACGAATCGCTGCTCGTTGTTTTTTACGGCGAACAGCGATTCTCCCCAGACCGATGGGCCGAGTTCCCAGGCCTTTACGGCCGTTTTCACGAACGCGATCACACCTGCTCTCACCGTTCGTGAAAACGGCCGCAAAGTGCCCGTCCCGGACAACCATGGCACCGATTGGCACGGCCGTGGCAAGGGTGGCATGGACCTGCGATCGATGGGCACCGATCGCGGGCAGTGGGTCTGATACCCGCGCGCTATTTGTTCTTCTGCTGCCCCGCAGGATCAGTCCGCGGGGCGGCTGAGGGGCATGACAGCCCGCGCATGCGCGGGTTTGACGCGTCTGCGTGATGACGTCATCTGCGCATGCGCGGGTTGGAGCCGTCCAACCCGTGCATGCGTGGCTGACGTCATCGTGCGCATCAACCGGCGTGACGCTTGGCGCGCGGACTTAGCGACGGTCGCTAAGCCCGCGATGCTGTGCTTCACGGGGCCCCGCTGCTAGCCCCGCCCGGGGGGGAGAATCGGGTCCTGGGAGGGGGCGCGGAGGCTGCCGTGAAACTGGCCGTGTTTCACGGCAGCCTTTACGACTCGCCGCATTTGCGAAGAATCACGCCCCAGAGATTTTTCTACCGGACCAGGTAAAAAATCATCCTGGGCTACTCGTGCGCATGGGTTGATGGCAAATAGCGTTGATAGAGAAATAAAAGAAAATTGCCTGTCTGAGCTCTCAGTTGCTATTTTGAGCTGTGAGGCAGGGACTGTGAAAAGGTATAAATTCTCAAAAGTATGATATATCTATATATCTGTGTGACCTGAAGTAATAATTTGCTCATCTATGTGGAAGAAAGTCAAAGAAAGAAATGTAGGCAAGCACAGGTAAGGGCCTCACATCAGTAATGTCTTCCAGGGTAGATTCTCAGAGGTGCCAACTGACAGTTGGGAGGTGCTGTTTACAAATCAGCAATACTAGCAGGCAATATTCCTTGGCAATACCTTCCCTTCCACAAGTAACATGTTGAGATGGCTGAGGCTCACCTCCCAGAAGAAGTCCAGGCATAGTCAAGATCAGAATCTGAACGACCCTGCTCTGGAAGCCCACTGCTGGACCCATTATGTCAGTTTCCACCAGGTGGTTGGGTCAACTAGGACAGCAGACGTTAGCCCATGGTGGTTGAGTTGATATGAACACCATAGGAAAGAAGGGAAGCATAATATGGTGATCCAGATGCAAATATCTTGAGTAAGAAGAACTTGTGACTGGGTTAACATGATCTGAAATAGGTTGCGCGGTGTAACGATCTTAAAACCGTGTCTTGAGGGAAGTAGCACCACTTGTGTCATTTTTTCAAGATTAATATTAATTTGGAAAACATCGCAGCATAGAACAGATTAAAAATAAATGTAGTTGTAGAGAAAATGTTTGAAGATCAGTAGAAATGTGGTTATAGAATAGCTTAGCAACCGTCATACACCAGTGCCTGTGAGGGAACAAACACTGCCAACAATGATCAGCTGAATATTGAATTCTTGCTCTTATGTCAGTGATAAGTGATGTTAATGGATTTGACTGGGTTTGGCGTAGAAGAAATGATAGCCTTATTAAACATTAGGCTCTCGGTACACTGGATGAGAATTACCAATAACACATTTGAAACGTAAAGCATTTTACATTGTGATTGGAGAGAATGAATCATTCCTTGTTTGCCCTGTAACAAAAAAAAGATCTAAAAGGATTAATACATCTCTAGCATGTCTTATTTCTGAAATTCTATCAATCTGTCACTTAATGACTGCAATGGAAAGCCTGGCCATTTATTTCAGCAGAGTTTGAAGAGACATGTCTGTTTTCCAGTCCATGTTATCATCAACTGGTGCTTAATTTCACTCATTCAAAGCACTGAAAGACAGTATGCCTGTAATGCCATTGTAATTTCCAATGTGCCGCAGCACTGAGTTATTAACAATCAGTCATTTATCTTTTAGACACTTCTGATTTGAGATGAGATTTTAAGCCCAAGTTGATTGAGAGCATCATGTTTTGCCATGTGTAATTGGAAATATGCCACCTCATTGGCCAGTAGAATAGGTTCTAATCTGCGTGTGCCATTGACAAATGTGCCATTCTAGTCAATGTATTGAAAAGCTTGTTCGGATTTCTTTTCAAATCAGAGTGCGTCTCGCAATTAAAAAGCTATTGAAGCACCTATGTAAAATGATCAGTTTTTGCTTTATTTCTCCCCTTTCCCTAAAACACAACAACAGGAAATCTTCCAAGCTGTGAAGTACACAAATTAAATTCTGGAATCAATGTTGTGATCTGGAAATATTTCAGTAAATCAGTTCTTGTACAAAGAAATAATGGACCCATTTCTTGGCAATTGTTTTGAGTATTGTTTTCATGTTAATAGCATGTATGAGCTCTGTGTCAAACAATAACGGAAAAGGAGAAGAAATATTGTTGGGAATTCAGTGACGCTTCAGGCTGATTATATACTTCCTGGAATCAGGTACATTTTATTGACTGATCAGTTATGAATGGATTAAGAGTTAGTTGTTGATTGGTTGTGCCCGTCTTAAAAATGCCAAAGTGAGTATGACAAATTCATCATGTCGAGTGCTTTCTGACCATGCTGTTAAGAAGGAGCTAGCTATTACAGCATCAAGATAATTAATTGATAAAAGTGTTTCTGAAGTGATTGTTTGTACTTGACAGGCTACTAATTAAATTATAGAGAATCAGCTAACTTGGTGCGATATATTTTGCACACGTGAAAAATGTGTTGAGATTTCCTTGGTCAGAATTCTAATATAAACAAGCCTTTGATTTTTACTGTTCAATGAAAATTATGTATATTTTTACACACACACACTCGGCAAAATATTTTGGCTGTTCACGATGCGGAGGTGGGATGGTACACCCCCATCGCAGCTTTGCTGGTGACGTGATTCAATGGCAAATCCCATTGACAGCTGAGAAACACGGCGCAGGGTGGCCAGAGAATCACGCCCATTATATATATTCCGCACAGGCATGATAGGGCAAAAGGTCTCCTTATGTGTTGTATCATTCTATAAAGAATAAAACATCTTTTTTACTGTTTCAAAATGTTGCACTGGGATCTGGCCACCCCCCAGGTTGGATTAATCACGGCCCCTCAAGCCTGCAACGCCATTCAATTAGATCATGGTTGATGCTCTACTTTAAATTCACCATCTCACAGTATCCACCCGATTCCCTTAGTTTCCAAACATTTATCCATCTCTGACTTGAATGTACTCAATGACCAAGTATCTAATTTGCTGCGATACAGAATTCCGAACATTCATAATGCTTTCAGTGAATAAGTCCCAAATGGGTGACCACTTGTTGTGAGACAGTGATCAACATGTTGCAGACCCACTGTCAGGGAAGCTATCCACCCTGTCAAACTCCTGATCATTGTCAGATGTTTCAATAAGAGCATCTCTCATTCTTCTAAAAGCCAGGGCATGTAGGCCCTGCCTATTCAATCTCTCTTCATAAGAAAAAAAACCCCATCCCAGAAAATAGTCCACTGAACCTTTGTTCTCCCTTGAAGACATGTATATCTTTCCTTTGTTGAGCGGGTAAATTCCTTGGCATGTTGCGCCTGGCTTAAATCCTGCTATGTCGTGAGAATTGGGAGAGAACCCCGAAACAGGATTTGCAGTGGGTGCCAGTTTCCCATTCTCCTGGCACACTCCAGCTGGTGTGATCAGGAACTCACCCAGAAAGGGAGCAAGGATGTGAGCAGCTCTCTACTTACCTTCAGGGAGCAGATGGGCACAGTAGCTCCTGGCTAGGTGCTGTGGAGAGGCGGGAGTTGTTGGGAGATGTTCTTCAAGGGAGCTTGGTGTTGGAGGGATCAGGCTGGGCTGAAAGGCGCCAGGTGACACATTGTTTAGCACTGCTGCCTCACAGCTCCAGGGTACCAGATTCAATTCCAGCCTTGGTTGACTGTCTGTGTGAAGTTTACAAGTTCTCCATTGTCTGCGCGGGTTTCCTCCGTGTGCTCCGGTATCCTCCGATCATCCAAAGATGTGTAGGTTATGTGGATTGGTCATGCTAAATTGCTCCTTAGTGTCTATGCCAATGGATCATTCATGGAAACTCCAGGTGGGCACGGTTGCTCTGAAACTCTGACATCAAACTACATCCATTTTGACCTGGACCAGGCCAACCAAGATGCCCAGGCTGCAGGATTCGCTACCACCGCTGGGATGCCCCAGATCCAGTGGGTCATCTGTGGCATGCATGTTTCCCTGAGAGCACCATGGAATCAGGAAGTGTCCTTCATTAACAGAAAGGAGTTCTACTCCCTGAGTGTACAGATCATGTGCTACCACTGCTTCAGGTAGCACACTATCGCGGAAGCATGCATGAGAGTTACATCCTGGGGCACTTGGAGATCCCCGGGGTTTTCGAGGATCATCCCAGTCTGATGGGTTGGCTGGTGGGGGAGAAGGGACACTTGCTAAGGTCATGGCTGATTATGCCAGTGCTGAGGCCCGATACCAAGGAGAAGTCCCATTATGATGAGGCCCACGCTGCCACTCAAACTGTTCTTGACTGGTGCATCAGGCTGCTAAAAATGCGGTTCTGCTGTCTTGGCCTTTCTGGTGGTGCTTTGCAGTACAGCTCCCAGAGGGCCTTCCACTTTGTTGTGGTCCACTACAACATTGTACAGCAGCGAAGCGACATGCTGGATGAGGAGGAGGAACATGCAGTTCAGAAGGAAGTGGAGGGCCAGCCTGAGGAGGAGCCAGAGGATGGAGCAAATGCAGTGGCAAAGTTCAACTGGCCAGGAGGACCAGGGAGGCTCTCATATCCTCCAGATTTGCACGAGAGAAGACTTTGTGTCTAACAGTTCACCTCCCCGCAACACCCTCACCACTCTGCCTCAAAACCCTCTTTCCCCAAACCAACATCCCCTCCTTGCCTTAACCATGCTTGCCACCCCCATCCCAGTTCTAGTTAACATCATACCAGGGTGATGGGCCTGTGTTGGTGCTGTCAGTGGGTCACTGTTCAAGGCAGGAGTGCGATTACCACTTGCGGTGAGGAAAGCTGTGGTGCTCCTCCAGTTCTACTTAAGTCTGACTCCTGTCTTTCTGCTGACAGCGCACTGACTCCAGGCCTCATGTCTGCATGTGTGTTGGGGGTACTTTATTTTGGACCACAGTTACGAAGGGTGGGGGGGGGGGAGGTGGGGGGGGGGGGGAGAATGCAGCTTTGGAAGGGATTTATTCAGTGAGTGATGGTGATTGCTTCCTGGATGTCCGTCACTGTGGGTTGCATGGCTACCACTGTTGGCGTATCTTGGGGGACATGTGGGAGGATCATATTCCAGATGGGAAGAAAGTCCCACCCCTGTTGGAAAAGGATTAAAGACGGAGGTGTTGCGTGTTTCAGGTGTGACATTTTTTAATGGTGAACGTTTTATGTGACAATTATCCATTCCCCAACTTCGTTGACTGATCTCACCCGCGCCCACTCTGTGCTCCTATAACATAATTTTTTTGTGGCCATGCGCTATGTGTAAATGTATATTTAAGGTGGAGGCGGCCTGCTGCGTTCTGCGCCCTGTGATCTATGATCCCCTTGGCAAGCATCCTCTGGAGGGCCTAGACCTGGGGGACCCCAGCCAAACTTATGAGTGTCACACATGTCGCTTTACCACCCTGTTCTGCCCGCTGCCCCTGAGATGCATCAATATGGGGTGGATGGAAACCCAAATAACTGGAGACTGTCTGGTCTTCTTGGTGAAAGACCCTGGGACACTTCTCTTCCTCCTCCCTCGAGGGCCTAGTGGGCCACTGGATTACTCCATGGGATGGAGGGGCAGCGGAAATTCTTGTGCTACTGCCACTCCTGGAGACCCAACATTGTCTGCACCATGGTGTCGAAGCCCTCCGAGAGGGTCCTCTGTGACTGGGCCAAGCTCTAGCTGCCTCAGCAATATTTAACTTTGTCTGGGACATGTCTCTTAGCAACTGGGACATGTTGCCAAGTTGGACGTATGTCCTTTAGAAAAGGAAATCTGCCATCATTACCTGATCTGGCCTACATGTGACTCCAGACCCACAGCAATGTGGCTGACTATCAAATGCCCTCTGAAAAGGCCTGGCAACCCATTCAGTTGTATTCAACCGCGACAAAAACACAGAAAAGGAATGAAACCAGACGACCCACCTGGCATCGAACCAAGCACTGGAAACGGCAACGGCAAACATAGCCCTGTCGACCCTGCAAGGTTCTCCTTACTAACATATGGGAAAGCTGTCTCACAGACTAGTTAAGCAACAGCCTGACATAGTCATACTCACAGAATCATATCTTACAGGCAATGTGCCAGACACCACTATCACTATTCGCGGGTGTGATCTGTCTCATTGGCAGGACGGACCAAGCTAAGGTGACAGTACAGTGGTATACAGTGGGGAGAGAGTTGCCCTGAGAGTCCTCAACATCGACTCTGGACCCCATGAAGTCTCATGGCTTCAGGTTAAACATGGGAAAAGAAACTTCCTGCTGATCACCACGTACTGTCTACCATCAGCTGATGAACCAGTTCTCTTCCATGCTGAACACTACTTGGATGAAGCACTGAGGGTGGCAAGGGTGCAGAATATGCTCTGGGTGGGGGACTTCAATGTCCATCACCAAGCGTGGCTTGAGTTGGCCGGGTCCCAAACGACATAGCTGCTAGACTGGGACTGCAGCAGGTGGTGAAGGCACCAACAAGAGGGAAAACATACTTGATCTCATCCTCACCAATCTGCCTGCTGTAGATGCATTTGTGCATAACCGTATTGGTAGAAGTGACCACCACACAGTCCTTATTGAGACAAAGTCCTGTCTTCACATTGAGGATACCCTCCATTGGGTTGTGTAGCACTACCACTGTGCTAAATGGGATAGACTTCGATCATATCTAGCAACTCAAGACTGGGCATCCATGAGGCACTGAGGCACAGTGGGTGTACCTACAACTCGAAAGAACTGCAGCGGTTCAAGAAGGCAACTCACCACCACCTTCTGAAGAGTAACTAGGGATGGGCAATAAATGCGGTATCCAGTGCCTTCAGTCATTTCTTGATATCACTTGGAGTGAATCATATTGGCTGAAGACTGACATTTGTGATGCTGGGGACCTCCGGAGAAGACCGAGATGCATCATCCACTCGGCACTTCTGGCTGAAGATTGTTGCGAATGCCTCAGCCTTGTCTTTTGCACAAATGTGCTGGGCTCCTCCATCATTGAGGATGGGGTATTTGTGGAGCCTCCTTCTCCAGTGAGTTGTTTACAGCTGGATTTGGCAGGAATACAAAACTTGGATCTGATGCATTCATTGTGGAATCACTTAGCTCTGTCTATTACTTGATGCTTATGCTGTTTGGCACACAAGTAGTTGTGTGTTGTAGCTTCACCAGGTCGACACCTCATTTTTCGGTATGCCTGGTGTTGCTCCTGGCATGCTCTCCTGCAGTCTTCATTGAACCAGATTGATCCCCTGTCTTGATGGTAATGGTAGAGGGGGAATATGCCAGGCCATGAGGTTGCAGATTGTGGTTGTATACAATTCTGCTGCGGCTGATGGCCCACGGATGTCCAGTCTTGAGTTGCTAGATGTGTTTGAAATCTATCCTATTTAGCACAGTGGTAGTGCCACACAACACGATGGAGGATATCCTCAATGGCACCCTGCGGATGAATAAGAGTAAACCCATCCCTGCTTCCATGAATATCACTGCAGTCCTAAACTTTTGTGCCATCGGGTCATTACAGGGCTTGAATGGGGACTTGTATGACATATTGCAAACTTCAGCCCACAGGTTCATCCAGAAGGTGATGGATGTTTTGTGTATCCGGGAATCCAATGATATCAACTTCGGCCTGGAATGGAGCCGGTCTGGGGGGGGGGGCTGTCCTGCCTCTCATCCAGGCGTCAGGAAGTCGGACCAGCTCTGCATCTCCAAAGCGAGGAGCAGATCTCTGTGCTTTCACCCTCATTTCCTGATGGAGTGAGTAGTGAGGGAGTGTTTATCATGGTCATATTTTTATCATCCCCATTCTCCTGCCTTCTCTTCATAACCCCTGATGCCCTTATTGATCAAGAAACTTGGGCAGGATTCTCCGATAATGGAGCTAAGTGTTAATGCCGTCGTAAACGCCGGAGCGTTTTATGACAGCGTCATCTGGCCGCTAGGAGCAGCGATCCTGCACCGTACAGGGGGCCGGCATGGCACTGGAGCGCTTCACGCAGCTCCAGTTGCCGATACGGGCGTCAGCACGGGCGGCGCGGGTCCGCTCATGTACGTCATGGCCGGTGTGGGCCTGCGCATGCGCGTGGGTTGCCTTCTCCGCGCCGCCCCCCGGGCAACATGGCAGAGCCCTACAGGGTCCCGAAGAGAGGAACATAAGCCCCCACGGGATTAGTCCGCCCGCTGATCAGTAGGCCCCGATCGCAGGCCTGCCCACCGTGGAGGCCCTGCATGGAGTTGGATCCCCCGCTCCCATACCAGCATGGCCCCGCAGCCAGAACACCGAGGTCCCGCCGGGTAGGACCACACGTGAAAAACGTTGGCGGAACTCGGCCGAATTCGGCCCATCGAGCGTGGAGAATCGTGGTTGGGCCACATTCAGCGTCCCCCACCGGCACCGCAGCGACCACGCCGGCTCCATTTGCACCATTCTCCGGCCGCCCGGCGTCGGAGCGGCGTCGTGTGATTCCCCCCCCCCCCCCCCCCCCCCCCCCCCCCCGGGCGATTCTCCGACCCGGCGTTGGGTCGGTGAATCCCGTCCCTTGTTAGTGCCGAGGTGAGAGGCTGGGCGAATCAGATGCCGAGGAAATCAGGCATGTCGAGATTCAGGTGGGGGTTCATGTTTTGCACGAATTGTGGGTGAATACTACGATCTCACTATTGCAGCCTTAAACAATTTCAATGAGACTCAATTACATTATCTTCCAAACCATTTTCAATAAAGCCTAACAAACCATTTGGTTTTGTAACTGTTTGCTGTACCAGCATGTTAATGTTCTGAACTTCATGTGCCGGTGCACACAGATCCCTTTGATTTCCATCATTTTCCAATCTGGCACCAGTTAATATCTATTTTACTTTTCTATTTTTCTTACAAAAGTGGATTACTTCACATTTCTTCCATCTGTCACATTCTTGTCAATGCCCTTAAACTGTCCAAATCATTTTGCACCCTGTTCGTCTTCTTTGCAGCTTATATTCCCACTTAACTTTAAATTGTCAGCAAAACTGGCTCCTTTCATCTAAGTAATTGGTGTAGTTTGTTAATAGCAGAGGCCTGTACACTGATTAATCCTCATTGTACCCCTAGCTGCCTGCCACCTCGGAAATGACCGTTTAGTTTATTTTCTCTCCGTTAATAAATCGCTAATTCATGCTAATATATCTTTTTTTTTCTCAGAGGGTCAGTAATCTTTGAAATTCTCAAATGGAGGCAGGGTTAGAGAGATTTTTGATCTGCAAGGGTATCGAGGGTTAGGGGATGCAGGCTGTAAAATACAATCCGATCATCCACCATCTTATTGAATGGTGATGGAACAAGCTCATGGGGTAAAATGGTCTACTTATGTTTTTATTTGTTGGCTGAATTCTTCGGCCTTCAGGATTCTCTTTTTTTTTCTCCCTGGCAACACCCGCACCTGTGAGTTTCAGTGGGTAATCCCATTCTCATGCGGCAGGAATAGGGAATCCCGATGCCAGCAAAATGTGCATTGCTGAGAAAAATGCAGCTGGGGGACTGGGAATCCAGTCAGTTATGTTCACGTGAGCTTTTGTGTATTAACCTCTTGTGTGTATTAACCTCTTATCAAATGTTTCCTGAGAATCCAATTGCACTCCATCCACTGGTACCCCTTATTGACCCTCCGAGTTGTTGTTGTTTCTCTTCCTACGTCCGGTTGAACACAAGCCAGACTCTTATCTGTCCTATAGCTAGTTTTTTTCCTGGAACAGGTCACTAGCCTGTCAACAGAGGCTTATAGATTGAGAGAAGCTTTTCCGCATCCCTTGGGCTTTTACAGTTTGCCATTAGCCAGTTTGGAAAGATTTTGCAGGTTGGACCACAACATGTTTGAGCATAAGATGGGAACAGACACTGTCAGGGAAAGGCACGAATGAAAAGTGGAGCTTGTTCAAGGAACCAATACTGCGTGTCCTTGATAGGTATGTCCTTATCAGGCAGGGAGGAAATGGCAGTGAGGGGGAATCACGGTTCACAAAAGAGGTTGAATGTCTTGTCAAGAGGAAAAAGGAAACGTATGTAAGGATGAGAAAACAAGGTTCAGTTGGGTCGCTTGAGGGTTACAAGGTAGCAAGGAATGAGCTTAAAAAAAAGGGCTTAGGAGGGCTGAGAAGTCCTTGGCGGGTCGGATCAAGGAAAACCCCAAGGCTTTTTACTCTTATGTGAGAAGTAAAAGAATGACCAGGGTGAGGTTAGGGCCGGTCAAGGACAGTAGTGGGAACTTGTGCATGGAGTCAGAAGAGATAGGAGAGGCGTTGAATGAATAATTTTCTTCAGTGTTCACCAAGGAGAGGGTCCATGTTTTTGAGGATGAGAGTGTGATACTGGCGGGTAGGCTGGAGGAGGTAGATGTTCTGAGGGAAGATGTATTGCAATTTTGAAAAACTTGAGGGCCGACAAGTCCGCTGGGCCAGATGGGATATATCCGAGGATTCTTTGGGAGGCAAGGGATGAGATTGCAGAGCCTTTGGCTTTGATCTTTGGATCCTCACTGTCCACGGGGATAGTGCCAGAGGACTGGAGAGTGGTGAATGTTGTTCCTCTGTTCAAGAAAGGGAATAGGAATGACCCTGGTAATTATACGCCAGTTAGTTTTACTTTGGTGGTTGGTAATTTAATGGAAAGGGTCGTGAGGGATAGGATTAATGACCATTTGGAAAGATGCAGCTTAATCCAGGATAGTCAACATGAATTCGTGAAGGGTAAGTCTTGCCTCACAAATTTGATTGAATTATTTGAGGAGGTAACTAAGCGTATAGATGAAGGTAGAGCAGTTGATGTCGTATACATGGATTTCAGTAAGGCGTTTGATAAGGTTCCCCATGGTTGGCTCATGAAGAAAGTAAGGAGGTGTGGGATAGAGGGAAATTTGGCCAATTGGATAAGTAACTGGCTATCACATAGAAGACGGTGGTGGTGGATGGAAAATTTTCAGAATGGAGACCAGTTACCAGTGGTGTACCAGAGGGATCAGTGCTGGGTCCTCTGCTATTTGTGATTTTTATAAATGACTTGGAGGAGGGGGCTGAAGGGTGGGTCAGTAAATTTGCTGATGACATCAAGATTGGTGGAGTAGTGGATGAATTGGAGGGCTGTTGTAGGCTGCAAAGAGACATTGATAGGATGCAGAGCTGGGCCAAAAAATGGCAGATGGAGTTTATCCCTGATAAGTGCGAGGTGATTCATTTTGGTAGGACAAATTTGAATGCGGATTACAGGTTCAACGGCAGGGTTCTGAGGAATGTGGAGGAACAGAGAGATCTTGGGGTTCATGTCCACAGATCTCTGAAAGTTGCTACACAAGTGGATAGAGCTGTGAAGAAGGCCTATAGTGTGTTAGCGTTTATTAACAGGGGGCTTGAGTTTAAGAGCCGTGTGGTTATGCTGCAACTGTACAGGACCCTGGTGAGACCACATTTGGAGTATTGTGTGCTGTTATGGTCACCTCATTATAGGAAGGATGTGGAAGCATTGGAAAGGGTGCAAAGGAGATTTACCAGGATGCTGCGTGGATTGGAGGGTAGGTCTTATGAGGAAAGGTTGAGGGAGCTAGGGCTTTTCTCATTGGAGCAAAGGAGGATGAGAGGCTACTTAATAGAGGTTTATAAGATGATGAGGGGGATAGATAGAGTGGATGTTCAGAGACTATTTCCTCGGGTGAATGTAGCTGTTACAAGAGGCCACAACTATAAGGTTCAAGGTGGGAGATATAGGAGGGATGTCCGAGGTAGGTTCTTTATTCAGAGAGTGGTTAAAGTGTGGAAAGGACTGCCTGCTGTGATAGTGGAATCGGACACTTTAGGAACTTTCAAGCGGTTATTGGATAGGCACATGGAGCACACCAGAAAGACAGGGGGCGCGATTCTCCGCTGCCCACGACGGGTCGGAGAATAGCGGGAGGGCGTCCCCGACATTTTTCAAGCCCTCCCGCTATTCTCCCCCCCCACGGCCGCCCCACGACACGAATCGCTGCTCGCCGTTTTTTACGGCGAACAGCGATTCTCCCCAGGCCGATGTGCCGAGTTCCCAGGCCTTTACGGCCGTTTTTATGGCAGCAAACACACCTGCTTGCTGCCGTCGTAAAAACGGCCGCAACATGCCCGTTCTGAGCATCCAGAGCCCGGATTGGCACGGCAGTACCACGGCCGTGCCAAGGGGGGCTTGGGCCCGCGATTGGTGCACTCTTGTGCACTCTTTCTCCCTCCGCCGCCCCGCAGCATCAGTCCGCGGGGCGGCCGAGGGAGATGGCGGCCCCGCACATGCGCGGGTTGGAGCCGTTCAATCCTCGCATGCGCGGCTGACGTCATCGTGCACGTCAGCCGGCGTGACGCTTGGCGCGCGGACTTAGCGATGGTCGCTAAGGCCGCGACGCCGTGGTTCACGGGGCCCCGCTGCTAGCCCCGCTCGGGGGGGAGAATCTGGTTCCGGGAGGGGGCGCGGAGGCTGCCATGAAACACGGCCAGTTTCACGGCAGCCTTTACGATTCGCTGCATTAGCGGAGAATCGCGCCCAGGGAGTGGGATAGCTTGATCCTGGTTTCGGACAAAGCTCGGCACAACATCGAAGGCCAAAGGGCCTGTTCTGTGTTGTATTGTTCTATGTTCTATGTTTGGCCACTTTATGAGTGCACCTTCCTTGGACATCAAGTCCTGGATGGTGGGGTGGGGATTTGAATGAGGAGCTTCTGGTTCAGAGGCAGGGATGCGAGCCACTGTGCCACAAGACCGCCTTACCCCAGTCATTACATCCTCAAAAATCTCTAATAAATTTGTCAGGAGCCGCTCATAAGTCTGTGTTGATTCTGTTGATTCTGCCCAATTATACTATGATATTCCAAGTGCCCTGTTATGGCATTCCCAATAACAAA
This sequence comes from Scyliorhinus canicula, assembly GCF_902713615.1. Classification (NCBI taxonomy): domain Eukaryota; kingdom Metazoa; phylum Chordata; class Chondrichthyes; order Carcharhiniformes; family Scyliorhinidae; genus Scyliorhinus; species Scyliorhinus canicula. The sequence continues at coordinate 75,206,158 of NC_052162.1, read as the reverse complement.
TTCTGGATTTGTCCCGACTAATGACAGCATAATAATCTATAGTTTTCCCAATTTCTCTCTCCCTCCACTCTTGAATAGCAGAGTTACTTTTGCTATCTTCCAATCCACGGGGACCATTTTGAGTTTAGAGAATTCTGGAAGATCAAAAGAATGTTTCCGCTATCTCTGGCAGTCACTTTTTTTTAAAGACTCCAGACTGTAGGCTCTTGGGTCGAGGGGATTTTTGTGGCTTTTAGTCCAATTAATTTTTCCAATTCAAATATCCTCAAGGCCCTCGTTTACACTCTTGATTCTAGGATGTCATTTTTGTATCTTACTGTGAAGACAGATACAAAGTATTTGTTTAATAGCTCTGCCATTTCGTTATTCTCCGTCATAATTTCTCCTGTCTCTGAGGAACTCAAGTTTACTCTTGATAATCTTCCATTTTACACGCCAATACAAGATTATATTATATGTTTTGTGTCCCCTCGCTGCTTATCTCTCATGTCCTATTTTCCATTTCTGAATCAGTCTTTTTGTCGCCCCTTGCTGAATTTGAAAATTCTTGTAATCCTCAGGCTTTCTATTGTTTTCAGCAACAATACAAGCCTCGTCCTTTAATCTAACACTATCTTAATTTATCTTCTTGTCCACAGTTAACCCACTTTTCCTGTGGGGTTCTCATTCGTTCAGGGATCATGCGATAATTGCAAATGATGAATTATTTATTTAAATATTTGACTTTGCCTGTCTGCAGTCACATTTTTTAATCTTGCTTCTCTATGCACTTTAGCCATGTGCTTGCTCCCCTCATACCCATTGTAATATGCCTTTAAGGGATATCAGCGTGCCATTGGTAGAAGGGAAATGTTCATGTGACCCAGTCTTCGGCCCCTCACACCAGTGGGCACTGAATAAATTATATAATCTCTTATATAATGTATTCAGTGTCCACTGGTGTGAGGGGCTGAAGACTGAGAGACTAAGAGAGTAATATTAAGGTTCATACAGTGCAGAAGGAGGCCATTCGGCCCATCAGGTGCGCACCGACCCTCTGAAAGAACGCTCCACCCAGATCCACTTCCCAATAACCCCTTAACCTAACAGTCGCATCCCTGAACACTAAGGAGCTATTTATCATGGCCAATCCACCTAACCTACACATATTTGTACTCTGAAGGGAAAGCGGTGCACCCAGAGGAAACCCACACAGACAGCCCCCCAAGGCCAGAATTGAACCCGGATCCCTGGTGCTGCAAGGCAGCAGTGCCAATCATTGTGCCACCATGCCATCCATGTGGAATGAACAGGCAAGTGGAATTGGGATAATTCACATGGAGGCGTAAAGGGTCTCGGACAGGGGAGGCCGAGGTGGAGGGGGGCACTGTTTAAAGATAAGAGGTCACATATTTAAGACAGTAATGAGAAAAATTTGTTTCCTCTTAGAGGGTTGTGAATCTTTGGAGCTCCCTACCTCAAAAAGGCAGTGGAAGCAGAGACTTTGAATATTTTTAAGGTACAGGTGGATAAATTCTTGATAAGCAAGGGGATGAAAGGTTATTGTGGATCGCTTGGAACGTGGAGTTGAGGTGACCATCAGATCTGTCATGATTTCATTGAATGGTAGAGCAGGCTCGAGGAGCAGATGGCTGACTCCTCCTAATTCATGTTTGTATGTTCGTAATGGTCCAGATGATATTTCTATGCTGTTATGTTCTATGCTTGAGCTCCAAGGATATAAAATATAAATTTTAACCATTCTTCTCTCAGAATAAGACTTAAGTGACAGTTTTGTCTGTATTGCTGACTTGATTGCTTTATTTTCTGCACAATTAGATGAATAACTACATTGTAATTCAACAGATGTAAGATAGATTAAGCAGCCTAAATGCCTGTTCATCTTTAGGCTTTCTTTCTCATGAAAGATACAGACCCTAAAAGCTTATATTGCTGGCTTTCCTCGACAAGATGCTGTCAGTTTTGTTATTTCTTTCCAATGCTTTTCGTTTCAGATTTCTAATTTCAAAACATTTTTATTTTTCTGTCCACGTACCCATTCAAAGCAGTTTTGAAAAATGGAATAATTCAGGATCATCTACCTTTTCTCTCATTCACAATTCAATTTTTAATACCCATCTTCAATTGTTATAGCTGTTTTTAATTTGTGCCTCAAAAGTGACGGGAGAATGGATCACATCATTACAAGGTACTCCAAGATTTTGGCAGAATGAATTGTGTTCTGTGGAGGAAAATAATTAAGTCTCTTGAGGTGATGGGTAACCCTGCCCATCTGGTAGGAAGGGGCTGGATGAGCAGTTAAAATTGCCAGCTTACTATCACACTGGAAAGAAAGCCCCTGGGGATACACAATTCCATATTTCAACCTGACTGACTGACCATGTCACAAGGACATGGTCCCAAACTGACCAGGTCCGTTTTCCATATATGCATTTTTGCCTCCGTGCCTCTCTAGGCATCCTCCGATGAGTTCATCAAGGCTGCGGTGCAGGCTCATTGGGAGCAGCAACTCCAATTGTCTGGCCCCACTTTTTTGTCAACCTCTCTGCCCAGTGTGCCTTCTGGGAGGGTAGCCTTGCCAGTCTTCATAGTTTTCATAGAATTTACAGTGCAGAGGAGGCCATTCGGTCCATCGAGGCTGTACCAGCTCTTGGAAAGAGCACCCTACCCGAGCCCACACCTCCACCCTATCCCCATAACCCAGTAACCCCACGCAACATTAAGGGCAATTTTGGACACTAAGGGCAATTTAGCATGGCTAAATCCACCTAACCTGCATATCTTTGGACTGTGGGAGGAAACGACTGTGGGAGGAAACCAGAGCACCCGGAGGAAACCCACGCACACACGGGGAAAACGTGCAGACTCCGCACAGACAGTGAACCAAGCTGGGAATCGAACTTGGGACCCTGGAGCTGTGAAGCAATTGTGCTAACCACTATGCTACTGTGCTGTCCATTCTGTCTACTTCTTGCCCAACTTATCCTTTCACTGCTTGACCCTGTGAGCTCTGTCAGATTATCAGCACTCACCGCTTCTCTACACATACCCCTCGAGAATGTCCATTTTCCTTCCATAAACTAATTGTAGGCTAATTGTGGGTGATTGCATTGACATCATGGCCTTAATGGAAACCTGACTGAGGAGATGAAAATGTCCCCCTTAATGAAGCCTCCCGCCTGGCCACACTTCCCACTACTTGTCCCATCAAGACCTTCATGGTGGCAATGTGACACCTGACAACCTACATCCCTGGCATTTCTCCTTTGAGCCTGTCACCTTGCTCAATACCTTATCTCTCTTTCAAAATTATTGTTCTGTACTCTCTCTAAAGTACAAGAAAAAGTTTCTCCTGAGGTACCTTCATTGCTTTCAACTCATAACCCTTGATGGTTTCAACCTCCATCTTAATGAGCCTCGTTTTGTCTCAAGTGATTGTGCTAGTCCCTTCATATCCATTACAGAAGAGGCTTTCTCTGATTACTACCATGTAAAACTCAGACTTCACATTCCCCTTGCACACCAAACCTTGCTTCCTTCTGTCTCCTGCCTGAAAAAATTATCTCCCAGTTCACTTGCATCTTTACTTTCAAAATCTCAATCACTACAATAATTTGTCCTCTGTTTGCAACAATATTTCCGCAGTCACTCATTTGCTGAATGCATCCTCTCTCCACCTTTGATGGTCTAGTCCACAAGACAATCATTGCTGTTTCACCCTGGTATGCCCCTCATCTCCACTCCCTGAGTTGCAAGGGATCAGAATAGGTCCTGATCTCTTCTGCGAAAGCTACTCACGATTCCACAATCATTCTGGAACGCAAAGTTTTTAAAAAAAATAAATTTAGAGTATTCCATTATTATTTTTTTCCAATTAAGGGGGAATTTAGCGTGGCCAATCCACCTAACCGACATATCTTTTGAGTTATGGGGGTGAAATCCACGCAGACATGGGGAGAATGTGCAAACTCCACATGGACAATGACCCAGGGATTCAAACCCGGATCCTCAGCACCGTAGTCCCAGTGCTAACCACTGCGCCACCGTGCTGTCCTTTGGAATGCAAAGGTAGCCGCTGGCTTCTTTCCTCTTCAACTCTTTTCCCTGCACCCTCCGCCCTCATGTCCAACCACAATTGTGAAGAGTGCATGGATATCTATCACTAGCTGAGTTTCTCTCCAGATTTTAGTGCTCTCTGTGCAAAAAGAATCTGGGGCGTGGTGTTCGCCGTCAATCTGCCAGGACGGGGCCTGATAAATCATGCAACACCAACTCCACAGAGATCGGAATACCATCTTTAAAGGGTGCCCAAAACAGCATTGAGAAGAAACTTGGCCCCACCCCATGGACAATCTCCCTGACAGACGTGGATCCCCCCCACCCTCCCCCACATGCATCAGCTTGACTCACCCACACCACTCAAAAACACAGGCACCGGAATGAGTCCCGCCCCTCCCCACACAATCATTGGGCCCCCCTCACAAACATGCCCCCCCATTCACAGGTATTGGCACATGTCCCCTCTACAAGCATGGAGGTGCGTGCCCCTCTCACAACCCCGGAGGTGCGTGCCCCTCTCACAAGCACGGAGGTGCGTGCCCCTCTCACAAGCACGGAGGTGCGTGCCCCTCTCTCAAGCACGGAGGTGCGTGCCCCTCTCACAAGCATGGAGGTGCATGCCCCTCCTCCCACAAGCTTTTGAGCATGCCCCAACAAGCGCCTGGGATGCCCCCAACCACACATAAGGCAAACCCCTGGCACTGCTTTCAATAGCAACCTGGCAGTGCAGTTGCCATTGCCAGGTTGGCACTGCCATGGGCGGTGCAAGGTAACTATGCCAGGGGGCAGTGCCAAGACATTGCGGGGTCACGTCCATTTCTCCCCCGTGCTATACTTACCATGGCGGCCCCAACAGGTTCCCCTCGACTGCTTCAAGTTTTAAAATACCTGTTGTAAACCTCGGCAGGGACCCAGGTTCATTTCCGGTCTCAGGTGACTGTGTGCAGTTTGAACTTTCTCCCTGTGTCTGTGTGGGTTTCCTCCGGTTGCTGTGGTTTGCTCCCACAGTCCAAAGATGTGCAGGTTAGGTGGATTGGCCATGCTAAATTGCGCCTGTGTCCAAAGGTTAGGTGGGGTCACAGGGATAGGACTACAGATTGTGTCTTAGTGGGGTGCTCTTTCAGAGGGGCGGTGCAGACTTGATGGGGTGAATAGCCTCCTTCTGCACTGTAGGGCTTCTGTTTTGTGGATATTACAGGGAAGCCCTGTAATGACATTTAAATGTATTAAAATTTCTTAAAAGGACGCTCTCACCCCTTCAGGACAGCAATCCCGTTACCACAAAGGCAAGGGGCTTGGAAAAATTGGGAAGTGAGATCTCGCTGGCAGGATTCTGTGTCCATGTCACCGTTTAAGCTGACTGCTAGCATGGGCTCAAAATCACCCTCATTGCGTCACGTTGGCATATCTGAGACCTGTTGCCTGACCAGCTAGGTTTTTGCAACACTTCCTGTTTTAAATCAAAAGACTATGATGTAAGCGTCAGGCAGGTCGTCATGTATGCAGTATGATGGCTGGCACATAGAGGGCTAATGTGGGTCTGAGTGCAGTACCACCCATACAATGCTGTAAGAAGGCACATGACCCAGGCTGGGAGTCAGTGTGGAGTTGAACAGGGGCGTTTGAACTTTATTTATAAGTGGAATTTGAACTGCAGAGCGTTGCTTGGTTGGAATTTTTATTGTGAGGTTGCAGGGCATAACTTTTGTTACAAACTATTTACCTGATAATTGTAAAGCTATTTCTTTGATGTTGCTGTTGTTAATCCCGTATTTAAATTAGTTTGTTTTGATATGAAAGATGCCTATTGGTCAGAGTCATCAGCCCTGGGGTGAAGTATCCTTTCCTCACTGTTTTCAAAATTGCCAATTGTTGGGGTTTCTTGTCCGATATCCGAACAATGTATGGTAAGGAACGTCATCGATTGTACTGAACAAAGCTCTGACTGTAAATTACAGTATTGAATGTGTTAGCTGGTAATAAACCAACTTGTAGTGCACTTTCCACTTCTTTCCAGCTTTCTAATACTGTTCACACACATTTGATGCTTTGCGTATCTGATTCACCGAACATGCAACCTCCTCCTTGTTTTAGTCAATCAGGCTTTATTCTCTGTATTAAAGGTTGTCTGAAGGATAAGCCAATTCGTTCTCATTTTTTTACAGATACAGACAGATCTGCTTTGCACAGCCAGCACTTTCTGAATCAATTAACTATATTTATGCAATGTACTTTGTTAAATCTCGTATACACAGTATGATGCAGGAAATGTTGTGGTAATCCACAGCCATGCAAATAATTTGAAAGTATACGAGGCTCTTCAGAATTCTGAGAAAACACAATCTGTTTTTACCCATCAAACTATCTCAGGAACTCAGTTGCAAGGTCACGAGAGTGATTTGTGTGAAGACTTAAAAGCTTTTAGGGACGCTCCGAAATTCTCTCGAGGTGGGAAGACAAGATGAAAATTGGTTTGAGCCATTTCTTATTCCTCTTTTCTCTATCCTCGATGTTTTATTTATTTGAACCTGTTCAGCAGTTGGATGTTTTTCCCTGAGCATGTTTATTTAAAAACACTTACTTTCATCTTATGCATTCACAACCTAGATTCAAAGAGCACACTATCTTCGCCTTTCTTAACAGCCTTTGCATATATAAAAAAAATCAATGTTTTTCCCCATTCCACTAAAATCTCCAGAGCAGGATCCTATTGCAAGACTTTTTTTTTTCTTTCAGTTAATGCATATTTGAATATGTGCTTAGTTGAGCAACACCCATTACTGAAAACTCGGTGAATCAGGACAATGGTGCAACCATACCTTCAAAGAATTTTAGATCTTAAAGAATAAACTTCTCTCTGCACAAAGGCACAAGACAGAGGAAGAAAATGATCTGATGTTTCTTTTATTATTGGGCTTGTCAAGATCAAACCTGCCAACTCCTTTGTTTCTTTTTAGGACTTGTATGCTCGATGCAGCCTTTATCACAGTGACATTCATCAATCGAATACCAGATATTAGAATGCAAACATTGTAAATGTGACTTTCCACCTGGACCTTATTGTTAGTTCGCAGAAACAAGCTGTGCATTAGAAGCATGTTCTGTAACATTTTTGAAATTATTTCTGATGTTTAGGATGCACTTGACAAAATCTACTTATGTAGGATTAAATAGTCCAATACTGTAGACCTATTTTAAACCATGCATGAATACAGACAGGACTTTATTTGTATTCCAGTACAGTTTAAACAGTGTCGATACAAGATGATTATAAAACTGCAGGTAATGCAGGACTTCAATTGAGGAGCAAGGAATAATCATTTTTCACAGATTGCTGTTGTTTCTTCAGTTTGCATTTTAAAAGGCTCTGTGACAACCAAGGCCAACTCCTACTTCACTCCAACCTTTGGGCTCTGATATTAAAAGGAAGGCAGGGAGGGTGTGGTTATGGATATGGATGAAATGGGGCTGTGGGGGGGGAATGCTGGATTTTTCATAACAAAAAGAACCCGGCAAAGAAGTGCAGAAGGAGGCCATTTAGCCCATCGAGTCTGCCCCAATCTTCGAAAGAACACCCTACCTAGGTCCAATCCCCCACCTTATGCCTGAAATCCCCCCCCCCCCCCCCCCACCTTTTGGTCACTTAGAGGAAATTTAACATGGCCAATCCACCACTCCTGCACATCTTTGGACCGTGGGAGGAAACTGGAGCACCCAGAGGAAAACCACGCAGGCATGGGGTGAATGTGCAGACTCCATACAGTCATTAACCCAAGGTCAGAATTGCCTTCCTTGTGACACTAATTATTATATTATTAAGAGTGGTGTCTGTATGAGACTTAGCTGTGATCGAAGAAGGGAGGAGGCATTGGCTACAATTTGTGAAAGGGAGACCACAAGGCTTCCTTGTGAGGATTGGAGGAGCACTTCTGCCCCACTGGAATATAACTTTGAAACATACCTGACAAACCTCTTCTGGCCCAGAATCAGGTTTCTGGCAGGTTTTGCCAGAGAGGAGCTGACATGCCCCCTACCCTATTCACGCCTTTGTTGATATTACCGATTGGGTCCTACTGTGCTTAAACAAAGGAGATTACGATGGGATGAGAGAAGAGCTATCTAACGTAGACTGGGAGCAAAGACTTTATGGTAAAACGGTTGAGGAACAGTGGAGAACCTTGCAAGCGATTTTGTTACAGTGCTCAGCAAAGGTTTATAACAACAAAAAGGAAGGACGGTCGAAAAAAATGGAAAATCGACCGTGGATATCTAAGGAAATAAGGGAGAGTATCAAATTGAAGCAAAAAACATACAAAGTGGCAAGGTTAGTGGGAGACTAGAGGACTGGGAAATCTTTAGGGGGCAACAGAAAGCTACTAAAAAAGCTATAAAGAAGAGTAAGATAGATTATGAGAGTAAACTTGCTCAGAATATAAAAACAGATAGTAAAAGTTTCTACAAATATATAAAACAAAAGAGTGGCTAAGGTAAATATTGGTCCTTTAGAGGATGATAAGGGAGATTTAATAATGGGAGATGAGGAAATGGCTGAGGAACTGAACAGGTTTTTTGGGTCGGTCTTCACAGTGAAAGACACAAATAACATGCCAGTGACTGACAGAAATGAGACCTATGACAGATGAGGACCTCGGGATGATTGCTATCACTAAGGAGGTAGTGATGGGCAAGCTAATGGGGCTAAAGGTAGACAAGTCTCCTAGCGCTGATGGAATGCATCCCAGAGTGCTAAAAGAGATGGCTAGGGAAATTGCAAATGCACTAGTGATAATTTACCAAAAATCACTAGACTCTGGGATGGTCCCGGTGGATTGGAAATTAGCAAATGTGGCACCACTGTTTAAAAAAGGAGGTAGGCAGAAAGCGGGTAATTATAGGCCAGTGAGCTTAACTTCAGTGGTAGGGAAGATGCTGGAATCTATTATCAAAGAAGAAATAGCGAGGCATCTGGATGGAAATTGTCCCATTGGGCAGATGCAGCATGAGTTCATAAAGGGCAGGTCTGCCTAACTAATTTAGTGGAATTTTTTGAGGACATTACCAGAGCGGTAGATAATGGGGAGCCAATGGATGTGGTATATCGGGATTTCCAGAAAGCCTTTGACAAGGTGCCACACAAAAGGTTGTTGCATAAGATAAAGATGAATGGCATTAAGGGTAAAGTAGTAGCATGGATAGAGGATTGGTTAATTAATAGAAAGCAAAGAGTGGGGATTAATGGGTGTTTCTCTGGTTGGCAATCAGTAGCTCGTGGTGTCCCTCAGGGATCAGTGTTGGGCCCACAATTGTTCACAATTTACATAGATGATTTAGAGTTGGGGACCAAGGACAATGTGTCGAAGTTTGCAGATGACACTAAGATGAGTGGTAAAGCAAAAAGTGCAGAGGATACCGGAAGTCTGCAGAGGGATTTGGATAGGTCAAGTGAATGGGCTAGGGTCTGGCAGATGGAATAAAATGTTGACAAAAGTGAGGTTATCTATTTTGGGTGGAATAACAGCAAAAGGGATTATTATTTAAATGATAAAATGATGTGCAGAGAGACCTGGGTGTGCTCGTGCATGAGTCGCAAAAAGTTGGTTTACAGGTGCAACAGGTGATTAAGAAAGCAAATGGAATTTTGTCCTTCATTGCTAGAGAGATGGAGTTTAAGACTAGGGCGGTTATGCTGCAATTGTATAAGGTGTTAGTGAGACCACACCTAGAGTATTGTGTTCATTTTTGGTCTCCTTGCCTGAGAAAGGACGTACTGGCACTGGAGGGTGTGCAGAGGGGATTCACTAGGTTAATCCCAGAGCTGAAGGGGTTGGATTATGAGGAGAGGTTGAGTAGACTGGGACTGTACTCGTTGGAATTTAGAAGGATGAGGGGGGATCTTATAGAAATATATAAAATTATGAAGGGAATAGATAGGATAGATGCGAGCAGGTTGTTTCCACTGGTGGGTGAAAGCAGAATTAGGGGGCATAGCCTCAAAATAATGGGAAGTAGATTTAGGACTGAATTTAGGAGGAACGTCTTCACCCAAAGGGTTGTGAATCTATGGAATTCCTTGCCCAGTGAAGGAGTTGAGGCTCCTTCATTAAATGTTTTTAAGTTAAAGATAGATAGTTTTTTGAAGAATAAAGGGATTAAGGGTTATGGTGTTCGGGCCGGAAAGTGGAGCTGAGTCCACAAGATCAGCCATGATATCATTGAATGGCGGAGCAGGCTCGAGGGGCCATATGGCCTACTCCTGCTCCTAGTTCTTATGTTCTTATGTACTGACACCAATGCATCTGCACATGCAAAACAAGAACTCCCTTGCTTCCTGTCGAGCCTTTTCAAAAGAGTAGGTTAATATTGGATACAATGGGAAGGAAGAGGCATCAGAGGAAGTAAGTGACTGGCATTATTTAACTGCCTCCCAGTTTTTGCCAGGTGGTGGCAGTTAAAATTGCCCCATCCTCTGAAACAAAGAAAAACAGCCTCTTACCGATGCCTACTCTAAATTTCAACATCAAAAAAAAATTGGTCTGAGCAAAACACTGAAAAGATGTTTTTGCAGAGAACAAGAAGAAAAGATAAGGGTAAAACGTACCTGCTTTCTACTGTGTTCGGTTCATCCAAACATGCTATTTCTAGAACTGATTTGACATTTGATTGTAAAGTGTGGGACATAAAGACAATGAATAAGAGGACGTATGCCGTTATGGAATGGTGTCTTAGGCAAAGCTTAATTAACCGACTGGACAGAATCCTTCACCTCCAAGTAATACTTGGAGTGACGCAATTAGATTGGATTTTAAAGTGATGTCTCTCGACTGGTCTGCTCACTTTCTTCCCTTCCTTCCCAAATACAGGCGTGGCAGGGCCGTAAAATGTGGCAAACCATTCAAAAGTCCATTGACTTCGGAGTGTCTGGAAAATCCCACTGGTGGGAGAGCTGTAAAATTTCACCCCAGATAGAACTTCACACATAACACAAAACATAATCGTCAATGGTAACCACTGACTTTGAATGTGTGACTGGCAGTAACATTGGACTAATATACTGAGTTTAAAATTATGTTAATATTGTTTCCTCAGAGTCTTTTGTCCAAGGTAGGCTCTAATTCCTCTCAGATAGGACACCAAATGTAATCTCTGTTTCAAATCTGACTTTCTTGACTATGTTTGTCAGGGTGGCTTGTGTTTCCTCTACATTTGCAGCCAGGGAGATGTGGGGCACATCTGGGCACATTTGTGGAAGCATTGGCCGAGTGGTATCGTCAATGGGCTAGTAAACCAGAGAACCAGAGTAATGCTCTGGAGACCCCGATTCAAATACCACCGTGGCAGATAGCGAAATTTGAATTCAATAAAAAACTGGAATTAAAAGTCTAATGATGTACATAAAACCATTGCCAATTATTGTAAAAATCTAACTGGTTCACTAATCTCTTTTTGGGGAAGGAAATCTGCCATCCTTAACCCCGCCTGACCTACATGTGACCCCAGATCTGCAGAAATGTGGTTGACACCTAACTGCCCCTCACGGTAGCATGGTGGTTAGCATCAATGCTTCACAGCTCCAGGGTCCCAGGTTCGATTCCCGGCTGGGTCACTGTCTGTGTGGAGTCTGCACGTCCTCCCCCTGTGTGCGTGGGTTTCCTCCGGGTGCTCCGGTTTCCTCCCACAGTCCAAAGATGTGCGGGTTAGGTGGATTGGCCATGCTAAATTGCCCGTAGTGTAAGGTTAATGGGGGGATTGTTGGGTTACGGGTATAAGGGTTACGTGGGTTTGAGTAGGGTGATCATTGCTCGGCACAACATCAAGGGCCGAAGGGCCTGTTCTGTGCTGTACTGTTCTATATCTATAAAAAAAAAAAAGGCGGGGATGGCAAGGTGGCCCAGTGATTAGCACTGCTGCTTCACGGCGCCGAGGACCCAGGTTCGACCCTGGCCCAAGTCACTGTCCGTGGAGAATTTGCACATTTTCTCTGTGTCTGCCTGGGTCTCACACCCACAACCCAAAGACATGCAGGGTAGGTGAATTGGCCGTGTCAAATTGCCCTGTAATTGGAAGAAAAATGAATTGGGTACTTTCAATTTTAAAAAGAACTATCTCTCAAAGGCAATTAGGGACGGACAATAAATGTTAGGCCATCTCACGCCCCATGAACGAACAATAAAAATAATCAAAATACATGGCTTAAAAGTTCATCAAACTTTGTGCATACATAAGTTAGAGACAATTTGCCAACCAATCAGCATCGCTTTTCCCCTATAGTATAAATTATTATGATTGTTTGAATCTGGCATTCTTGCATTTAACCTGATGAGTGTGAGATGAAAAGATTCTGCAGCATGCCTCTCTTTTCAGCAACACTCTTAAATACACAATTAAATAAATAAATTGACCACAGTTGCAATGCACAAGGCACTTAATTAATATTGCAACCTATATTTCAGAAAGGTACTGCGTTTTCTGACTGTGACTACAGAATTGAAAAGAAGTTGAGAATTTCAAATTTCCAACCTGAAACATCTAAATTCAAGAATGCTATATTCAGAGATCTAAACGTTTCATCTAAGCATTGGAAATGTGCACGGGCGAAGAGGTTAGGACTCATTCCACCAAAAACACAATTCTTGTGGAAACTGATGGAAATATTAGTGAGCGCAATGTAGAGCAGATTCCATCCTCTACAACAGGTCTCAACATTTGAACTCGGCAAACTAATCCAAACCTTCTCAGGCCTGAGTCGAAATGGAATAAAAAATATTACTTGAGGAACATAGCTGTATAATTAGCTGCGCCAACCATTTATTTGTAATGTTTGTCCAATGCCTACGAATAGATATTTCTAAGATTCTTGGATCTCCCTAATCACCTCAATTGAAAAACATCTTTTGTTAACCGAGCACATTTATTGATCGACAGCCAGTCTGTGAGCTGTTGAAAAGTGCAGGTTCCTGGCCTGCCATCCCATAATCTCTCTGATCTTGAACTGACATTTATGATCAATTCATGGCTTAGTGACCTGAACAATATGTTAATATTGCACTAATCACCAAACATGATAAATCTCCTTTTCATGTGGGTGAGGCAACAAACATATTGGAACAAAGACACAAGTGGCAGAAGGGTTCAGGTATGCGCCTGGAATTCCAATTAGCTTTATCCACACAAGGCTACAAACAATGTGATCTCTCTACAGAAAAGTGACTACAGTTGTGCCTGTTGCTTTGCTTGCTGCTCTTTGTCAGTAACTCAAATCATCAATAGCATTTCTATCACATTGGCAATGCTATTATAAACTTCAGGCAACTGAAATGATTAAAAAAGGGGCTGCAGTGCCACTTCACATCTTAAATTTAATCAGATGAAGCTTTACTTTTTTTTAATCACATCTAAAGAAATTTTTACCAATCATGTCATAAGAGGAGCACTGGTCCTAGGAAATGAATTATAAGACATTCTCGAGATCCATTCTTAGATGCAATGGGCAGGTGTTTTGTTAGTACAGATCTCTCTGATCAATTTGCAGACTAATATTTCAGGTGCATCAGGTATCCATTGAAATGGGTGTCACATAGTATGGCTAAAATGAATTCTCTCTCCAAAAAGATTGAGCTATCCATCTCTAGCGTTCTTCACAGTATTTTATGACAGTTAATAACTTGAATGGCAGCTTGGCACCACTCCCTTTGGGAGATTCTATTATACATCGTACTGTGCCTCTCTGACTGAGACACTTCACTCAGGGAAGGTGTATGGCAACTCGTATTTCAAATGACCTTCTTAAAAAGACCCAACACCTTCACAAGTACATCCAATGCTATTGCTCTGCGAAGTAAGGCGTATTCGTAATGCTTATTTTAGTATGATTATGTCAAACATTTATTTTCAAAAACATGTGAATATTTTTCAATCACCCTGTTCCTAAATTCTGCATTACTCTATTTTATGTGCTGTTTTCAATTGTCTGAAATGTTCAGTGCTTGAGTTGAAATAATCAAATTTGTATTAACAGTTTTAATCACTGCTTAAGATCATGACTGCAGCCATGGGCATTGCTGCTTCATATTTACTGCTCAGTGATTTGCATGATATGCGTCATCACTTAAGGAATAAATATTTCTGATAAGTCAATTTATCCCAATTAGAAATTGAAGTTAAAAATATTCTAAAATATCGACACTTTTTGTTGATGTGGTTACCAACAAAGATGTGACTGATGCTCAACTGGGAGGTTTGCCCTTTACACCGCTGAAGTTGCAGTGAAATTACAATGACCAAAATCCGACTGTGTGCTACAACAGACAGCCAGCACAGCTAAGTTAGTGTTGACAGCTGAAGTAAAGACCCAGATCTTCCAAGGAATGACAATCATCTTTGGATTGCCATTCCACTTCAACTCGCTCCACACAGAACCAATCCCCCCCCCACCCCACCAACTAGATTGCTGGGCCTTCTGAGCCCGGATTTACCAGAAAGGGGGAGTGCATCATCTCTCAGAAGGTTATGTCTACAGGGGAGTAGAGTCGGGTGGAAGGCAGGACACGTCCCATTTTTAAGGCATGGGCTGTTGTATGATACGTTTAAGGGTTCAGTGTTAATGTTTGCAAATGGGTAGGGGGTTAGGGTGGGTGAGGTAAGTGAGCAGTGTGGCTGGTATGAGTGAGGTGGCAGGTAGGTGAGTCAGGTGGGTGAGGTGGCAGGTGGCTGAGGTATTTTGGTGTGTAGGGTAGCAGGTGGCTGAGGTGGAATGTGGGTAGTCTGGCAGTTGGGCGAGATGTAGATGGTAGGCGCATCAGGTGGGAGGTTGGTTAGGTAGTCATCGGGGCTTGGGGTAGTTGAATGTTTGCGTTTGCCGGTTGGATGGAGGGGTTGTAGTCAAGGGAACAGTGTAAATGAATGGGGCATCAATTCTGGAGTTACCCAGATGTTAGACTCCGATCTTTCTCGCTCACATTTCCTGGGTAACTATCCAGATAAGAACATTGGAACTGTCCCAAGTTTCTGACTCTAATTAAAAGCCCATAACATTTGGAGGGGGTGGGGGTGGGGGGTGGTCACGGGGAGCAGGGAAATTACCTCCCTGGACAATTCCTATGTAGGTCAGCAGATCAGAACTTCCACAGTCTGGAATGACATGCATCTTGGGTCATATATATGGTCTCAGATACTCAGAGATTGGAAGATTTGGGCTGAGATCAGCGACAAATAATTTCTGCATCTGTGCGCTGATAGTTGTTTTAAGTCTGGCTTAGATATTCTCTTGGGTACAGTGATGCTGGTATTTCCTGTTGGCGGTTCAAAGTTCTTGCAGTTAGCGTTTTTACTCAACATTCCAAAGTTCAATTGTATGCTTGAGCAACCCAAGGTGCGACAATAGGAGCCCTTGTAATCTGATTTGGATAATTGCAAGATTCCACAAATTGGCTTCCAACTTCAATACTTGCAGAGTCCTTTTTAACTTGCACAAATTCATTTTTTGGTAAAACCTCATGGGGGCTTATAATGTGGAACTGATTGACACAAGGATTGTCTGCTGTTGTTGTAACTGACACAAGGATTGTTTAAGATGACTGGCATGGATACATTGAAAGGGAGGTAGATAAACACACGCGGCAGTAAGGAATAGAAATACACCATAGCACAGTTATATGAAGAAGTGCGGAAAGAGGCGAGTGAAGAGCATAAACACTGACGTGGAGCTGTTGGGTCAAATTGCCTGTTACTGTGCTGTAATACTAAATTAACCCTTCAACATAACCCATTCTCAAATACTTTCCCTGAAGGAAAAAAAAAATCAAAAATACCAAATCATGACCACCCATGAATAGGGCCTTAGGCCTCATCCCAGCAGCAGCTTTCTGGGAAAATTATATAAAAGAAACAATTGGGTAAGTTTAGTAAGCTCCAAGGTGATCATCAGCACTTAAAAAAAATGTGTTGTCTTACTTACTAGGCTGGAATTGTACCTGCGCCCAATGCAAATACCAATCAGTGCATTAAATCTCCTACTGGGAATCATACTCCTTTAGCACTAGAATGATGAGGCGTTAGATGGTAACTTGACTTTAAGTGTACTGCCAGTCACAGACAGAGATGCAAAGTGTGTTTCTCATAAATGCAGCACCACAATTTTAGCATGCCTTTAGTTTCCAATGAATAGTTATCCGTTAGGAATTGCAGCTGTTGCCGAAGTAAATGTCGGACTACCTCGGCACTTGTTTATTTTCAAATATTTATTAGGAACTTGGGATAAGGATGCGTAAGAATTGAAGTCTGGAAGGAATGTAATATATTGGCTTTTCAAGTGCCACCATTCTCATTATCGACTAGATAATCTTGGTTGTCTCTGGAGGGCTCAGGAGAAATTAGCTCTGCGACTTGAATTTCAGCTGCCTTCTTGTCATCTTCTTTCAATAGAAAGCAAGGTCCAAGTATAAATTAGTTTCCCAAATCCTTTAATGAAAATCATGACACAAACCCAAAACAAATTTGATGTTAAAATGTTTGAACCTCTATTTTCATATTCCTGTCATTTCGTTCTTGCACAGAAAATGAATGGTGCGCCAAGTCGAATTAAGAGTATTGCAAATTGTAATCAATATTTCCATCAGTGATTTATTCAAGAAATTACAGAAATAAAAAAAATGAACTGCTGGAATATGTGCCTTTTGGGGATCGGTTGGCCAGCAGGTAAGTTTGCATGATGTTGCACATCCTTTGGCCCACAAAGGGCTGCACAGGCCACAATGGCCACCCTCATCACAATGGCATTGCCTGTCCTCACCGATGCCTTCATGTCCCTCACCAGGATCTGCCTGCCTGGCCCTGGCACCCCCAGAACTAATTTACCTTAGTTGTGAGGGTGCATGGGCATTGATGCACCCTCTTATGCCAGGTGCAGTCCTAGAAGTGCCCACCACTAGTGGTGGCACTGTTGAGGCTGCTGTGCTGCATGTGCTCTTCTGTCTGATAATTCTTGAGAGGGCAGATACCAGTTCTTAATGGGGACAACAACGCTGATGAAGTAGCTGCCAACACTAAGGTACAGTCCTGGATTCTGCTGACCATGGAAACAGGTTCATCTGTTTGGTTTCTGCCACCAGCACTCATTCAGCTTTATAGACACTCTAATATATATTTCTTTGAAAACCAAGTATGCCATTTATGTAAATAAGATGGACTCGAAACATTAACTCTTTCTACAAATGCTGCCGGACCAGCTGAGTTTTGTGATGATATGCACAAGCAATCATGTCCATAGTGATGGACAAGACCTCCAACCAGCAGGTGGAAGTAGAGAATAACCATGTGACACTGTTACCTCAGGGAGTTGGTAGAGGATCGTCGTAGTGGATAGTCACAATTTTGTAATAGCTCTTTGATTATTTATAATAATCAATAGTTGTAGTTTTAGTTAATATTCTGGTCGTTATCTAACCCACATAATATTTCAACAATAAAACTTTAAACTAGCCAAGAACTAGACATTTTTTAGTGCAAGCACCAGAACGAAACAAGTTTTTCCAGCATTCTCTGGGCGTGATTCTCCGAAACCGGGAGAAATCGTGAGACTGGCGTCAAAAACAGGCGGGTTTGACGCCAGCCTCCGCCCCCCCGACCGGGAACCGATTCTGGTCCCCGGTCGGGGCTAGCATGCCGCGGCCGTGAACTCCGGCATCGCGGGCTTAACGAATTTCGTTAAGCCCGCTTGCCAGAGTTTGCGACGGCTGACGCGTCACATGACGTCAGCCGCGCATGAGCGGATTGGAAGACTCCAACCCGCGCATGCGCGTATGACGTCATCACGCATTTGCGTGAAACGCGCGCATGCGCGGGCCGGTATGCCCCTCAGCCGCCCCGCGAATGGATACAGCGGGGCGGCGGAAGGATAAAAAGTGCGCGGGGTAAGTACCAGGTGTGTTTGACGTTCCTAAAAACGGTCGTAAAGGGCTTGGAATTCGGCCCATCGGCCAGCTGAGAATCGCTGCTCGCCGTAAAAAAACGGCGGGCAGCAATTCGTGTCGGGAGGCGGGCGTGGGGGGGGGGGTAGACTAGCGGGAGGGCGTCAGACCAGCGTGGCCATAAAAATTTACGACACCCGCTATTCTCCGCACCGTCGTGAGTGCGGAGAATCGCCCCCTCTGTTTTTGTTTCGGATTCCAACATCTAAAGTATTTTGTTTTTATTTTATGCCATTTATATGTTGTAAGCTTCATTCAAAAAGTAATTGATCAAAAATTATGCAGCGATCTATTCTTCTATCACCTTGGATTGCTTTTCTCCTTTGAGGACGTAGCCTGCCCCATCCAGCATTGGTCTGTTTGCTCAAATTCAAGAATACACTTTGGATTCGGCGAAACATAATGAGCAAAGGCAAAACTAGAACAGTCTCACTGCACCAATGATGTTTCTACAAATAGACAATACTTGTCTCAAGATATTTTCACTCATCAGGATAAAAATGAGATACTGTCACATACAGTTTTTAGTTTTTGGTTATCTCTTCATGCATTGCACATTGTGATTAGCATCTAACCAGTATATTTTCTGGCTTTTGCCAGATGGGAATAGATTTGGTATTGAGTATCACCAACTGGTTATGGTTGTGGCTAACTGCTGTGATTAGTTTATGCAAAACAACATATTTGTTTACCCTAATGATGTTAATTAATTTTCTTCACTATTCCTTTTTGTTATGCTGCTGCAATCAGATTTGACAGAATGTCTGAATAAATGGTTGGTCCTGTCCTGGCTGTTACATTTCTGAAATGCTGTGCAATCATCAGAGATCATCCTGGCTTCTGACCTTATGATTGGACAATTATCATTGATGAAGCAGCTGAAGATAGTTGGGCCCAGGACACTTTCCTGAGGAACTTCTGAAACAGTGTCCTGCTGTTAAGAGGTTTCCAATAACCACAACCATCTTCATTTTCTCTGGGTATCTCCAGCCAGTAGAGCGTCTTTCTTCTGATTCCCATTAACGTTAATTTTACTACGTTGTTTGATGCCGCACATAGTCAAAAGGCTGCCTTGATATAAGGGGCAGTAATTGTCACCTTATCTGCATAATTCAGCTCATTTGCCAATGTTGGGACTATGTTATTCTCTAAGTCTGAATGAAGACTGAAGACTTACAGTTAACACAAGCTCTTCATTCAAAGGGTTCATTCTGCTTCCAGAGCTCAACTAGATGTAAAAGAGTCAAGAGGTATGACCAGTGAGACTAAGGTAAACTGCCTATGCTGAGCTGTCTCTGTGTGCTGCTGCTCTCGAGCTCTGTGCTTCTCAAAGAGGCGGATCCTGCCTTGGGCTCGACCCTTTATACCTGTCCTCGATGCTGCCCTCTAATGGTGCTGTGACTGTTACATCTGTGCTGCAGTCCCTGGTGTATGTGCAGATGCATGTACAGATGTACAGATCACTACATCCTCCCCCCCCCCCTTTTGAGTTGATATGTTTCCTAAACTGACCGCAAGAAATCTGTACAGAACAAGTGGTGAGAATAAGCAAATCTGCACACTGCGAAAATGATAAAGTAATACAGAAACAATTAACAGTGTTATGAGTCCATCGTTAGAAATGTTCATATTCGTCTTGTGGGTGTGTTGAAGTGTTGTTACAAATCCAGCCGGTCGGGTGCCTTACGGCTTCTGCTGGAGCGTCGCAAGGTGGAGGTGGGGATGACGGTTTGATGTCATCAAGGGTACTGCCTGACCTTGTCTGGCTAGGAACATCCAGTGGACTAATGGACTTGGTCAAGTCCAGTGTGGGAAACACCGGCGTCGTAGGCCGAAGCATTAACAGATCCCGGCGGTTACGGCGAAAGAGTACTCATACCGACGACTTGACAATGTAGGACCGCGGAGCCTCCTGCTTGATCACCGTGGCTGGCTCAGACCATCCGCCTTCTGGGTCCCTGATCCTGACGATGTCGCCCATGTTCAGTGGCTTGAGTGGGATCACATGTTGATGATAGTATTGTTTTTGTTTGGACTGTAGTACCCACATTTTGCCGAGTACCAGAGCGTTATCGGGGTCTCGGAATTGAATCGCCGGTAGGGTTGTCCGGATGTTCCTGCCAAAGAGCATCTGCGCTGGCGACAGTCCTGAGCTCAATGGGGTTGCTCAGTAGGATAACAGTGCTAGGTTGATGTCCGAGCGTGAATCTGTTGCCTTGCTAATAAGCCGTCTAATGATGTGGAAACACTTTTCCACTTTCCCATTTGACTGTGGGTAGCGCGGACTGGATGTTACATGCCGAAAGCTGTATAGGTCTGAGAACTCTTTTCACTTCCAGTTCACGAAGCAGGGACCATTATCTAACATTACCACATGCGGGATTCCATATCGCCGAATGTCTCCTGGCACACCTTGATGACGACGTGAGATCATGGAGTTTCATTACCTCCGGATAGTTTGCGTAATAGTTCATGATCAAGACGTAATCACGCCATGTGGCATGAAATAGGTCAATGCCCACTTTTGTCCACAGCGCCATTGTGAGTTTGTGTTGCTGCAGTGGTTCTTTACACTGTGCGGGTTGATGTCTTTGACAGATGTCACATGTCATGACCATGTCCGTTATGTCTTGATCCATGCCGGGCCAGTACACAGCCTGTCGTACATGCCTTTTGCATTTCTCAATGCCTAGGTGGCCATCATGAATCTTACATAGCATCTCGGCGCGGAGTGTGGCCGGAATCACAATCTGCGCATTGCGTAGCAGCAGGCCGTCAACTTCAATCAGTTCTGACTTGACATTCTGAAATTGTGGACATTGTCCCCTCGTCCAACCGTGCTGGAGTAGGTGCAGCACCCTCCGTAAGGTTGCATCTTTCTGCGTCTCCTGTCGGATTAGGCAAAGCTTCTCCTCCGAAGCAGGCAAATTCTCCATGCATAACTGTGTTTGGGCCTCGATTTCCCTGATAGGAGCTGATGGTGCGTTGTCAGTGCCAATGGATCGGGTCAGTGCGTCGGCAATGGCAAAGCCTCGTCCCGGGGTGTATATTAGGGCGAAATCATACCTTCGCAGCTTCACCATGATGCGTTGCAGACAAGGTGTCATGTCATTTAGATCCTTGTCTATGATCTGGACCAACGGTCTGTGGTCAGTTCCCACTATGAATGTGGGCAGGCCGTACACATAGTCATGGAACTTCAGAATCCCAGTGAGGAGTCCGAGACATTCTTTTTCGATCTGTGCATATCTGCACTCAGTTGGGGTCATGTCCCTGGACGCTTGTGCCACCGGGACCCAGTCAGACAGGTCGTCGAGTTGGAGGAGAACGGCGCCAATCCCGTCCTGGCTGGCGTCAGTGGAGATCTTGGTGGGTCTGGTTGTGTCAAAGAAAGCAAGGGTCGGTGCCCTCGTTAGTTGCTGTTTGAGATCCACCCATTCATTTTGGTGACGTTGTGTCCACTCAAACGCAGTGGTCTTTCGTACGAGATTGCGTAAAGCTGCCGTCCGTGCGGACAGGTTTGGGATGAACCGAGGAAGTTGATGAAGCCCAGAAGTCGTAGCACCGCCTTCTTGTCATGTGGCGTCTTCATGGTCCAGATTGCAGCGATTTTCGCCTCATCAGGGCTGATACCCTGAGATGATATGGTGTCACCCAAAAAGGTTACAGACTCCTTCGCAAATGTGCATTTTGTCTCGTTTAGTTTCAAACCGTATTTATGAATCCTCTGAAACACCTTCTTCAGACGACAGAGGTGTTCTTCTTCAGTGGTGGACCATACGATGATGTCATCCACATAGACTCTGACACCCTCGATGCCCTCGGTCATTTGCTCCATTATCCTGTGGAAAATCTCTGACGCAGAGATAATGCCAAAGGGCATGCGATTGAAGCAGAAACATCCAAATGGCATGTTGAATGTACACAGTAATCTGCTCGAATCATCGAGCTATATCTGCCAAAACCCCTGTGAGGCGTTGAGCTTGGTGAAGATACGGACATTCGCCATCTCAGATGCTATCTCTTCACGCTTGGGGATGGGGTAGTGTTCCCGGCGAATGTTCTGGTTCAGGTCCTTCGGGTCTATGCATATGCGAAGATCTCCAGAAGGTTTCTTAACACATACAATGCAGCTAACCCAGTCAGTCGGCTGTGTGACTCGCGATATGACGCCTTGTGACTGCAGTCTGTTGAGTTCTGTTGGCGTCTGTCTTCAGCATGATTTTGTATTGGCAGGGTAAGGTGCCCATGCCTTTGAATACGTCGGGGTATTTTTGTAGCATGCTGTGGATTTTAGCTTCCAGGCTTGATGGATCCTGAGTGTGAATGTAAATGCGTTGCACAAGCCGCAGGTCTCTTTGCTGGCCTGAGCGCCTAACAGTGATGATTTGTTGTCGTCTACAATCTCGAATCGTAGCTGCTTGCGTATCGTCTTGCTGTCCACCCGGGGATGGCACGATCCCTTTGAGGCGATCTGATTGCCGTTGTAGTCCTTCAGCCGCCATGCAGCTGGTATTATTTCATGGTCTTCTGGAATCGAATGGAGATCCTTGCTAGTGAGGATATTAGCTGAGGCCCCAGTGTCAAGCTTGAAGACTAATGGAAAGTCATTGACTTGCACAGTCGCAGTCCACTCTCTGCTGGAATCACTGCTGTTGACTGGGTGAGGCGAGGCGATTGTTGCGTCATGTTCCTCGATTGTCTCGATCATGTCCACAACAAGCGAGTTGTCGCAAGCAAGGTTATCCTCGTCCGAGGAAAAAGTCATCATTGGGTTTTTTGTGCTCCATTGAATCTATGCTTTTTACATTGAAGTTCATGTGTTTCTGTCTAGTTGTCTTCATTAGCAGTGCAGCTCTGTACTGTGAGGCAAAGTGATTGTATTTGCCACACTTTAAACATTGTTTTCCAGAAGCTTGACATTGCCCTTTTAAGTGTGCGTGTCCGCAGCGGGGACACGTCATGACGCTGTCCCTCCATGCTCGCGCATACGCAGTTAGGCCCTTCTTCCGTGTCAAATCTTCGGAAGAACTGTGCATGCGTGTGGCCTGCATCCAGGTTCGCGCGCGGGGGATTGCCACTAGAGGAGTGCCTTCTGGAAGCCTGGGCCACCATTTTGACGGCTCGACCTCGTGGTGAAGGCCTTGGTCCCGGTAAGTAAACTCCACATATTCTTCTTCACTTTTTTCATAAGTAGAACATCTTTGCATGGCTGTTTCAAGGGTTAGGTCTTTTCATTTAAGTGAGGATTTTCTAAGGCCATCATCAGATATACCATTGACTATCTGGTCTCTGATGAGGGATTCCCAGAGGTTTTCAAAGTTGCAGGATTGAGCTAGTAATTTTAAATCAGTTAAAAAACTGCTGAAAGATTATCCCGGTTTTTGCAAACGCCTGGTGAACTTGAATCTTTCAAATATCTCATTGACTTCAGATTGATGGTGGGTTTCAAATTTTTTGATGATTATTTCCACCTTGCCCTTGTCCTCCCCTGCCAGGTAGGTAAAGGAATTATATATTTCTCGTGTCTGCGGCCCAGCCAGGGATAAGAGCAAGGCTATCTTCCTGGTATCAGACACTGAGGTTAGATCCTTAGCTTCAAGATATATTTTGAACTGTTGTATAAAACGTTTGCAATTGGAATGTATATTACTGGTGGTCTGGAGCAGGCGTGGAGGCTTGACTAGAAATGTGACAAGGTCTGGGACAAATTCCATCAGCACTAAAGTTGGGACGTTAGCAGGACCCATAGCCTTTGTTGTATCCAGTGCAGTCAACTGCTTCATATCATGTAGAGCAAATCGAATTGGCTGAAAACTGGTACCTTCAGATCTCATGAAAAGCCAAAATGGACCACTCACTCAGCACTTCTGGCTGAAGATGGTTGCAAATACTTCAGCCTTGCCCTTTCCACTCATTTGCTCACCTCTCCTATAATTGAGGATGGGGATAATTATGAAGCTTCCTCCTCCTATTAGTTGTTCAGTTGTCAACCGCCATTCATGATAGCCGTTGACCATACATTAAAACTTGCAAAAGATTGGTTAGGGTTCAGCTAGAGGGCAGGATTCTCCGTCTCTCCAGTTCCGGCGTGGTGTACCCCCGCCAGCAGCGGGATTCTCTGTTCCTGCAGGAGGCCAATGGGGTTTCCCATTGTGGCCACTCCATGCCATCAGGAAAGGCATTGGCATGGGTGCACTGTCGGCGGGGCGGAGGATCCTGCCAAAGGAGAACCCCGCAGTTGATATCTAGTTTTGATCTCCTGGCATGATGTATGGGATGAAAACTTTATAAAGGGATTAATTCCCAGTTTGGAGCATCTTTAGTCACCCAATTGTTAGGTGCAGAGAATTGTGACTCAACACTTTGGAGAAGTGCAGACAAGAATGATTTGACTAAAATTTGTGTAGTTTCTTCCACATAATTATGGTGGAATCACAAGTTATACAGAGCCAGAACGAGGATCAGTGGTAGGAGGTGATTCATTTGCCAGAGAATAGTGGAACAGGCTGCTGGTTTGTGTGGCGAACACTAATTCCCTGGATCTCCTTCAAGTGCTGAACTTGTTTCTGTCTGCATGGGGTGGAGATACCCTCATAGCACTGCACAACATTAATCAGAGCCGGAGTGATCTCCTGAACTAGCTTTGATTATTTAAAAGGGGTGAGCACAGTAAGAAGTCTGACAACACCAGGTTAAAGTCCAACAGGTTTGTTTCAAACACCAGCTTTCAGAGCATTGCTCCTTCCTCAGGTTGAAGGAGCAGTGCTCCGAAAGCTAGTGTTTGAAACAAACCTGTTGGACTTTAACCTGGTGTTGTAAGACTTCTTACTGTGCTCACCCCAGTCCAACGCTGGCATCTCCACATCATGGCTGCCATTAAAAGGGATGGGAAAGGATTTTCTGAATTTCTCTCCCCTTTAATTTGTCTTATTGTAATTGTGTTTATTGCCCGCCCAGGAAATCACATGGTTTTCGGGTGGGGTCGAATGCATGCATATTGTGATGCACAAGGCAACACTGCTGTTTGAGAGAGGCTGGATAGAGCTGCTGGTCTTTCCCTGTCTGCTATTATTCATCTGCTCGTAACCTCCAAGTCATAGTCCAGTATCAAATTTGCTTTGATTTGGTTGCAGTCGAAACAGAGTTGCCGCAATACGTCATTTTAAAAAAAAGCAGCTGCCAGCTTCCCATTCCTTTCTATTTACACTATTAGAACAAAAAAGAGCTGAGGAAACGGTCAACACTGTTCAATCATTGAAAAGCATAATATCAAAGGAGCAGTGCTTAGATTCCAGCATTCAAACACTGTCACTATCCCATTTCCACTTTCCTGCTAGCTGCGAGTATAATTGGATGCACTCTGCTCTGCAAACATTCTGACATTGGACAGGCAGTATATTTTCAGGCAAAAAAAGTTCTTGTTAATAGCCAACACTATTTTTATTGCAAATCGTATTCTCAATTTGAATGTAGACATAACAAGATAACATAGGAGACAAGTACCAGTCATTTATTTTTAAGGTTGGGCAACTGCAGACCTCCAATTTAATTTTGACAATGGGAAAAATTCTAGAAACTATAATTCGGGCACACAGTGAGTGGTTAGGGTCTGCAATGCAGTTTTGTGATTTTAAAGTGGATTAGTTTTGAGAACCAGGTATTATTTTCATTGTTTATTTAAATATATACCTCGGGCTGGGGGAAATGTGTTCACACCATTTTCTATAATTGACAAGATACTGTACTGTGACCAGCACAAACTTAATTTGAAAGCAATGAAGACATGTTGTGCTCTCAGAATGATTGTGTTGCCTTGGGCATGAGTCTCAATGAGCAACACGTATTGTGTCATTAGCAGCAGGCACATCACTATTATTTTCTGGAAATTGATACGCCATAAATCTTATTTTTATTTTTAACTTGATTTCCTAATGTCTAGAAGGTTGTGATTTAATAATTAATTCCATCACATCTTATCAGAGTTTGCGAAATGAAGTTGTTTCATATAGTGTGTGAAGTGTTGAAGAGAGATGCATTAAAGCAGAATAGAGGAGAGTTGAAGAGGATTAATCATTGTACTTCTCGAAGAGGGCCATCAGTAAATCAGCAAATCTGAAAATAACACTTCTCCTATCACTTCCTTTCAAAAGGAGGGCAACTCCTATTCTGCGAGTTATCCTCACTGCTGTTTTTGTTCCCCCTCCCAATACTCGTGTTTCTGAATTCTGCTCTTTGATATGGGCAAGGGTTTTTCAACTTTTGGTACATTTTAACAGATCATGAATTTCTGTCCACAATGAGAGACACAAATAGTTTCCCACAGAAGCTGGGAACATCTGTTAGGTGCACAACATGGAGGAAGAGTGGCTCTGTGACGTTTGGTTCGGGCGAAGGAGGTTAAGGTTACTTCTTTGTGAGGTCAGGGCTGAAGACCGAAAAAGTGGATTTGTAAGAGAATGGGCAAATTTTCTTCATTATTTAGGCTTAGTTAGGGTAATTATAGGGAAGAAGAGGTGGAATGAAAGACTGATTGTGTATTATCGTCTTGTAAAGCATGGACGTAGCACTCACGACAAACGACAAACAAAATAATTAACAAATTCGATAATTAATTCCTTGATTAAAACACAAGCAGCATAATTGGAGCTCCATAATGAATGAAAATTGGTTAACAATTGCAACTTGAAAAGGATCGGATCTTGGACATGTCAAAAGGATTCAATATGAATAACTTTCCAATGTGATATTCATTCAAGGTCACCAAGAGAGACAAGGGAAGAGATTTGCATGTTGCTGACAGTCATTGAGGGAGTTGATGAATGCCCATTCAATTAAATACAGTCATTTGAGGACTGAGTTATGAAGGTGTGGAGTAAGAAAAATATGCTTGACCTCCTCCTCCTTGAAATGAATTGTAGAATCACGGCCATTTACCACATCAATTCTCCGTCTTCTAGCTGCAGCTATCCACTTTAATCGCGCTTCACTGAATCCTTGTATTCTCCATATTCAAATACTATTACGATTCCCTTTTAAATTGCACTGCAAACTCAGTTTTCAAAGTCAATTGACTTGGAAAATATTTCCAAGATTTTGGTCGGAATTCTCCGTAGCTCGACGCCGAAATCGGGAATGGTGATCATGTGGAGAATGGCTTCCAACGCCGGAATCGGGGCAGGCGCCGGTTTGATGCCAGTTTGCGATGCTCCGCCCCCTCCAAATCAACATCATCAGGACGCATGCTGCGTGCAGTCGCAACACCGTTGACACGTCATCAGCAGGCCCACCCATGATGCTCCGCCTCCGATGGACCGAGTCCCCGACAGCACGGGCACATGTGGCCCCAACAGTCGTGAACCTGGTGTGCCAGCGTGTGGAGTGTCCAGTGCCGCCACATCTGGCCAGGATCCGTTCTTCTGCTGGTGGTGGCGGGTGGTCAAGGGATGGGATGTGGACACGAGGTGGACGAATGCCCGGTACAGCACAGCAAGCGCCATGTTTTCACGGCGCGACTGATGCATGTGCAGGGGTTGGAGGCATGCGTGGCTGCATCTTGTCAGCCTTGTGCATGTGTGGCCTGGGACCCGACAATTCTCCGCCCGCTTTCCACGCAATCTACCGGTGCCAGCCCCTCACCGGTACCGGAATCGGTGAGGGTTTTGTGCTGATTTTCCCATCATGAAACACCACGGATCCTCTGTTGGCATTGGCACTTAGCCTCAGCAATGGAGAATCCAACCCTTTAAATTTCATACCAAGTAAAAGTGAGATTGAGACGAGGAAACGAGTCTTCAAAGAACGTTTGAACTATTGTTCTGGGAAGTTCGTCATTCTGTGAAGATCAAGTGAAAAATCAGCTGCTGGCATAAACCATTTAATTTCCATCTTGATTCCTCTGATCATCTTGAGAATCCCAAGCAGTGGAGACAGCCTTTCACTATTCTCTGGATTTTTTCAATAATTGTATAATTCTTTATCTGTGGAAGTATCGAGTGTATTTGTTCTATTGTTCTCTCCCACCCTCCAGAAATATGGGGCGGGATCTTCCGACCCCCCGCTGGGTCAGAGAATCGACGGTGGTTGGCGTGAATCCCGTCCCCGCCGTCCTCCAAATTCTCTGGGCCCCTAGAAATCAGTCCAGCGTGAGTCGCGCCGCCCGCCTCGGAGAATGGCGGGGTGACTCAATGGGCCCCTGGGCTGTCAGAATTCTCTGGCCCACAATGGCCGAAGTCTCGCCCGTCTTTTGCAGGCCCCGCCGGCGTAAATTGTAGTAGGTCCCTTACCGGCGGGACCTGGCGGTGCGGGCAGCTGTTCTTGGGGTGGCGCGGGGGGGATCTGGCCCCGGTAGGTGCCCCCACGGTGGCCTGGCCCGCAATCGGGGCCCACCGCTCCGTTGGCGGGCCTGTGCCGTGGGGGCACTCTATCCTTCCGCACCAGAGGCTTTACCGGTCCGCCATTCCCAGTGCGGAAGCGAAGCCCTTGGCGCATGCGTGGGGATGACACCAGTACGCACTGGCGCTCCTGCATATGCGGCAACTCATGTTGGCCGGTGGAGGTCCTTCGGTGCTGGTTGGCGTGGCGCCAAGCCCCTTTCTGAAAACCACTCCGGGGCGGGCCTAGCCCCTGAAGGTGCGGAGGATACCGCAACTTTGGGGCGGCCCGACGCCGGAGTGGTTCATGCCACTCAGTCCCGCCGGGACCCCCACCCCGCCGGGTAGGGAGAATCCCGCCCCATGCTGTTTTATCTTTTTTTGTACTTAGCTGTTTTTGCTGACGATCAACTCGACGATCAACTCTTATTACCCGAATAAATTTTCCATTGTCCCTAAATGCTGACTGAAACAAAGCATGTGTCCCTACTGTTCTGGTGAAGGATCATCATCAATCTGAAATGCTGTTTCTGTCCATTGTTGTTGCCTGAGCTGATGGGCATTTCCAGCATTTAAAAATAAATTTCAGATATCCAGCACCTGCATTATTTTGCTGTTGCATTTATTCCAGCCATTTGTTTTCTGTTTCTGAGGCTACATTCATTTCCTACCAAGGGCCAGGTCTTCCTGTTCGAGATGGGAAATGGGAAGCAGGCTCGATTCTGGATTGGGATCTTGCCTCGATTGGGAATTGGCAGTGAGGCAGGATTTTCCCAGGCTCTTAATTGCCTTGGAGACAAGTCTGACAACCAATTCAGCAGACCCGAGGTGTGTGAGCAGGACTGTGTTGAGGTTAATTGGAAGTGCTGGCTAGAGTCTGCTGGCAAATCAAAAAAATCTTAATCAGCCTCTCTCCATTGTTCTGTGTCCAGGACTCTCTGAAAGTTGGCCCTGCATAATGGAATATTCATGAAATGGTAACATCTTTGCAGAGCCTTTACCTGTTGATTAAGAGGTTACTTCGGCCTTCTGCTCATGTGCACACTCGAGTTATGAGCAGCTTCAACAGGCTCCAGCAAGGGGTGGAATTGAATACACCAGTTGGTTTGAGGAACTGCTCGCCACAAACAACCCTGTTGTAAAGGGCAGAGTGAAAAGAGCCGCCCTTGCAGAAATGCAGGTGGAGCAATCCCAGGAGAAGCTGCAACAGGTCCCTTCAAGATAAGTCTGACGGCCACAATCAAAACAGCCGTGAAGCCAGAGGTGTGAGCAGAGTGCATCCACCTCTTTCAAGTCAACAAGGGGTTAACAATGCAAGAGAATCAGAGGAGGGCTGAGCACTAAGTGGGCCAAAGAGGTGTTTTGTTGATGTTGCATGTTGTCAGCAAGTACGACTCACACCATAAATAAAACCATGTGGAATGCAACTTTGAGCTCGACAGCAGTAAATGTGTGTGAAAAAATTGGCTTCTCACCAGCACCATGAAGACTGCAGCCTGTAGTCCACCTCTATGATGGTAGGATTGTAAGATTGTATCTGCTGGATGTACAGGTCTCTTTCCAGCATGAGCATGTGCTTGTGACATTCACAGTCATGTGGTGAGTTCTGCAGGCCTCCCGGTTCACCAACTGAACTGCTGGATGAGATGGTTTCTCGCAACCACAGCTTCCTCGAAAGAGCTCATTCCAGTGCCCCAGAACTTGGCCACTTCCATTGTCACCTTGCATAGAACAATGTTCCCCTGCCTCATTCTCTGCCTCCTCATGAATCTCCTGTTCCTCCAATGAGATCACACCTTCCTCTGTCTCCATCTCACTGTCCTTTGCTGGGCCATGTTATGATGAATGTAGCACGTGAGAGACCCTTGCTTGTGTTTATTGCAGGGCACCATGCAACCAGGTCAGACAGTGAAAGTGCATTGTCAGCAGGCCAATGGAGTTGGCTGCCAATGTAACACCTATGCAGCTCTGTTTGTGACACCTGTAGAGGGATGAAGAGTTGTCTTGTGAAGTATAGTCTCAGTTCTCTACAATCCATCCACAGACCTGTGGGGTGAGATGGAAGAGCTGTAGAAGGCTTGACTGGTGAAGTGAAAGAATAATGGCACCTTCCAGGAATGTTAGTATAGACTTGCAGGAAATTCTTCTTGTGGTTGCACATGCAGGGAGTTTTAAGCCTTCCGGTTAATGAAGTTCAACAGTGGGTGCCCTGATAGTGACATGTGTACAACAACAATGCCTTGGACTTGAGGGTATCCTTTGATGGTTGCAAAATTCTCTGAACCTGTGAAGCTCCACTGGTGGGAATTGTTTTGTCGTCTCCAGCTTTGGCAAACAGGGCATCTTAAACTAGGGTCATGCAATAGTGCAGCCAACTGAAATATTGCAAATGTCTGCAGCTGAGGCTTGAATGGATCCAATGGTGAAGAATTGGAGGCTACAACTGGGGAGCCATGTTCAGGTAGCTTCACTTGGTCTGACACATTCTGTAACCCTCATTCTTCCGCTGTGACCTCTGGGTGCTGGGATCCCTTCTTCATTGTGCATGCTGCACCCGTTTGGTGGCCTGTATTTGTGGTGGAGCAGGACCCAGATCCAGGTGTCTCTTGCCTCTTGATCAGCTGATGTCCAAACAGCCTGATTCATGATCTGATCCCCAGTCGATGCCAAGTGTGTGTCAGACTATTAAAGTGGCATGGGCCTCACCCCTGCTTCTTCCCCTCTCCCTAATGAGCTCCTGCAGCTCAACTTTGCAGTCTCTGCAGTGAACTCTTCTAACCACCCTGACCTTCACCGAAGTTTCCCTGCCTGATGACTTGCTCCATTTCCATGCACGTTTTCTCCACTGATCCCAAATGTCCAGGACTCCCAAATCTCAGCTGCCATCCCCAAGTTCCATCAAGTTGGGCCTTAATGAATTGCCCTTATATGAGGCTTGGGACTGTCCCCAGGCCCAGGCCCTGCCCTGCACCGCTGAACATGACTAATGCTGGGAATGAGGGACTTTCAATCATACTTCTCTTTCGTCATTTTTCTTTCCATTCATCCCACTTTGGGATTTGAAAAGCTGGCTCCTCATACTTTGACATACATAACAGTAACCATAAGAGTCTTTTTTATGCTTCAGAAGTTCTAATCATAAGGCCATAAATAAATTATGACATATTTTACATTAAAAATACTACTTTAAAATTAAATCAAACTCCGAAGGTGTTAAATTCATAGAACACCAGAGATAAGAAATGTAGATTAGGGTTCAGACTAAATGTCTAGACCAGTCCATTGTTTACACTGAATTGCGAATGCATTTTATCACATCCGTTTATCACCTGAGTGGCCTATTTGAGGCTGGTCTTGAGTTCTTCTTATGAATCCAATCATTGGCTGAGAAAGTAACTGGTCTTATTGGCAGATCTACTGGCGAATAACAAAATGGGAAGAAATCAGAGGGGCACACTCTTGATCTGCTAGAAAATGGAAATAATTGTGAGGTATAGACCTGAGCTTCAGGCTTGAAGCAAAGATTCACAAAGTCAGTTTTTGTGGTTCGAAGAGATCACAAGTGAAAGGGGATGATCCAAGCTAGTGAGCCCACAAAGGGCCAGGGTATATCTTTCCCTATTTTTTCTTGTTTTTCAAGGGAAGGAGTGACTATTGGGCAAAATAATTGAAGTCCATTTAGAACTATTATTCTATGTGATCATTTGCTGTTCGTTAAATAGAGTAGTTTAACATCTTGCATCAGGTCTCATCTCATACAAGCGTTCATTAGTCAGCCTCCTGACAGCTTGAAGTGGTGTGTGAGAGCACAATAAAATGAAAAACATTCCAGTTCAGGCAACATGAAGACCTAAGTTACATGCTGGGCTACAAGCTCATAAAATGAGATAGTAAGTAGTGTGGCCATGATCTTAAAGCGAAGGTGTCCCGTTGACTAATGGGAGTGACCAGCACTGCTCTACCCAATCTAAGGCAGACCTGAAATTATTCTTGACAACCTAACCAAAGCCTTTAAAACTTCTTTGGAAGACTATGGAAAGAAGGTGAATGAGTAGCGGGGTAGGGTGACAGCTGGTCATATATGCAGCTGACACTCCAGTCACTCACAATGACCACCTCAAACTCTCAGAGTGGGTAGAGTGGTTGTTGTCAGGGTGGCAGATGGCTGAGGTGGTAAGATGATATAGTAGGGAAGGGTGGCAGGTAGGTAGCGTGGATAAGTTAGGTAGATGGATTGGGTGTCAGATGGGTTGGGGTATTTGGGTCAGGAGGGGCTGTCAGGGCGGTGGTTTGTCAGGTCTGCTGAGGGGTGATGGGGGAAAATCAGTTGGAATTGGGTCAGTGCAACGGAATCAGAGGCTATGAGGAATAGTCTGGTGGGACTTAGGAGGGATCCGGTGACGCACATTCCAAGGTATGTTTGGTTTCCTTCGGGCCCATGTGCGTTATTTCATAACATGTATATCACCACATTGTACATTTATAAACAAGGTGGAATAAGTGTGTAAGATCAAGAGTACCCTTTCCGAATCAGACTGTGAATGATTAGCAATCAATCTCAACCTTGACATACGTTCTGTTGGTCGTTCTGGGTGAGTGTGCTTAACACTCAATTTGGCTCTGTTTCTTGTTCTAAGCTCTGGAGTCGTCAGGTGCCGTTAAGACACCGCCACAAGCTTCAAGGTGAAGTTCAAAGCAATAAAACCGTAAACCAATTAGTAAGTCCAAACAACTAAAGTTTATTATAATACAATTATAATAACTACCCATGCACACGCTAAAGGATTAAACTTACTCCTACCGCTAAACAACTAATACTTATCTCGAAGGAACTGCTAGGTCAGGGAACAAGGCCTCTTGCTCTGCTCTGGTCTGCAGACTTCAGATTGTTATCAATTGAAAAGGGGGTCAGGAGTGCCTATTTCTGGTAGCGGTCGTCGTTAGGCACTTACTTGTTGGTGGCTGCTGCTCGACGGCTGGAGTAGGAGACAGGAGCCAGGAGACAGGAGACTGAACCATGTGCGGGACCTTTCTTTTATAGGTCCCAGGGGGTCCGCGCCCCTTTGGGCAGACTCCCTTACCTGCTTGGAATCGATTGGGCCTCTTCCCAATCGATTATGTTTGAACCCCCCAATCATAGGGCAGTTCCTCTGTCACTGGGGCGGTTCTTGGGACCTATTGTTTTGGGCTTCTCTGGTGCCACAGGGTCTGGCCTTCCATAGAATGTATCGATTTGTGCTTAACTTGTGTCCATTGTATCTGGCACTCGCCCGGTATTGCCTCATTAGTATGTTAACTGGTTTCTTTTCACAGTGCTGTCTGGTTTCTGCAACAGTCAAAACTGGTTTCTGCAGTCGTCCCAATATACAATCGCCTTGCAAGCTGCTTGCTTTCCAACATGTCCATTTTCCCTGCATTCCTTGCAATCTTCCATTTTGTGTTGGGCAGTGGCCACCCCAGGTGGCTACAGTTCATAACTATCCAAGTACATGTAGTGAAAATCTGGTTGAAGTATCAGAAGCATGTCATATTTATCTGTGGACATATAAATATTATATTGCAGTACTCCAGCTGATGTTTTCTTGAAAATGCATGGACATTTTTGAGGAGCTTGGGGAATTTCAGTGAAGGATGTCGGCATTCATTAAAGCACATTGTATAATTTTGGAAACATGAAGGAGAAGAAAAAATAAACAATGCTGTCTTTAGTTAATTCCATTAATTGTAACATCTCTCACACAGAATTAGTTTAAGAGTGAGTGAAACAGTGGGTAAAACGTGATTTTACCTCGCTGCGTGGTTTTGTTCAGTCTTCCTGGTAAAATGAAAATCTCCTTTGGAAGATGAAATAACTTTGGGCAGAGTCAATTCAGTTTATAGCCTGTATACCCAGCAGACAGAAAGGTCCATAACTCAGCGTCAACTGGTATTGGTTGTCAGTAATGTTTATAAAGGTCCCTAGAATTTTGTAAAGTGCGTGCAGGGCTCTGTCTTAAATCAGTGAAATCATATGCTGATGAGGGGTAACGTTAGACTTCGTTGGATGTAATGAAATAGGTCAGGTTATGGAGGGGTGAGAATTTCAGCAGTAGTGATCATAATACAATAAGGTTTGAAGTGAAAATAGGAAAGGTTAATAAGAAAACAAGGGTATCAAATTAGAATAGGTCAGATTTTAGAAAGGTGCAAGAGTTGAGTTGAGATGCAATGGAAAATGATAAGGGTATGGGTTTTAGCCTGAAGGTGAGTTTTGTGCAGGGGAGCTGTTGTCATTGTCAAGGAACGCAATGGAATAGGATTCCCGAAACTCCTGCAGAATTTGGCTGCAGGGCCCCTGCCCACAGAGGTGGTCTCACAATGGTTAACATAGAAAATAAGAACAGGAGTAGGCCCTTCAAACCTGCTTCGCCATTCAACATGATCATGGTTGATCCTCTTCTCTCAACACCATACTCCAGCACTCTCCCTGTACCACTGAGGCACCTAGCTTTTTGAGGGAGTGGGTGTGAGTGTATTGGTTGGGTGGTAGTTTGGGAATCCCAAACAATGGGCCAGAAAGGTTTGGGGTGCAATGGGGCAAGGTACTTGGGAAGGGCTGATGGTGGTCAGGGGAGTGGGCACATAGCTCTTCCAAAATGCACATCTATGACACAATTCGAACGACCCCATGCAAACTGTGCAGAAGTAGCCTCTTTAGATTACAACACATTTGCAGCCAATCAAAAGAAGTTAACTTAAAAAATTTAAAGGTACGTTGGGGCAGGGAGCAGACAGATTATGGCTGTGTTTGGCGGAAGTGTACTAGGTAGTAGGAGCCTAGAGGAAAGAAGCATACTCCTCCTGGTCCACAAGCAGTGCTGAAAAGCTACTTACTTCATGAATTTAGCACCTCTTACCTCCGTTAAGCTGTCAAGTTTCCTTAGGACTGGGAAACATATTTAAAGATAGAATGAACATAAATATGAAGGCACACAGTTTTGTTATAATATTTAAATAACCAACCCCTGATGCAATTGGATTGGATGCCCACCTCTTGCCTGGAACGACAGGTTTGGTTCTTGTTCCAGATCTTTTGCATTTCAACCTCTGACATAATCCCAAACCACCTGTTTTTGGGAGTCAAGGTTCAGCCTATTATTTGATTGAAATGTCAGTGTAAAATGGGATTTCTGAAAAGGAGTTTGAAAAGTTGCAGAGTAAATAAGACAGTTGACTGGTTCTACATTCAAAATGCTTTGGAAATTGAAAATGAAAGTTTATGTGTCCTCATATAATGATGAAAACAGGAGTGAATAAAAGTGGGTAAAGGTATAAAGACAGTAAGGATGAAATCTGAAGCAAAATATGAATAAAGCATGAAAAAGAAAAAGTATTTGACAAATGTATCAGTAAAAAGAGAATTGTTAAATATGGGGTAAGATTCTGAGAGAAGATGAGAATATGTAAAAATTGGCAGGGAGACTTATTTTGCTGCAGTTTTATAAAGGCGCAGGATATTTGTGAAGATCATAATCTCAAACTGGTTAAAGATGAGAAACACCATAATAAATAAAAGAAAAGTGCTTGAAAAGCTAGTGAAGAAAAATCCCAAAGTGCTGGCACCTGGTGGAATTCATTGAAGGATCCTGAGGGAAATAGTGGAAGAAATAGCAGAGGCCCTAGAATATTTTTCCCCCTGCATTGTGTCGAAGTTGAATGTGTTGAAGAACTGGAGAGAGACCAATGTAATATCTATTTTCATCAAGGAAGATAGAGCTAACCCCAATAATGACAGGCCAGTTAGTTTAACATCCACGGCACGGAAAATTTGTGAATCTTTAATTGAAGCTGAAATGATCAAATATCGAGGTTAAGAGAAAATAATCAGAAGCAGCCAAGATGTGTTCATAAAAGATAATCATAACATGCCAAACCTGATTGAGTTATTTAATAAGCTGACATAAGTTTGATTTATGTGAACTGAGATTTATGCGGTTCACTTATTTGCAAACACACCCCGAGTTAAATCACACCAGGTTCTAGAGGCATGGAAGAACACTTCCCATGATAAATTCAGAAAGGTATTAACCATTAAAAAGGTAACAAAGATAAAAGCCAAGTGCCAATTAACAATAATTAGCAGTAGGTAAGAGGAGAAAGTTTAACTTTAACAATTGAGGTAAGAGGAGAAAGTTTAACTGTAACAATTGAACAGTCTTCACACCAACCCTCTCAGACCAATAAGTGAAGTGAAGGCTCTGAACACAGGGATTACATGTAAAAACAACACCCTTCAACACCTTTCTGTAAATATTGCTCTCTTCACCTCTCTCTAACTATATCCTTCTCTCAACATCTCTCTGCCTCTCTCTGCCAAAATAGCTTCCCGGGACCCCTTCTTTTGAATCTTAAAACATTGAAAGCCCACCTTAGCCAATTGTTGGAAAATAGCGAATTGGTCTATTAGTTGTCAATAATTAAATCAGAGTTTTAGATTTTTAGCTAACAACGCATTTTGTTTTAAGACAATGTTTCTTCTCAAACTACATTTCTTATCTTGAGATAGGTTGGGCATCGACCAATGATTAGTTAACATATTGGTCTGTCATTTAAAGTTGAGACAGCTTGAACAGGAGCCTATTCATTTCCTCCAGTTAAGGTTAACAAGTCACGTTATTTTTTTTTTCTGTCTGTAATCTTACCAAGGCCAGTCTTCCAACACCATACTCTTTTATTTACATAAGGGAAAAGGCCGCTGCTGTGACTTGACAGGGGAGAAGACCAAGTCCAGGGACCTACAGAATACTGGCCCAGGTTGAAGCAGCAGGTTTTAAACTCCCACTGCTTGTTTCTTATTGGGTGAGCTCCTGCCCGCTCAATAGGCAAGCCCGTACTCCACGAAGCCCGCAGGACGATCTATTGATGATCCTCCATTTCCTTCATGGTCACCATAATATCCCTCCCCTCGTAAGCCCATTTCTTCCCTGGTACCTAGCTGCGAGAAAGTTCGTTCTGTTTCTTGGCAATTGGCCTGAGGTCAGTTGTGGGTGGGACCAGATCTGCTGCTGTGAACCGTATTGGGATTGACATGTGATGGAGTGCCTAAGAGTTACTGACATGATTCCTTTTCGGAGTCCGCTTCAATTAGGGGATCAGCTTCCTCTGCTTCCATCTTAGAGTCTGTGCCCCCATGAGGGACAGGCGCTGCGTCGATTCGAGCTTTTGCATGATGTTGGCGGTGACTTGCTTGGGGGCAGACTCCATGCTCCTGGAGTAGTCCAAATATTTCTTTACAACCTTACCCTGGAGCTTCACTTTGTATGACACTGGACCTGTTTTCTCCATTATGATCCCAGGGCCAGTTGGGACCATCTCCGAAGTTCCTCATGTAAACCTGATCATCTATTTTGAATGTTCTTTCTGTTCCTGCAGAATCATAACTAATTGTCTGGTCCTTTTGTTGGAACTCAACCCTCCCCACTAGGTTTGGGAATAGTTGGCTTAGTCACATCTGTTGGGGCAACTCCTGTTTTGGGTGAGGAGTGGTTCTATAGTCAAATAAAAATCATGCCAATTTGGTTGCTTCTTCATGCCAGTGCTAAAGGTCTGCACTGCCTCTTCTGCCAGCCATTTAACAACATGTGATAAGGTGTTGAACTGAAGTGTCTGATGCCAACGGGTAGGATGACGTTTTGGAACTCACACTGGTGAAGGCAGTGCCGTTCGTAGAATCCAAGAATTTTGGTATCCCGTGCATGCAGAAACTTCAGAATTTCTCAATTGTAGCAAAGTGGAGTACATACGGTTTACCTCCAATCACTTGGAGTGTGCATCTACCAGGATCAAAACCAAGGATCCTATAAAAGGACTGGCAAAGTCCATGTGAACTCGCACCCATAGCCTGCCAGGCCACTCCCATGAATAGGGAGGCTAAGGCAGGGAGTTTTTGATTTTCCTGGTGTAGATTGCACCGTCTCACCAAGACTATTATGTTTGAGTTGATGCGTTGCCACTAGACATAGCAGCGAGCGGGTTCTGGATGTGTATGTGGTCGGCCTTCCTGTTCTCTTTTTTGGTGTGAAAGTACCACCCCAACACCATGAGGAGAAGCATCACATGTCAAAATTAGTTCCTACTTGGGGTCAAGATGGGCCAATAAGTTGGATGACAGCAGTTGTTGTTTAATCTTATTGAAAGCCTCCACCTGTGATGCCTCCCAGGACCACCTTTGGTACTTCTATGGTAGGGTATGCCAGGGTGTCAGAAAGGATGCAAAATTCGGGATAAATTTCCTGTAATAATTCAGCAATCCCAGGAAGGATTTTAACTCTGTGGTGTTTCTTGGAGTTGGTGCTTCCTTAATGGTCTTTACCTTCTCCTCGAATGGATGGAGACCTTTTTCTATCTGCCCTATAACCCAAGTAGATCACTCCATTTGCTTGAAAAAAACATTTTTCCCTCTTCAGGTGTATTTGATCTCTCGAGAATGTCTGTAAGACTTCTTCCAGGTTCACCAAGTGCTCTTGTTCTGAAGTCGCCATGACCAAGACATCATCCAAGTACACCGTCACTTTGGGTAGTCCTTGGAGTATGTCCTCCATTATCTGTTGGAATATGGGGCACTCTGATGAGAACCTGAAGGGAAAATGAGTGTACTCTTATCAGCCCCTGATTATAACATACTTCTGGGAAGGCTTGTCTAATTTAAGTTGAAGATATAAATTTGTGAACATCTGGCTACCTGCTAATCTGGTCTTCTATTTGAGGTATGGGATAACTATCTAGCTTGTAAACCCAATTTATCTTTAGCTTATAATCTCCGCAGAGGTAGACCGATTTGTCTGCTTTAAGGACCCGGATGACAAGAGTGGTCCACTCTACGAACTGTACGAGCCTTGTTATGCCTATATATTCCAAGCGCCCAAGTTTGGTCTCCACCTTTTCCAATAGGAAGTATGGAACCGATCTCACTCTAAAATATTTAGGGCAGCACGGTAGCACAGTGGTTTGCACTGTGACTTCACAGCGCCAGTATCCCAGGTTTGATTCCTCAGTGGGTCACCTTCTGTGCGGAGTTCTCCTCGTGTCTGCGTGGGTTTCCTCCGGGTGCTCCGGTTTCCTCCCACTAGTTCCGAAAGACGTGCTGTTAGGTAATTTGAACATTATGAATTCTCCCTCTGTGTACCTGAACAGGCGTCAGAATGTGGTGACTAGGGGCTTTTCACAGAAACCTCATTGCAATGTAAGCCTACTTGTGACAATAAAGATTATTATTATTTTGGGATAGCATCAGGGTGGATATAAATCTTGACTTTGGCTCCTCTTATTTTCCCAAGTCCTTCCTGGAAAACCTCAGGGTATTTATTGATGACTTCATACTTTTTTACCAATGCCCAGCCTGAAGATTTCCAAACACTTCAGCTGGATCCGCTGGAGCCAATGTCTCCCCATTGGGCTTGCTCCTTGTCCCCGCATGACAATGAGTGGGAGACAGGCTCATTGTAGTCTATAGGTCACCGGGGTTATTGTGGTGCTCTTTATTCATCAGGGTTCCCTTGTGTAGGTAGCTAATCTGACTTTGTGCATTTTAAGCCAAAGAGTTGAACACCAATTTGGAGGTGATCATATGTCTGCACCCTGGTAACAGAGACCGCAGCTCCCATGTCCATCTCAATTTTAAATGGATGACCCTTTACCAGCAGTTCCATCATTATTGGGGTGACCTTGGTTGTAATAATGCAGTTTAGTTGCATTGTCCCTGTTTCTGGAAGTGGGCATAACTGCATAGTTGGGCCAATACTGGCCTTGGCCTCTTCCCTGAACGTCACACGTTTGTGTCTATTTGTATTGGCTGTGCCCTTTGGTAGTAGTTGCAATAGGCTAACGTTTGGCACCTACAACCTTCTGGAACATGTTCCCTGGTAGTCTTGGGGTTGTCACTGCATTTCCTTGACTGTTAGGTGGTGCGAATTGAACTCTGATACAGTTATGGACTATCTGACATATTACTTACACAAGCACCCTCAGTTGAGGAATGGTCACTGTTACATGAGGCCCCTCCCTCTAATTGGAGGACATTGCGGTCTGACTCGCCTTATAGCTCCTGAGACCCTTTTACTGCATTTTCCAGAGTTGAGCTATTTTGATGGCTTTTTAAAATCCAGGTTGAGTTCTGCTAAGAGCTTTTATTGAGTTGTCAAGTTGTTCTATCCGCATACCAATCTGTCTCGCAACCTTTCGTTCAGGGATGGTCTGAATTCACAATGCTCTGCCAATTTTCATAATGTGGCCAAGAGTTTGTTGACAGGTTCCCCTGGGGCTCTCCCTGCTGCATTAAAGTGGTATCTCTGGAGTATAACAGAGTATAATAGAGGGCTTCGTATCATAATGGTTTCTTACTAAGTCTACTAACCCGCCGAAAGTCTTTGAGTCAGGGACAGATGGATGATTCAGACTTTTTATCATGCTGAATGTCAGCGCCCCACATTCTGTCATTACAATCACTTTCTGTTTTTTATCTCCCTCAATATTATTACCCAGGAAAATTAACACATGCACTCTGTATATTGGGCTGAGTCTTCTCCATTTACTATAAAGAGCTCAAGTTTACCAAAGAGAGGCATTTCTCCATAACCCTAGCTTGTTTTGGAGAATGAAGGTTGTTTGAGAAAAATACTTGTTTGCTCCTCATCGTCAATGTAATAATCTCGCCAAGGTCAGTCTTCCGACACCATGGCCGGGATTCTCCCCTACCCGGCGGGGCGGGGGGGTCCCGGCGGGACGGAGTGGCGTGAACCACTCCGGCGTCGGGCCTCCCCAAAGGTGCGGAATTCCCCGCACCTTTAGGGGCCAAGCCCTCACATTGAGGGGCTAGGCCCATGCCGGAGTGGCGCCCGCTCCGCCGGCCGGCGCGAACGGCTTTTGGTGCCCCGCCAGCCGGGGCCGAAAGGCCTTCGCCGGCCGGTGGAAGTCCGCGCATGCGCCGGTGCGTCAGCGGCTGCTGACGTCATACCGGTGCATGCGCAGGCGAGGGGGTCTCTTCCGCCCCCGCCATGGTGAAGGCCATGGCGGGGTGGAAGAAAAAGAGTGCCCCCATTGCGCAGGCCCGCCCACCGATCGGTGGGCCCCCGATTGCGGCCCAGGCCACCGTGGGGGCACCCCGGGGTCAGATCGCTCAGAGTCCCCCCCCAGGACCCCGGAGCCCGCCCGCGCCGTCAATCCCGCCAGTCAGGTAGGTGTTTTGATTTCCGCCGGCGGGAGAGGCCCGTCAGCGGCGGGACTTCGGCTCATCGTGGGCTGGAGAATCGCCGTGGGGGGCCCGCCGACTGGCGCGGCGCGATTCCTGCCCTCGCTAATTCAGGACACAGTGGGGGCAGGATTGGCGCTGGCCGATTCTCCGACCCCCCGGGGGTTGGAGAATTCCGCCCCATACCTTTTTATTTACAAAACGGGAAAGGCCAATGCCATTGCTTACAATGCACAATGGTGTGATGAATGTAGGAATTTCAGGTATATTGTATTATATGTATTTGATTCAGTAAGGCTTAAAAGCCTGTGTACTGTGTGTGTGCATCTGCTGCTGGTTTAAAAGACAGCACTTTGGCTACTAGGCATAATCAAAGCATCATAAAAGTTGGGCAAATGGAATTTTGATGGTGGAAAGAAGGTTCCCTGGGGAACAGATAATTAGAGACATCATGTATGGCTTTAGTAAGATGATGTAGTTGATAGGATGAGCCAGGGGCTGAAGCTGAAGGTGTTGAATTTCTGTTTGAGAGTCCAGTTTAGATCTGTCTATGGGCAAATTAGCAGTTTCTGGAGAAACAGTTAAGTTAAAAATATTTTGCCTGTGAACAGAACAGCAGTTTCTGAAAATGCTGGCAGATTAAACAGCAGTTGACATAGGCAAGAATCTGCAAGCTGTTTCCCAAAGGATCTCTCTCTCAAAGTGGTTTTGCCAAGTCATCTCTTTACAGTAAATATTTCTGGATTGTCTAACTGTTTTTAAAAGTAGTTTTGATCTTTTGGTTGAGTGAAGATATAAGATCGCCGTTAGCATTTAGCATTTCATTGTTAAGCATTGTTTACCTGGTAATTGGAAGCTATTTTCTTTACGATAAAGTTAGTCATACCATATTGGTAAGAATGTTTGTTTTGATACATACCATATCCCTACTTGTGCGTGGAATCACTCCTGCAGTGAAGTATCCTTTCCTCACAGTCTTACAAATGAAGGAAAGTATTGGGTTTCTGTCTGGAATTTTTGCAACTGTTGGGGTTGGGTCCGGTATTGTAATACCGAGGACATACGGAATTCTGGCCTGGGTTGAAGCAGTGGATTTTAAACCTCTGTTGCGCATTTCCCATTGGGAGATTCATACCCCACGGGGAGATCTATTTTTTTATATAAATTTAGAGTACCCAATTATTTTTTCCAATTAAGGGGCAATTTAGTGTGGCCAATCCACCTATCCTGCACATCTTTGGGTTGTGTGGGTGAAACCCATGCAGACACGGGGAGAATGTGCAAACACCTCACGGACAGTGACCCAGAGCTAGGATTCTAACCCGGGTCCTCGGCGCCATAGGCAGCAATGCTAACCACTCCAGCACTGTGCTGCCCTCACGGGGAGATCTATTGATGATCCCCATGTTGTTCGTGGTCACCATAACAGTCTGTCTAAGATGGGCACAGGTTTAGAACTCCCACAGCATTTTAAGAATCTGTATTAATAATTAAGTGTTAATAATGTGTTTATAATGATAAAAGTTATAAATTTTTGTGTTCCAAATTACAATCCAGCTTTTCTAACATATCCTTTAATGAATTACTTACTCTTTAATTGTCTCACAATGAAGGTTGTTTACTTAAACAATCTGATTGGTTTCTATTAATACTGCTTTAGTTTTTATTAAAATGGCTCCAATGAATTTAGCATAAATTGCTTCACAGAATATGAATTCAAACTGAAAATTGATAGTTTCTAAATCACTAGTTTAAGTGTGACTATCACCAGTGAGAGGTGTGGAAGATTATGAAATAATGGAAGCATAGAATGGTTATAGAATAGAAGGAGGCCAATCCACTCATCCTGCCCATGCCTGGCTCTCTGTGACAACAGCTCAGTTAGTCCAGCTCCATCACATTTACTTCTCTGCTCTGCAAAGCTTCCCTCTTTAGATAATGAACCAATACTCTTTTGAAAGCTGTGATTGAAACTATCTCCACAACACTCACTGACAGTACATTCCAGATCCTAACCACTTGCTACATTCAAAAAATATTCCACCTGTTCCTGTGGGTTCTTTTGGCAATCACTTTAAATCAGCATGCTTGCACCAATGGGAACAGATTTTCACTATCTATTCTGTCCAGATCCTTCATGATATTGACTATCTCTATCAGAT
The DNA here is from genome assembly GCF_902713615.1 of Scyliorhinus canicula. Taxonomy (NCBI): domain Eukaryota; kingdom Metazoa; phylum Chordata; class Chondrichthyes; order Carcharhiniformes; family Scyliorhinidae; genus Scyliorhinus; species Scyliorhinus canicula. The sequence continues at coordinate 75,162,375 of NC_052162.1, read as the reverse complement.
ATTATCTCAGACTGCACTTCTACAAGGAGGGTAGCCCCAGCTTCTCCACTATATCTATGTAACTGAAGTCCACCATCCCCGGAACTATAAGAAATCTTTTCTCTACCCTCTCCATCATTCTTAACGTGCAGTGCTCAGAATTGGACACAATACACCAGTTGAGCCCAGACTAATGTTTAAACAGGGTCGCGAGGGGGAGGCAATGGCGTAGTGGCATTATCACTGGACTAGTAATACAGAGACCCAGAGTAATGCTCTGGGTTCAAATCCAACCATGGCAGATGCTGAAATTTGAGTTCAAAGAAAAGAAAATCCAGTGATGACCCCATGAGATGAATGTCATGAAAACCATCTGGTTTGCTAATGCCCTTCAGAGGGGGAAACCAGCCGTCCTTACCTGGTCTGATGTACATGTGAATCCAGACACACAGCAATATTGTTGACTCTTAAATACCCAGTGGAATAACCCGACAAACCACTCAGTATAAGGGCAATTAGAGATGGGCGATAATCATATCCCATGAATTAATTTTTAAAAATTCTTCTTTATCGGCACCCTATGCCTCTATTAATAAAGCCCAAGATCCCAAATATCTCATTAATCACATTTTCAAACAGTCCTGCCACCTTCAGTGATTTGTGCAAACATACCCTAGATCTCTCTGCTCTTACATCCCCTTTGTATCCGTTATTTATATTCTCCTAACTCATTCTTCCTACCATAATTCATTACTGCACACTTGTCTGCATTAAAATTCATCTGCTTATTACACAAGCATGTTTATATCCACTTGACATATATCACTGTCCTCTTCACATTATTCCCAGCTTTTGTGTCATCTGCATATTTTGAGCTTGTGACCTACACATCCAAGTTTATATCATTAATATAAATCAAGGAAATTACTTCCCTCAGTGGTCCTAATTCTGACCCTGGGAAACCCCAACTATCTTCAGCTGCTTCGTCAATGACCTTCCTTCCACGTTAAGGTCAGAAGTGGGGATGTTCGCTCATGTTCAGCACCACTTGCAGTTCCTCAGATCCTGAAGCAGTCCATGTCCAAATGCAGCAACAATATCCAGATTTGGATTGATAATTGTCAAGTAACATGTCGGCCACAAAAATGAGAGAAAGTGGAAGTCAGTTTAGATTTCCCTTCTAGTTGGCTGACCAACCTCCATGCTCTAAGAGTATTAATAATAACTGGATTATCACACTTAGCAGGGCCCACCTTAATGACGCTATAAAACAACAAGACCTGTAGGGGGAATACTGACTACACTTGCTTCAATGTTGAGCTAAATGATGCCAAATTCATCCTAACCCAGTCTCTGATGAATCTTAGATGAGAGACCAGCTGATATAATTTAATATTCCAGAGATTAAATTAAGATTATTTAAAAAAACACTGTCCCCCAGATCCTGGTAACTGGAGTTTAGCCAACATAAGGCAAGGTTTCTTTTTGTTCCAAAAAAATGTTCCAATCATTTCATTAATTTCTTTAGCCACTCTAGTCAACAAAATCTAGGCAGCAATGGCAAAGAATATGACAATCTGGGCTATATGTTCATTTTAATTAGGGCGATCCTCCAAAGCCAAGAAATCTGAAATGCCGATCACCGAGCAAGATTCATCTAATAGCCCCAATCAATTGGGGGAAATTGACCCCATATAGGTGTCTAAAGGAAGGGATAATTGAAGATATTTAAATCCGATGGGGGAACCATTGAAAGAGAAATTATCAAGGGGCGGTGGTTTACCCATGAGCCCCTCACTAGCCTGGTCTCAGATTTAACAAAGTGAATCTTGGAACCAGTAAACGCATTAAATCTATCCACCACTCCAATGATGGCAGGGACCGAGACACCAGGATTCGATAGGTGAGCACTGCAGCTACGGGTCAATGATGCAATAGTTGAATCCACTTAATATAATCCTCTGTCAACCCAAAGTCTCGCAACGTATACACCAGATAATTACACGCAACTCAGTCAAAAATGTTCTCTACATTTGAGGAAATAACCAGCCCAACCAGTGCACGCCTCTGAAAATCCTGTATCACATTCAACAGCCTTCTGTTATTATTAGTCGAAAACCTGTCCTGAATAAACCCACCCTGGTCCTCCCGCACGATTGTTGGAAGGATGTCCTCCAGCCTTTTAGCCAGAACCTTCTTCTTTTACATTACTTATCTAAACCTCATGATACTATAACCATTGTTCTTCAAATGTTCCTTTACTGACACTTGATCCACTTGTCCACCTCTTGCCTAGAACCAAAGCCAGCAATGCTTCCTTCCTCATTCAGCCAGAAACATACTGATTGAGAAAATTCTCCTAAACATGCTGTAACTCTTTTACCTCTGTCCTACACACTATTACTAACCCAGTCTATCTTAGGATACCATTATATAGCATATACATCTTCTCTATACTTTTGCACCTCTTTCTTTTAAGTGTACAGTTCTGGAAAAGTTCACAAATTCAGCCGGTCGGGTGCTTTGATCCACCGTTCCAAGCACCGTAGTCCCGGTGGCGATGCAGGCACCGGCGTGGTCGCCGGTGACTCCGGGAGCATGTAGTCCTCATCTTCATTCCCGGGTGGAACCAATGGGAGGACGGATCGTCCTGGAGCTTGGGCTGTGGTGAGGTGTGCTGGGGGTGGATGGGTGGCGCCTGGGCAGTTGGAGGTGGGGGTGGGGACCCAGCTAGTGCCAGATCCCTGAGGCAGACTGTGTCTTGGCGGCCGTCGGGGTAGGCCACGTAGGCGTGCTACGGGTTTGCATGGACTAGCTGTACCCTCTCGACCAACGGTTCCGCCTTGTGGAGCCACATGTGTTTGCAGAGGAGAATGTGTCCTGGAGCTGCCAGCCACTTTGGGAGCAAATCCCCGGAGGTGAACTTCCTGGGAAAGGCAAGGAGACGTTCATGGGGGTTGCATTAGTCGTAGTGCAAAGTAGCGACCGGATGGAGTGGAGGGCATTGGGGATGGCCTCCTGCCAGCAGGAGACCAGGAGACTTTTAGACTGTGGGGCCATCAGGACGGCCTTCCAGACTGTCCCGTTCTCCCTCTCCACCTGCCCATTTCCCTGGGGATTGTAGCTCGTCGTCCTGCTCGAGTCAATGCCCTTACTGAGCAGGAATTGACGCAGCTCATCACTCGTAAAGGAGGATCCCCGGTCGCTGTGGACGTAAGTGGGGAAGCTGAACAGAGTGAAGATGATATTGAGGGCCTTGATGACAGTGGTAGACGTCATATTGGGGCATGGAATGGCGAAGGGGAATCTGGAGTATTCGTCGACCACATTAAGGAAGTACGTGTTTTGGTCGGACGAGAGGAGAGGCTCTTTGAAGTCCATGCTGAGGCGTTCAAAGGGACGGGAGGCCTTCACACGGTGCGCCCGATCTGGTCGGTAGAAGTGTGGTTTGCACTCCGCACAGACCTGGCAGTAGGGTAGGTTGCAGGCCTTTATGAAGTGAAAGAACAGGGTGATCCCTGGGTGACAGAGACCATCATATAGGGCCCAGAGCCTGTCCATTTGTGTGCTGACATATGTACCTTGGGATAGGGCATCGGGGGGCTCGCTGAGCTTACCGGTGCGATACAAAATCTCGAAATTGTAGGTAGAGAGCTCGATCCGCCACCTCAAGATTTTATCATTTTTGATCTTGCCCACTGTGTGTTATTGAACATGAAGGCAACCGATCGTTGGTCAGTGAGGAGAGTGAATCTCCTGCCGGCCATGTAATGCCTCCAATGCCGCACAGCTTCAACGATGGCTTGGGCCTCCTTTTCGATGGAGGAGTGCCGAATTTCGGAGGCATGGAGGGTGCGGGAAAAGAATGCCGATGGATCTGCCTGCCTGGTTGCGACTGGCGGCTAGAGCAACGTCTGATGGATCGCTCTCAACTTGAAAGGGGAGGGTCTCGTCGACCACGTGCATCATGGCCTTGGCGATGTCGGCCTTGATACGGTTGAAGGACTGGTGAGCCTCGGCTGTCAGGGGAAAAACTGTGAAGTTAATGAGTGTGCGGGCCTTGTCCGCATAGTTAGGGACCCACTGGGCATAGTATGAGAAGGAACCCAGGCATTGTTTGAGGGCCTTGGGGCAGGTGGGGATGGGGAGTTCCATGAGGGGGCGCATGCGATCGGGGTCGGGCCCTAGGACACCATTTTGCACCACATAACCAAGGATGGCTAAGTGGTTGGTTCTGAACACACACTTCTCCTTATTATACCTTAGGTTCAGGAGTTTGGCGGTGTGGAGAATTTGAAAAGGTTAGCGTCGTGGTCCTGCTGGTCGTGGCTGCAGATGGTGAAGGTATCCAGGTACGGGAAGGTGGCCCACAGTCCATGCCGGTCAACCATTCGGTCCATCTCCCATTGGAAGACTGATACCCCATTAGTGACGTCAAAGGGAACCCAAAGGAAGTGGTAAAGGCGGCCGTCAGCTTCGAACGCCATTTATTGGCGGTCCGCCTTGCGGATGGGGAGCTGGTGGTGGGCAGATTTTAGGTATACTGCAGAGAAGACCTGGTACTGTGCAATCTGATTGACCATATCAGATATGCATGGGAGAGGGTACGCATCGAGCTGCTTATACTGATTGACGGTCTGACTGTAGTCAACGACCATCCTGTTTTACTACCCAGTTTTCACCACTACCACTTGGGCTGTCCAGGGGCTGTTGCTGCGTCGATGATGCCTTCGCGCAGCAGCCACTGGACCTCAGACCTGATGAAGGTCCTGTCCTGGGCGCTGTACCGTCTGCTCCTGTTAGCGACGGGTTTGCAATCTGCCGTGAGGTTCGCAAACAGGGAAGGTGGGTCGACCTGAAGGGTCGTGAGGCCGCATTCAGTGAGGGGTGGTAGGGGCCTGCCGAATTTCAGGGTCAGACTTTGGAGGTTGCACTGGAAGTCCAAGCCGATTAACAAGGCAGCGCAGAGGTTGGGGAGGACATAGAGCCGGAAGTTGCTGAACTCTACGCCCTGAACGGTGAGGGTAGCGGTGCAGTACACCCGGAACTCCATGGAGTGGGATCTGGAGGCCAGGGAGATGCATTATGTAATGGGGTGTACCACGAGGGAGCAGTGCCTTACTGTATCGATGTGGATGAAGCTCTCTGTGCTCCCAGAGTCGAGAAGGCAAGGTGTCTTGTGGCCATTGACTTTCACCGTTGTTGTCGCGGTTGCGAGGTTGTGTGGCCGGGACCGGTCGTGCGTGATGGAGGCGAGCTGCGGCTGGTGTTGGTGGGCCCCGGGCTGGTCAGCGGTGGTTGCGCGCGGTGAGTGGCCCGATGAGGTGCACAACGAACAGGGATCCTGAGGTGCCATCCAAAATGGCGCCGAGTATGTTGCTGATAAATATTGCGACGCCCATGAGCGCACGAGGTCTGATGAGGGGAAGATGGCAGCGCCCATGGGCCGCACGTGGGTTGCGGGGGCAAAAATGGCGACACCCACGGGTCGCACGTGGTGGATGCAGTAACAATGGGGCGGGTTACAGCGGCGATCGACCGGGCCTGGCACACCGCAGCGAAATGTCCTTTCTTCCCTCAGGCCTTGCAGAGTGCGCTCTGTGTCGGGCAGCGCTATTGGGGGAGTTTTGTCTGCCCGCAGAAGTAGCACTTGGGCCCCCCGGGGTTGGCTGGCTGCCGTGTGGCGCAGGCTTGGGGTTGGCTGGGGTCGGTCACTGATGCGGTCCACGATGTCCAGGAGGGGGTCGCCATGCAGTCGGGGGCTTACGCCTGCACATTACGGGAGGCGACCGTTAGCGAGGGCGCGAGTTTCTTGATCACCGCGAGGTTGAGCATTCTAAGAGGAGCTGGCAGATGTACGCCGACCCTATGCCCGTAACGAAAGCGTCCCTGATTAAGAGTTTGGAATGCTGAACGGCTGAAACTGCCTGGCAATCGCAGTTCCTCGCCAGGGCGTGCAGGGCACACCAGAAATCTTCCAATGACTCACCGGGGAGCTGGTGCCGCGTAGTCGGAGGTGTCTGGCATAGAGTGTGTTGATCGGCCGTGTGTAGTTCTCTTTCCGAAGCGCCACGGCCTCAGTATAGTTGGGCGCGTTCCGGATAAGAGGAAAAATATCGGAGCCCAACCGTGTGGACAGGATCAGTAGGGTGAGGGTGGGTCTGTGGCTGATCAGATGTAAGCTTCAAAGCAAGCTAGCCAGTGGTCCAAGGCTGACGTGGTGTTGTCTGCTTGAGGAATCAGCTGCAGGGGATCTGGCTTGATGCGAAGGTCCATCGCTGTAAAATCTCTGGGTAATAAATTGATGCACTATCAATTATGACGAGATGACAGTAGAGAGTAATCGAGGCTTTATTACAGTAGGCAGGGATCTACCCCCGTACCTGTAGTACAGGAGCCTTACCGTATTACATCTCAAACGTGCACTATATACAGCAGTGGTGACTACCTCACCTTATACGTGTTTGGAAACAAGTGTGGACCACGATTACTGAATCCGCAACCGCCCCTCTCCGAATGCAGCATCTCATCCCGACCCGAACACCAGGGAGGTAACCTGTCATCCTGGATTCAGGTCTGCAACCACAGAAACACATGCCGGTTTCCCTAAGTGTAGGTTGCCCTCTTACAATTGCTTCCCCAATCTTCCTCCTGCCCCTTATTCAGCTAACCAGCCAAGGAGCTGTGGGCTAGGCTTTTGGATGTACTTCAGCAAGGAACCATCACTCTCACCAGTATCCAGACCGAGAATGATTGGAGCATGAGATACACCCCTGTTAGAAATACGCTTAGGATAAATGAATATTTTGTTGAGCTTGAAATAGCTAAAACAATCTGGTGCTGTAAGTTTCAGTTTACTGTAAAATTGCAGTTGTTTCCCTTGAAATGAAGCTGGTGGAATGACTTTTCTTAGGAAATGATGGTTAGCCCAAACAACGGGCCATAGTTGAATGAGTGCACAATAGATAACCATGTTGCAAAGTTGTGCCCGACTTTCTATTTAACCTGATGCAATTAGCATTCCTGCTGAAATAAGTAAGTTAATGGTGTGCAGGAATTAAATAGGAGTTACCTCAGTGAATCACATTGCTGAACAGCTTGATAAGAAACAAGAAGAAATCGACTAAAAAGCCTTTTCTGAACAGCTCATTAACAGGACTTGTTTGTAGCTTTGGACATAAATAAATAGTTGTAGGACAGATATTGATAATGAAACTTTTGGGAGTTATTTTGACAGCTGGAGATGGTATATTACTAGGGAGGATGGAATTGATCAGGGAAAATGCCTTGTGATGAGATGAGTAAATAATGTTTTGAAGGCCCGTCTGGTCAAGGACATCAGATACATGCGAAGGCTCAAATAGCTAATGGCAGGTAGATAACATTAAAGGTGTGTTTTCCACCCCATTGTTTAGACTAAGAACGTGATGTTTGATTGAGAAAAAGTACATCCTTACAGGACAGTAAGGCCTCTACTCCATAGTTCACCCAAGGCCAACTGAGAATAAGAATCAAATGCAAGAAAATTCGGTACACGAAGGGGTGGAGAGAAACTCCTCAGGGTAGATTGAACATAGAACATTACAGAGCAGCACAGGCCCTTCGGCCCTGGATGTTGCACCGACCGTGAAACCCCTCTAAAACTCATCCACACTATTCCCTTATCGTCCATATGTCTATCCAATGACCATTTGAATGCGTTTAGTGTTGGCGAGTCCACTACTGTTGCAGGCAGGGTATTCCACACCCTTACTACTCTGAGTAAAGAACTTACCTCTGACATCTGTCCTATATCTATCTCCCCTCAATTTAAAGCTATGTCCCCTCATGCTAGACATCACCATCCGAGGAAAAAGGCTCTTACTGTCCACCCTATCTAAACCTCTGATCATCTTGTATGCCTCAATTAAGTCACCTCTTAACCTTCTTCTCTCTAACAAAAACAGCCTCAAGTCCCTCAGCCTTTCCTCATAAGTTCTTCCCTCCACACCAGGCAACATCCTGGTAAATCTCCTCTGCACCCTTTCCAATGCTTCCACATATTTCCTATAATGCGACAACCAGAACTGCATGCAATGCTCCAAATGTGGCAGCACCACAGTTTTGTACAACTGCAACATAACCTCATGGCTCTGAAACTCAATTCCTCCACCAATAAAAGCTAACACACTGTACGCCTTCTTAGCAACCCTCTCAATCTGGGTGGCAACTTTCAGGGATCTATGTATATGGACATCGAGATCTCTCTGCTCATCCACACTACCAAGAATCTTACCATTAGCCCAGTACTCTGCCTTCCTGTCATTCCTTCCAAAATGAATCACCTCACACTTTTCTGCATTAAACTCCATTTCCACCTGTCAGCCCAGCTCTGCACCTTATCTATGTCCCTCTGTAACTTGTAACATCCTTCCGCACTGTCCACAATTCCACCGACTTTAGTGTCATCTGCAAATTTACTTATCCATCCTTCTACCTCCAGATCATTTATAAAAATGACAAACAGCAGTGGCCCCAAAACAGATCCTTGTGGTACACCACTAGTAACTGAACTCCAGTCTGAACATTTCCCATCAACCACCACCCTTTGTCTTCTTCTAGCTAGCCAATTTCTGATCCAAACTGCTAAATCACCCTGAATCCCATGCCTCCGGATTTTCTGCAATAGCCTACCGTGGGGAGCCTTATTAAACCTTATGAAATCCATATACACCACATCAACTGCTTTACCCTCATCCACCTGTTTGGTCACCTTCTCAAAGAACTCAATAAGGTTTGTGAGGCACGACCTACCCTTCACAAAACCATGTTGACTATCTCTGATCAAATTATTCCTTTCCAGATGATTATACATCCGATCTCTTATAAACCTTTCCAAGACTTTGCCCACAACAGAAGTAAGGCTCACTGGTCTATAGTTACCGGGGTTGTCTCTACTCCCCTTCTTGAACAAGGGGACAACATTTGCTATTCCCAGTCTTCTGGCACTATTCCTGTAGACAAAGACGACATAAAGATCAAAGCCAAAGGCTCAGCGATCTCCTCCCTAGCTTCCCAGAGAATCCTAGGATAAATCCCATCCGGCCCAGGGGACTTATCTATTTTAACACTTTCCAGAATCGCTAATACCTCCTCCTTACGAACCTCAAGCCCTTCTAGTCTAGTAGCCTGCATCTCAGTATTCTCCTCGACAACATTGTCTTTTTCCTGTGTGAATACTGACAAAAAATACTCATTTAGCACCTCTCCTATCTCCTCGGACTCCACGCACAACTTTCCACTACTGTCCTTGACTGGCCCTACTCTTACCCGAGTCATTCTTTTATTCCTGACATATATATAGAAAGCTTTAGGGTTATCCTTGATCCTACCTGCCAAAGTCTTCTCATGTCCCCTCCTGGCTCTTCTTAGCTCTCTCTTTAGATCCTTCCTAGCTAACTTGTAACTCTCAAGCGCCCTAACTGAACCTTCACATCTCATCATTAGCACAGGGCTAATTCGCTGGCTTTGAAAGCAGACAAAGCAGGCCAGCAGCACGGTTCGATTCCCGTACAAGCCTCCCCGAACTGGCGCCGGAATGTGGTGACTAGGGACTTTTCACAGTAACTTCATTTGAAGCCTACTCGTGACAATAAGCGATTTTCATTTCATTTCATTACATAAGCTTCCTTCTTCCTCTTGACAAGTGTTTCAACTGCTTTAGTAAACCATGGTTCCCTCGCTCGACCACTTCCTCCCTGCCTGACAGGTACATACTTATCAAGGACACGCAGTAGCTGTTCCTTGAACATGCCCCACATTTCCATTGTGCCCATCCCCTGCAGTTTTCCTCTCCATCCGATGCATCCTAAGTCTTGCCTCATCGCATCATAATTGCCTTTCCCCAGATATGACTCTTGCCTTGCAGTATATACCTATCCCTTTCCATCACTAAAGTAAACGTAATCGAATTGTGGTCACGATCACCAAAGTGCTCACCTACCTCCAAATCTAACACCTGTCCTGGTTCATTACCCAGTACCAAATCCAATATGGCCTCGCCTCTCGTTGGCCTATCTACATGCTGCGTCAGGAAACCCTCCTGCACACATTGGACAAAAACGGACCCATCTAAAGTACTCGAACTATAGTGTTTCCAGTTAATATTTGGAAAGTTAAAGTCCCTAATAACAATTACCCTGTTACTTTCGCTCCTATCCAGAATCATCTTTGCAATCCTTTCCTCTACATCTCTGGAACTTTTCGGAGGCCTGTAGAAAACCCCTGACAGGGTGACCTCTCCTTTCCTGTTTCTAACCTCAGCCCATACTACCTCAGTAGACGAGTCCTCATCCAACGTCCTTTCTGCCACCGTAATACTGTCCTTGACTAACAGTGCCACACCTCCCCCTCTCTTACCACCTTCCCTGAGCTTACTGAAATACCTAAACCCCGACACCTGCAACAACCATTCCTGTCCCTGCTCTATCCATATCTCCAAAATGGCCACAACATCCAAGTCCCAGGTACCAACCCATGCCGCAAGTTCACCCACCTTATTCCGGATGCTCCTGGCATTGAAGTAGACGCACTTTAAACCACCTTCCTGCCTGCCGGTACACTCCTGCAACTTTGAAACCTTACTCATGACGTCACTACTCTCAACCTCTTGTGTACTGGAGCTACAATTCAGGTTCCCAATCCCTTGCTGAACTAGTTTAAACCCTCCCGAAGAGCATTAGCAAATGGGTAGATTGAGAAGTTGTGAAAGCACGGAGTACTGAGACAAGTGGAAGAAAAAGAAGAAGAAAGAAAAATTGAAATACCATGCTGTCGATCAGGACAGTAATCATTACTTAACATGGTTGTATGGTTTTGTTGGATAACTAATGTATATGCTTAACCTTAAACTCTGGGAATGGGATGCGGTGCCCAATGAGGCTTTGTTTTGGGACTGTTTCCATTCATTGTGCACATTAGAGATAGAGATAGAGAAATACAGCACAGAACAGGCCCTTCAGCCCACGATGTTGCGCCGAACTTTTGTCCTAGGTTAATCATAGAATTTTGGACAATTTTTCATGGCCAATCCACCCAACCTGCACATCTTTGGACTGTGGGAGGAAACTGGAGTACCAGGAGGAAACCCACACAGTCACAGGGAGGATGTGCAGACTCCACACAGACAGTGACCCAAGTCAAAATCGAACTTGGGACCCTGGAGCTGTGAGGCAATTGTGCTATCCACAATGCTACCGTGCTGCCCTTAAGAAGTTAACCTACACTCCATTATTCTACCCTAATCCATGTACCTATCCAATAGCCGCTTGACGGTCCCTAACGTTTCCGACTCAACTACTTCCATAGGCAGTGCATTCCATGCCCCCACTACTCTCTGGGTAAAGAACCTACCTCTGACATCCCCTCTATATCTTCCACCATTTATCTTAAATTTATGTCCCCTTGTAATGGTGTGTTCCACCCGGGGAAAAAGTCTCTGACTGTCTACTCTATCTATTCCCCTAATCATCTTATAAACCTCCATCAAGTCGCCCCTCATCCTTCTCCGTTCTAATGAGAAAAGGCCTAGCTCCCTCAACCTTTCCTCGTATGACCTACTCTCCATTCCAGGCAACATCCTGGTAAATCTCCTTTGCACCTTTTCCAAAGCTTCCACATCCTTCCTAAAATGAGGCGACCAGAACTGCACACAGTACTCCAAATGTGGCCTGACCAAGGTTTTGTACAGCTGCATCATCAGCTCACGGCTCTTAAATTCAATCCCTCTGCTAATGAACGCTAGCACACCATAGGCCTTCTTCACAGCTCTATCCACTTGAGTGGCAACTTTCAAAGATCTATGAACATGGACCCCAAGATCTCTCTGCTCCTCCACATTGCCAAGAACCCTACTGTTAAACCTGTATTCCGCATTCATATTTGTCCTTCCAAAATGGACAACCTCACACTTGTCAGGGTTAAACTCCATCTGCCACTTCTCAGCCCAGCTCTGCATTCTATCTATGTCTCTTTGAAGACGACAACAGCCCTCCTCACTATCCACAACTCCACCAATCTTTGTATCATCTGCAAATTTACTGACCCACCCTTTAACTCCCTCATCCAAGTCGTTAATGAAAATCACAAACAGCAGAGGACCCAGAACTGATCCCTGCGATACACCACTGATAACTGGGCTCCAGGCTGAATATTTGCCATCCACCTTAGTTAGTGGTTTGCGTATCAGGCCAGAAGGAGTGGTCAAATTTTCAGGTGATACTAAAACAGGAGGCAAGAATTCTGAGAACTTTAAGAAGCTTAGAGGAAGTATTGATGGGAGGCCGAAAGGTCAGAAAATATTGGGCAGATGAAATTCAATGGCAGCAAATGTGAGGTGGCAAATTTTGTTTTAAGACCAGTGTAGTGGGTTTAAGATTGAATCTGCAGGCCTTGGAGGTTCAACCAAAACTTTGAGCTTTATTTAAGAGACGTTAACATTACAGGCTGCGATGTTAGACTGCATTTGCCCGAGCAAACGGCCGATGAAGTCACGCAATATTTCTCTTGAAGTACCCCTGTTCAGCTACAATGCTGCTTATGAGGAAACGCTGTGAATACAACATTTCCTCTTCCTTTAAATCAAAGATCCCTGATGCACTAAACAGTATAACATAAACAATCAATTATCAACAACAGTCAGTACGTTAGATACGTTCCGGAGTTGTCATTCTCCCTGTGGTAGCCGGCGAACCTCAATCTTGCTGCAACCTCTGTAGTTTTTGGCTTGGTGTGAGCGTCGTCAGTGGTTCCGGTTTTATACAGTGAATGAAACCGGTCCTGTCTGTGCCAAGATGGTGGCAGGAATCCGCTTTTCACTTGTGGTATAATTTCTTGCCACAACGTTTTGTTTTGTTCTCCCGCCGTATGATCTGATCCTGCTGCTTTTCTTGACAATTCCTTTTAGAACATAGAACATAGAACAGTACAGCACAGAACAGGCCCTTCGGCCCTCGATGTTGTGCCGAGCAATGATCACCCCACTCAAACCCACGTATCCACCCTATACCCGTAACCCAACAACCCCCCCCTTAACCTTACTTTTATTAGGACACTACGGGCAATTTAGCCTGGCCAATCCACCTAACCCGCACATCTTTGGACTGTGGGAGGAAACCGGAGCACCCGGAGGAAACCCACGCACACAGGGGGAGGACGTGCAGACTCCACACAGACAGTGACCCAGCCGGGAATCGAACCTGGGACCCTGGAGCTGTGAAGCATTTATGCTAACCACCATGCTACCCTGCTGCCCCTTTTGTCTTGGGTGTTCTTAGCAAATTGAAACTTGTGCATGGTTGACGTTTAATCATTAGCAACTCCGGAGGAATTTGGGTTGTTGAGTGAGCAGCATACTAGACGTAAACAGGAATTGACTCAACTACTGGGGACTGGCATTTTTTTGTGATGCCAGCGGCAAACACGCTGGTCCCGAACATGTCTGAACCAGCATGCAAAAGTTGGGAAGAAGGCCTGGGGATGCCTCCAAAGTGGAGGTTGCTAGGAACTGGATCACAATTGCAGTGGGTAGGTGGAGCATCTATCAGGTAGATATTCCAGCTTCAGTGACTTCGAGGAGGTCATGGTCACAATGGGCGGCACGGGAGCAAATTGTTAGCACTGTTACTTCACAGCGCAAGGGTCCCAGGTCCGATTCCCGCTTGGGTGACTGTGCGGAGTCTACACGTTCTCTCCGTGTCTGCATGGGTTTTCTCCGGATGCTCCGGTTTCCTCCCACAAGTCCCGGAAGACGTGCTTGTTAGGTGAATTGGACATTCTGTTTTCTCCCTCTGTGTACCCGGACAGATGCCAGAGTGTTGCGACTAGGGGATTTGCACAGTAACTTAATTGCAGTGTTAATGGAAGCCTACTTGTGACAATAATTAAGATTATTATTATTATGTCTTTTGCCTGAGAGTCTTCCTGGAGGTCCATCTTACTTCAATGCTGGATATCAAACCGGCTTAGTCTCGGATGGGAGAATTCGGCCAGAAGTATGGCCATTTGCTCAGCAAATCTCTGCACCTGGACACAAAATTGACCCACGGCGTTTGTTCCATAATAATCAAGAGATTTTCAAATTCTTTCCAGGCTGCTCTTCTGCAGCAGTTGCAGAGAAAGAGCAGCAAAGGTCTGGGAAAAGTTGGCGAGGGATGGTGCCAAGTGCAGGCATCCCACCAGATAGTGTTATGATGGAAGAAAACTTTAGAATGCAACTTTGCATATCAAGAGTTAATCTTATCATGCATCTTCGGCCTATGTCTCTGAAACTGGAGATCCAAAATTTGGTGATTGACAGATATGATTACTTTCGATGCAATAAATAATACATTCACTTGAAAGAATTTAAACATCAATGGGGGGAACAATTAATTAATACCTCTAATTTTACTCCCTATTCAGATTCCATTTCATGCCATATATTATTCAAGAGCTAACTAGGTGGGCAGGTAATCTGCTTTTAGGCCTTTGTTATTTCTAAGTAGTTGCCAGGAAACACAAGGAACAGGCAGCATATGTAAAATTGTTTATATTGCTTCAAAATAATGCCCCCCATGCCTCAGTGCAAGTATTCCTGGCACTTCCTGGGGCATGCTCCCCAGAAATTTAAAAACTTTGCTCAAGTGACCTATTTTGATTAATTTTACAACACATTTTTAATGTCACTGATGACAAATTTTCAGCAATGTATAAAGAAAATAATTTATGTCAATTCTCATGGGCATGGTTATTGTGGCTTCTTTAAATTAGACAATCTGGTAAGTCCAGTCTCCTCAATCCTTGTACTGCAACACTTCAAATCAGCTGATACAGTTTTTAAAATATTAACAGTTCTACCAGTATTTTACTGAAATATTTTCAGTTATGGTGTTTGACTGATATATTTGTGTCCAGTGCCGTCACCTTTCATACAAACCTTACGTAGGCAAATCACTCTATTTATCTGAAAACACATGTTAGTATAATAATTCAGAAGGCACAGCCTGCAAAGTTAGCTTTGTTTATTTACAACTCAAAGGTAACACCACGACCATACAACAACAAAGCCCCAGCCGCGGGCTACCAGGACAGATGGTCCAAGTTTGGGCCGGCATTTAAAGGTCTGGATTGACAGGTCCTAGCTGGGCGGGCCTCTGCCCATTACCAGGGAAACACATACTCCACGAATCCCATGGGGTGATCTATTACTGATCCCCCATGGTCCTTGTAGGGGTTATCACATGCCCACCCCTCGCGCACTCCCGCATTCTCCAAGACCAAATGTCCTCCCTTGCTCCCGTGATGGTGGGGCTTTCTCAGCCTCTTTGCATGAGGCCATATGTGTCTACTGGTGGTGGGGCTGCCTTGGGAGGCATATAGCAATGGGGGGAATCATCTCTTTTGTGAGGAACATTGAACGGCCGCTGCTAGGAGCTCTTACTTGATGGCGACCTCCAGCCGGGGTTCTGTCACCTCTAATTCCATTTCAGAGCCGGAGTCCTCGCCACCTTGCTGAATTACTCTCGGATCCATGATGAGTTACGACTATGATAAAGCGAGGGGAGTCCAACGAGTTTCTTAACACAAGGCCCGGTGCACCACACTGAGTCCTCTCTCCTTTCCAATCGGCACTACAGTGGCCAAACATTTCTACTAGTGCTGGGTAAGCTATCCCACCGATAGGGGAACTCACAGTTCCAGCGAGCATGGGGAAACAATCATTCCCAGCTGGATTGCAGGTTATTACAATGTCCTTATCTGTGGACTAGTATGAAGTACGTTGAGGGTACTGTTTCTCCAGGAGTGGTAGAGAACCTTCCGTGGAGGGTTCTCTGCTTCTAAAGAGGTCTACATGCTTTCCTAAGGTCTTCTCTCTGGTTTTGACCTATGATACAGGCCCCGTTTTGTACTGTCATGATTCTCGGGATCCGAAAGAGCCTCCTCTGAATCATAGAATTCCAACAGTGCAGAAGGAGGCCATTTGGCTCACTGAGTTTCAACTGACCTCTGAAAGAGCAGCCTACCAAGGCACAGCCCCCCCCCCCCCCCTCCCCACCACCCTATCCCCATAACCCCATTTAGATTGCACATCATTTGGACACTCGGACACGGAAAACCCACCTAACCTGTGCCTTTTTAGACTGTGGGAGGAAACTAGAGCACCCAGAGGAAAATCACACAGACATGGGGAAAAAGTGCGCACTCCACACAGAGTGTCGCCCAAGGCCGGAACCTGGATTCCTGGTGCTGGGAGACAGCGGTGCTAACTACTGTGCCTCCGTGCTGCCAATTACCACTGTGCATTCCCCTAAAGGCCCTATCTGGTCTCCGGCTGTCATGATTTTTCTTCTGGGCCTCTTGCTTCAACTCTACCTTCCCACTTAAGTTGGAGAACATTAAATTGAGTGTGATACGGAGGTCCTAATTCATTAATAGTTCCACTGGCGCACTCCTTTTGTTGTATGTGACATGGTACTATAATTAAAGAGGAAGCTTCGGCTCGAGCGAGCCTGTGGTTTGCTTTTTATATGATGTGGAGATGCCGGCATTGGACTGGAAGAGAGCACAGTAAGAGGTCTTACAACACCAGGTTAAAGTCCAACATGTTTGTTTCAAACACTAGCTTTCAGAGCACTGCTCACTTCACCTGAGGAAGAAGCAGTGTTCCAAAAGCTAGTGTTTGAAACAAACATGTCGGACTTTAACCTGGTGTTGTAAGACTTCCTACTGTACTTTTTATATGAGTCATGGTCTGAGCCATGGTCATGATGCTCTCAAGATGGAGCACTAAGACTGGAACACATGCCCGAGACACATCCCTCACTGCCTCGAACATGACACTTTAACACTGAAATGCCCCTCTGAGACTGTGCCATGTCTCTCTGAGATTGTGCCCTGTCCCTCTGTGCCTGTGACATGTTCTCAACCATGGCCCTTTGTGACTGGGCCAAGCTCTGTGTTGCCGCAGCAATGCCCATTTGGGTCTGAACATGTCTGCCTGTTACTTGGCCTCCACTGTGCCTCAACCATCGACTGCACAGCGTGTCCCAAACCTTGGATGTCTTGACTCATGGCTGTGACATCTTGCCCAGGCCATCCACTGCGTACGTCACCCGTTCACTGTTGGCCTGGGAAACGGGCATTGTCGGCACCATCTCCTGCTCGGCCAGCAATTGTTGACCATCCATAATTGGCCTTGAGAAGGAGGTGGTGAACTGCCTTCTTCAACTGCTGCAGTCCATGTTGTGTAGATACACCACTTACTGTGGTGGTGTCCCACCACAGGGAGGGTAGCCCAGGATTTTGACCCAGCGATAATGAAGGAACGATGATATATTTCCAAGTCAGGATGGTGAATGACTTGGAGGGGAACTTCCACTGGTGGGATTTCTGTAGACCTTGCCCTTTAAGATGGTATTGGTCGTGGGTTTGGAAGGTGCTGCCTAAGAAGTTTTGATGAGTTCCTGTATTGCATCTTGTTGATGCTGCTGCTGGAGCTGGTGGACAGTGCAATTGTTTATGGACGGTGTACCAATCAAGCGGGCTGCTTTTTCCTGGATGGTGCTGAGCTCCTTGAATGTTGTTGGAGCTGCACTCATCCAGGCAAGTGAGGAGTATTCCATCACATTCCTGATTTGTGCCTTGTAGGTGGTGAGTCAGGAGGTGAGTTACGCGCTGCAGAATTCCTAGCCTCTGACCTTCTCTTGTAGCTACAGTATTTATATGGCTAGTCAAGTTCAGTTTCTAGTCAATGATAACCCCTGGATGTTGTTAGTGGGGGATTCAGCAATGGCAATGCCATTGAATGTCAAGGGCAAATTGTTTTATTCTCTCTTATTGGAGATGCCAGTATTGTAGCTGTACAGGCACTGTGTGGCACAATGCGACTTGCCACTTGTTAACCCAGCCTGGATATCATCCAGGCTTTGCTGCATTTGCCCATTGGATTGCTTCAGTGCCTGTGGAGTCGTGAATGGGGCTGAACATTGTGCAATCATCAGTGAATATGGAGGAATGTCATTGATGAAGTAGCTGAAGATGGTTGGACATACCCTGTGAATGGTGGTAGACACCCTGAGAAACCTCTGCAGTGATGTCATGGGATTGAGATGACTGACTTCCAACTGACTGACCTCCAGTTCTGGTCGCCATTCTACCAGAAGGATGTGGAGATTTTGGAGAGGGTACAGAAGAGGTTTATCAGGATGTTGCCTTCTATGGAGGGCATTAGCTATGAGGAGAGGTTGGATAAACTTGGTTTGTTCTCAATGGAACGATGGAAGTTGAGGGTCGACATGATAAAAGTTTGCAAAATTATGAGGGGCATGGACAGAGTGGATAGTCAGAAGTTTCTTTCCCAGGTGGAAGAGCCAATTACTAGGGGACATACGTTTAAGGTGAAAGGGGCAAAGTTTAGAAGGGCTGTGCGGGGGATGTTTTATGCACAGAGGGTAGTGGGTGCCTGAAACTCACTGAAGGAGGTGGTGGAAGCAGGTACGATGGTGACGTTTAAGGGGCATCTTGACAAATACATGAATAGGATGGGAATAGAGAGATATGAACCCCAGAAGTGTCGAAGGTTTTAGGTTAGACGGGCAGGATGGTCGGCATGGGCTTGGAGGGCCGAAGGGCCGGTTCCTGTGCTGTACTTTTCTTTGTTCTTTGTTCTTTGTTCTAACCACAATCCTTTGTGCTAGGTATGACTCAAGGGGATTCCTCCCTGATTCCCATTGACTCCAGATTAACTGGGGCTCCTTGGTGCCATACTCGGTCAAATGCTGCCTTGATGTCAAGGGCAGTTACTCTCACCTTACCTCTGGCATTCAGCACTTTTGTCCATGTTTGAACCAAGGCTGTAATGAGGCCAGAAGCTGAGTGACCCTGGCGAAACCCAAACTGAGTGTCAGTGAGCAAGTTATTGCTAAGCAAGTTCTGCTTGTTAGAACTTTTGATGACCCCTTCCATTGCTTTACTGATGATGGTGAGTAGACTGGTAGGGCGATAATTGGCTGGGTTGGATTTGTGCTGCTTTCTGTGTATAGGACATACCTGGGCAATTTTACACATTGCCGGGTAGATGCCAATGTTGTATCTGTACTGGACCAGCTTGGCTAGGGGCGCGGAAGTTCCGGCGCACAAGTCTTCAGTACTATTGTCGGAATATTGTCAGGGCCCATAGCCTTTTCAGTATCCAGTGCCTACTTGGAAAGACATGAGTTGAATTGATTGCTGGGGAACCTGGATGAGCTCTGGCGAATGTCAGACTTTTATACTGATGTGCAGGGCTCCTCCATCAATGAGGATGTGGATACTTGTGGAGCATGCTCCTCCACTGAATTGTTTAATTGTCCACCACCATTCACAAGTGGGTGTGGCTGGAGTGCACATCTTAGATTTGATTTTTTAGTTGTTGAATCACTTTTCTCCGTCTATTACTTGCTGCTTACGTTGCCTGGCATCCAAGTAGTCCTGTATTGTAGCTTCACCAGGCTGACACCTCATTTTTCGGTATGACTGGTGTTGCTCCCAGCATGCCCTCCTGCATTCTTTATTGATTCCTTGGCTTGGTGGTAATGGTAGAGTGGGGGCTATGTCAGGCTATGAGATTACAGGTTGTGGCTGAGTATAATTCTACTGCTGCCAATGGCCTACAGCACCTCATGGATGCCCAGTCTTGAGTTGCTAGATCTTTTTGAAGTCTATCCCATTTAGCACGGTGGTAGTGCCACAGGAAATGATGGAGGGTATCTTCAATGTGACGATGGGACTTTGTCTCCACAAGGACTACGCGGTGGTCACTCCTATCGATACTGTCATGGATTGATGCATCTGCGACTGGTTAATGAAAATGAGGTCAAGTATGATTTTCCCTCTTGTTGGCTTCCTCACGTGCTGTAGTTGCAGTCTAAGAGCTATGTCCTTTAGGATCCATCCAGCTCCGTCAGTCAGGTGAGCCAATTAGCCAACCCGCTGTTGGGTATTATGTACTCGGTAGCGAACACCTCCTCGTCTGAGGAGGAAAGGGAACAAAGAGTCCGAAGGTAAGGTGTTCACAGGTGTTTGCCTCGGGGCAGAGGTCCAGGCACAGGATGTTCAGGAAGGAGACTGTCCCTGGAGAGGATGCCACTATCCAGTTGCCAGGGTGTACAGACAGCGGTTCAACTAGCTTGACATGATCGAGATCCAGTCCCGCAGGAGGCTCTGGCTTCCAAGGGAAGCAGTCATGAGCATCTGCAAAATGATAAGGCCTGAGGCAGTGTGTAATTGTGTGGGGGGCACCCAATGTCCTTGGCTCTGAAGGTCTCCGTGGTACTAAATGTTCATGCCTCTGGATCTTTCTAGGGAGCTGTGAATGATCGCTGTGGAATATCACAGTCCGCTGCACACAGCTGTGTCAAGCTGGTCACTGATAAACTGTTCAGGCGTGTGAGTAGATTCATCCATTTCAGCACATACCAGGTCAGCTAGGCTGAGCAGACGAGAGGTTTTGTGGCCATTGCTGGTTTCTCCGCATCCAGGGAGCGATTGATTGTACCTATGTGGCCATCAAGGCACCAGCCGGCCAGCTTGAGCCTTTGTGAACTGGAAGGGCTTTCACTCAATGAACGTTCAGATTATGTGTGACCGCAGGACCCAGATCCTGCAGGTATGCACTAGGTATGCAGGCAACTCATGCATTCTGATTCATGCATTTTGCGTCAACGCAAGTGTCCAGGCTCTTTGCTGCTCCAGCCCATATAGATAAGTGGTTGATTGGCGACAAGCGTTACTCCATTAAAAAGGTGGCTAATAACGCCTTGCAGGTGACGAAGGAGGGAGGAGACATACAACAGCTGCCATGTATCCACAAGGGTAGTAGTGGAAGGCACCATTGGTCTGCTGATGATGAGGTATAGATGCCTCGACCGATCTGGGAGCAGCCTTCAGTACCCACCTGAGTGAGTGTTGCTCACTGTGGTAGTCTGCTGTGCTCTGCACTATCTAGTTCTCTCCAGGGAGAGCCTCTTGGGCAGGTGGATGATGATGCAATGGCTTCAGCGACAGACATGGACACTGATGAGGTCTCCGATGCTGCTGTCGGGCAGCCAGGGGAAGAGGACAACTAGGAATCAATGAGGAACCTCCAGGGAGCAGAAACACCAGGGATGCGCGGATTCAGCAGTTGTTCAGATAGGCAGGCATGCCCTTATTTCCAGCAGCCCCAGTGGGCAACACCATCACTTATCCATTCCATGAGGCCACTCATAATATCGCAAATTCCAACTGGGTGTGGGCGGGAATGGGTTTTCGCGGCTACTTCTGCTTCTGCCTACCAAACATGCCTGTCAAGAGTGAAATTCTACCCCTGGTAGTCTTGCTAAGTACTCAATAAGTACAAATTTTATTTACGTTATGCAATCTAAAATGGGGCAGTTTCCAACATTTGACCAGAATGGAAATTTAAGCCACACAATGTCCCACATGGGAGACTGAAAAGAAGGTAAAAACACATGGGATCCAGCGTAACGTGGCAAGTTGGATCCAAAATTGGCTTTGCGGTAGGAGAATGAATATGGTGGTAGAAGGTTGTTTGTGTGACTGGAGCTGGTGTCCAGTGGAGTACCACAGGGATCAGTGCTGGGTCTCTTGTTTATAATATATATAAATGATATAGAAGAAAATGTGTGTGTGTGTGCGGGGACGGTGGGGGGAGGGGGGGGGGGGGGGGTGTGGAGGGGGGGTGGTGCGGTGCGGGTGGATGATAAGTAAGTTTTCAGATTACACAAAGGTTTGGTGGTTTACAGTGATGAAGTAGGTCTTCTGTTACAGGAAGATATAGACAGATTGGTCAGATGAACAGATCAGTGGCAGATGGAATTTAACCCTGAAAAGTGTGAGGTGATGCAGTTTGGAAAGAATAACATGAGGAGGGTGTATTCATTGAATGGCAGGACACCAGGACGCTCAGAGGAACAGAGGGATCTAGAGTGCTTGTCCACAGATCCCTAAAGACATATGGGACACCTGTCTTTATCAGTCAAGGCATAGGTTATAAGAGCAGTGAGGTTATGTTGGAGCTGTACAGGACTTTGGTTAGGCCACAACTGGAGTACTATGTTCAGTTCTTATCACTGCACTATAGGAAGGATATGATTACACTAGAGAGGGTGCAGAGGAAATTCACTAGGGTGTTGCCCGGGATGGAGCATTTTCGCTATGAAGAAAGGCTGGATAAGCTCTGGTTGTTTTCTTTGAAGCAGAGCAGGCTGAGAGGGGACCTAATTGAGATGGATAAGATTATGAGGGGCATGGACAGGATGGATAGAAAACAACTGCTGTTCTTAGTTGAAGGGTCAATGGTGAGGGACATAATTTTAAGGTGAAAAGCAGGAGGTCGAGAGTGGATTTGAAGATTTTATTTTCACCCAGAGAGTGGTGGAAGGCTGGAATGCATTGCGTGGGAGGGTAGTTTAGGCAGGAAATCTCACAATCTTTAAAAAGTACTTGGATGAGCACTTTATGGGCCGAAGGGCCATGATTCTATGAACAATTTCACCAAGTAATGTCTTTGTTGGGCTATTTTAAGTCACTGCCGTTGAATGTGAATGCAATTGCTCTAGAAACAGAAATCATACAAATTTATTTCATGTGAAAAGTAGACTAGCAATTCAAATTCAATTGTTTAATAGTAAAAATAAAAGAATAAACTCACAGTCTTGAGATGTTTTTGATTTGCTAACACAGATCACCGATGCCACTGTGTGTTTAACAATAGGAATTGCAGGCAGGCAATGCGCAGCTTCATCTGTTTCAAGAGAATCGTGCAACTTATGTTTTGGTTTTATACACAGCATGTAATTAGGAAAGCTAATAGAATATTATTCAAGAGGAATTGAATGCAACAGCAGGGAAATTGTGTTTCAGTTATACAGTCACATCTGGAGTACTATGTACAGCATTGGTTCCCTTATTTAAGAAAACATGTAAAGGCATTGGAAGCAGCTCAGAGAAGGTTTACCAGACTAATACCTGGAATGGGTGGGTTGTCTTCTGAGGTTAGGCAGGCTAGGCTTGAGTTTAGAAGAATAAGAGGTGACTTGATTGAAACATAAGACCCTGGAGGATCTTGACGGGGGGAGATGGAGAGGATGTTTCCTCTTGTGGGAGAATCTAGAACTAGGGGTCATTGCTTAAAAATAAGAGGTCTTACAACACCAGGTTAAAGTCCAACAGGTTTGTTTCAAACGCGAGCTTTCGGAGCGCAGCTCCTTCCTCAGGTGAATGGAGGGGTATGTTCCAGAAACATTTATATAGACAAAGTCAGAGATGCTGGACAATGCTTGGAATGCGAGCATTTGCAGGTAATCAAATCATTACAGATCCAGGGAGAGGGATAATCACAGGTTAAAGAGGTGTGAATTGTCTCAAGCCAGAACAGTTGGTAGGATTTTGCAAGTCCAGGCCAGATGGTGGGGGGTGGATGTAATGCGACATGAATCCAAGATCCCTGTTGAGGCCGCGCTCATGCGTGCGGAACTTAGCTATAAGTTTTTGCTCGGCAATTCTGCGTTGTCGTGTGTCCAGAAGACCGCCTTGGAGAACGCTAACCCGGAGATCAGAGGCTGAATGCCCTTGACTGCTGAAGTGTTCCCTGACTGGAAGGGAACATTCCTGCCTGGTGATTGTCGCACGATGCCCGTTCATTCGTTGTCACAGTGTCTGCATGGTCTCGCCAATGTACCACACATCAGGACATCCTTTCCTGAAGCGTAAGAGGTAGACTACATTGGTCGAGTCGCACGAGTATGTGTCGCATACCTGGTGGGTGATGTTACCACGTGTAATGGTGGTATCCAAGTCGATGATCTGGCATGTCTTGCAGAGATTGCCCTGGCAGGGTTGTGTGGTGTCGTGGTCGCTGTTCTGAAGGCTGGGTAAATTGCTGCAAACAATGGTTTGTTTGAGGTTGCACGGTTGTTTGAAGGCCAGTAGTGGGGGTGTGGGGATGACCTTGGCAAGATGTTCATCTTCATTGATGATGTGTTGAAGGCTGCGAAGAAGATGTCGTAGTTTCTCCGCCCCAGGAAAGTACTAGACGACGAAGGGTACTCTGTCAGTGGTGTCCCGTGTTTGTCTTCTGAGGAGGTCGATGCGGTTTTTTGCTGTGGCGCGTTGGAACTGTCGATCGATGAGTCGAGCGCCATATCCCGTTCTTACGAGAGCATCTTTCAGCATCTGTAGGTGTCTGTTATGCTCCTCCTCGTCTGAGCAGATCCTGTGTATACGGAGGGCTTGTCCATAGGGGATGGCTTCTTTAATGTGTTTCGGGTGAAAGCTGGAGAAGTGGAGCATCATGAGGTTGTCTGTGGGCTTGCGGTAAAGCAAAGTGCTAAGGTGACCGTCCTTGATGGAGATGAGTGTGTCCAAGAATGCAACAGAATTTGGAGAATAGTCCATGGTGAGTCTGATGGTGGGATGGAATTTATTGATCTCATCGTGTAGTCGTTTCAGTGGTTCTTCACTGTGGGTCCAAAGGAAAAAAATGTCATCGATGTATCTGGTGTATAACATCGGTTGCAGGTCCTGTGTGGTGAGGAAGTCTTGTTCAAACTTGTGCATGAAGATGTTGGCATATTGAGGTGCAAATTTGGTCCCCATGGCTGTTCCATGCATCTGGATGAAGAATTTGTTGTCAAAGGTGAAGACGTTGTGATCCAGAATGAAGCGGATGAGTTACAGAATTGCGTCTGGAGATTGACAGTTGTCGGTGTTGAGGACTGAGGCTGTTGCAGCAACGCCGTCGTCATGGGGGATGCTGGTGTAGAGTGCCGAGACATCCATTGTGACGAGGAATGTTCCTGGTTCAACTAGTCCATGGGTGCTGAGTTTCTGTAGGAAGTCCGTCGTGTCGCGACAGAAGCTGGGTGTACCTTGTACGATGGGTTTCAAGATGCCCTCGATGTGGCCAGAGAGGTTCTCACACAGGGTCCCATTGCCTGAAACGATAGGACGGCCTGGTGTGTTGGCCTCGTGTATTTTCGGGAGGCAGCAGAGATCTCCAATGCGGGGATTACGTGGGATGAGAGCACATAGGGTGCTCTGAAGGTCTGGATCCAAGGTCCTGATCAGTCTGTTGAGTTGGCGGATGTGTACCTTGGTTGGATCTGCGGGTAACTGTCTGTAGTGTTCCTGGTTGTTGAGTTGTCGGTGTACTTCTTTGCAGTAATCCGTTCTATTCAGTATGACGGTGGCCCCTCCTTTGTCTGCTGGTTTGATGACGATGTTGCGGTTGGTTTTGAGAGCGCGGATGGCGTTGCGTTGTACTTGGGTGACGTTCAGGGCTGCCTTGTGAATGCGACTGATGAATCTGGCATTGACACGACTTCTGACGGCTTTAGCATACATGTCGAGTCTAGGGCAGCGGCCTTCCGGAGATGTCCAATTCGACAGTTCCGCACGCATGAGTGCGGCCTCAACAGGGATCTTGGATTCATGTCGCATTACATCCACCCCCCACCATCTGGCCTGGACTTGCAAAATCCTACCAACTGTTCTGGCTTGAGACAATTCACACCTCTTTAACCTGTGATTATCCCTCTCCCTGGATCTGTAATGATTTGATTACCTGCAAATGCTCGCATTGTCCAGCATCTCTGACTTTGTCTATATAAATGTTTCTGGAACATACCTCGCCATTCACCTGAGGAAGGAGCTGCGCTCCGAAAGCTCGTGTTTGAAACAAACCTGTTGGACTTTAACCTGGTGTTGTAAGACTTCTTACTGTGCTCACCCCAGTCCAACGCCGGCATCTCCACATCTTAAAAATAAGAGAGTTCCCTTTTAAAACGGAGATGAGGTGAAATGATCTCTCTCAGAGGGTCATTCGTTTTTGAAACTGTCTTTGTGAAAAGGTAGTGGAAGAAAGGCCGAGGTGGGTAGATTCTTGGTAAGCAATGGGTGAAACGATTTCAGGAGTAGCGGGATGAAAATTGTAGGCAGGATGAAAATTGGAGGTTACTATCAGATGAGTCATGATCTTTTCAAATGGAGCAGGCTTGAGGGGCTGAATGGCCTGCTGCTTATTCACATTTTCTAAGTGTAATTATAATTTTCCAGGTTCACTATTGAATGAAATGATTGTAGCTCTTAAAAAACATCATTATTGTGAGCTGACGTGGGTTAGCCCTGTTGTCTCACGGCGCCGAGGTCCCAGGTTCGATCCCGGCTCTGGGTCACTGTCCGTGTGGAGTTTGCACATTCTCCCCGTGTTTGCGTGGGTTTCTCCCCCACAACCCAAAGATGTGCAGGCTTGGTGGATTGGCCACGCTAAATTGTCCCTTAATTGGAAAAAATGAATTGGGCACTCAAAATTAATAAAAAATAATTATTATTGTGAGCTGACAATTATTGCAAGGTAAGAGGTAAAAACATTTAAAGTGATTTAACTTAAGAAACAGAATATTCACAAATATTTCCTGATATCCCTTTTATATGCTTGTTTAGACATTGCGTCTATATCAATTTATCTATAAAACTGAACTGAGTATTATAAGCCAATATTAGAGACCATCCCATTACCTCTCTTTCTTCCGCTTTCAAATATATATTTTTTGATAGTTTGTATTTAGTAACCTGTGTGTTTTTAAAAAATTATAAACATTACCCCTTCGGTGCATAAATTATGATTAGATCTATTTTTTCTCGTGAAAGAAACATTTCCGAAAATAAAATCATACGGGCACACACTAAAGACATTCAGGAAAAGGCGAGCTTGCCCAAGAAATTTGTCCCATTCAGAAAAGTTTCAGGTGAGCAACGTGAGCTCTCAATGTGCCACCATAAGCCAAGTAATCATCAGGAGGAAGTGAACGAAACAGTCAAAAAGACCCTTGGCCAATTGAAGGAAAATAGACTCGGGTTGGGGTTTCCCTGTCTGCAAGGGATCAAAACCACATTTCAGGAAGTAAGTGTGGCTACAGGGTACATTACACAACATTTCCAAGCCTTTTGTTGGCGTAAGTATCATTCAGTAACTTATTTGGCTCCCTCTTGAGCAATTCTGTTGAAACTTCAGCCACTGTGCAACTGATTCTGAAGGTCAATGATTATAATAATGATAATCTTTATTGTCACAAGTAGGCTTACATTAACACTGCAATGAAGTTACTGTGAAAAGCCCCTAGTTGCCACATTTCGGCTCCTGTTTTCAGAATGTCGGAATTACCTAACAGCACATCTTTCGGGCCATGTGGAAGGAAATCGGAGCACCCGGAGGAAACCCACGGAGACACGGGGAGAACGTGCAGACTCCGCACAGTGAGCCAAGCCAGGAATCGAACCTGGGACCCTGGCGCTGTGAAGCAACAATGGTAACCACTATGCTACTGGATTACTACGGAAAACAAAATATCAGAAATGAAAGAAAATAAGTGAGCATTAAAGCTTGGTCATGTTTGGAAGATCAAGTGTTATAGTTTGATACTGGAGCTGAAATAGAAAGCACAGAGGGAGGGAGAGCAGTAGGTCACGACTTGAGAGCGGAAGGGGTCTCAAGGGAAAATTTACCCATTTTATGAATATACTGTCAGCTAAGACAATGTCAGTTACAGTGACCTCTACTCTTCTCTGATCTAAGAACAAATACGCCCAATGCATTGTTAAAAGCACTTGTCACGGACACTGGTCTTGACCACTCCCTCATCCTCAACCCCCACCAATCATCCATTGTGTTCTTCTTTGTGGGATTGTCAACGTAGTGGTGGATAAGAGCTGCTATTGCCTGTGGTCCATTCGCCAATGAATTCAATTGAGACTATCCAAGTTCTTGTTGCATTCAAGCAACAGACAGAACAGGTCATCAGCCAAATCCAGGCCTGAGAGATAAAAGGATGCTGTTTCAGTTTGTCCGACAAAAATTGAAAGTTGCTTAAAAATCAAGATACTTGTTGCCCTGTAGTATAGTTAGACATAAAATAATCAGATAAACAAAATAGTGCGCCAAAATAAGCTGCAGAAAAGAATGCTAGAAGAATATTTGGACGATGATCTTCCATTTCATCATCTCAGTCGTGCCACTTATGCAATAGAAAAACACTGAGTGAAAGCCAATTACTTTGTCACTGCAAGGGATGGCATCCTCGGCATCTATTGTACACACATTTGTGAATTGTCTCTTGGAATGGTGCTATCCGAGCCTGGGAGTAGTTGATCTGCAATTTCGCAGGAAGGGAGAAAGTGTATTTCATAGAATTTACAGTGCAGAAGGAGGCCATTTGGCCCATCGAGTCTGCACCGGCTCCTGGAAAGAGCACCCTACCCAAGGTTAACACCGCCATCCTATCCCCATAACCCAGTCACCCCACCCAACACTAAGGGCAATTTTGGACACCGAGGGCAATTTCTCATGGCCAATCCACCTAACCTGCACATCTTTGGACTGTGGGAGGAAACCGGAGCACCCGGAGAAAACCCACGCACACACGGGGAGGATGTGCAGACTCCACACAGACAGTGACCCAAGCCGGAATCGCACCTGGGACGCTGGAGCTGTGAGGCGATTGTGCTATCCACAATGCTACCGTGCTGCCCCAAATGAAATGAAATGAAAATCGCTCATTGTCACAAGTAGGCTTCAAATGAAGTTACTGTGAAAAGCCCCTAGTCGCCACATCCCAGCGCCTGTTTGAGGAGGCTGGTATGGGAATTGAACCGTGCTGCTGGCCTGCCTTGGTCTGCTTTCAAAGCCAGCGATTTAGCCCTGTGCTAAACCAGCCCCTAACTGTGGCACAGAAAAACCCAGAAACGAGACTGGGACACAAATCTAGAACAACTCCATCTCCCGACCCACGCTCTCTCCTTGAAACCTTCTTATTCCTATTGGGCGCTTAGAACAGAATATTAAAGGGTTTAAAGAAACTCGATGAGCAGATCCGCAAATAGTAAATTGGTTAATCATCTGTAAATGTGCATATCCCTTTCTCGCTGCTCTTTTTCCATTTTAATGTCAAGCGATCATCTTCAGATTATAAAAATGGTGGTGTGATATTCAAGTTCATGTGTGTTCTCCATAAAATTAATGATTCAGTTTTCTAAATTTTAGAAATTAAGTTTGAGGAAGTTTCATGATTAGCTCTGTACTTTGAAATCACACTGTGAAAACTATTTTGCCGATTTGAATGCCTTTTTGTTTGTTATGGCAAGGACGGTTAATGGGAAGAAACTGGGAGACAGGAATGAATAAATCTGACTGTTTGAGGGAGGTAAATTGTCAGTGCACATGGTTATTAGCCTAGAGCATTTCTGCAATCAGGCGATTTCAACTGCAAATATTAAGTCAACTTCCCACCTCCTTCCCCCCTCACCCCCAACTCTGTTAGAAGCAAACTAATTCCAAGGACAATGTTGTTAATCCTCACATTTTAAAGAAAGATAACGAATACTCAATGGAAATTTCATGAAGGAAAAAGATTGTTAATATTAATTGTTGTCAACTTCTTGAAGACCTGCTTTAACTCAGTGAGATAAATCAACATGAATAGAGCATATCAATCACAATTAGAACTTTCAGAAAGTCGATTATAATAAATACACACTGGATTCAAACATTTCCACTTCAGGTCTTGTCTAGTTCTGTCTCAGTTTTTCTCTTACTCCAGTTCTATTTTAATGAATATCACCTCGTCGGGTTGTCTTTTACAAATTTAGGACAGGATTGCTGCTTTTCAGGTGCTGCACATGAAGACATGTCAGATCACTAAAAATGTTTGTTCCTGATGCACAGCACAGAACTTGCTGGAGGCACCAAGAGATTAATGAGTGGATGTTCCAGCACCCACAGCGATTGCAGGATTGTTGACTAAGTGTACAACTATCCTGTAATGGAGGTGGATAAATAGCTGTCGGCAGACAGGACATAAAAATTTTCAAGATCCTACAGAGAAAGGTGGTTATTTTGGAAACTGGAAGTCACTCTGCAATAAAGAGGAGTAGAACAGTCTGGATCAAAATGATGGAGAGTCTGAATTCTGTCTTATTTGAAGCCCCAAACATCTGAGGAAGAAATATGTTGGGCTATGTGAAAGGAAGGATATGATCGCATTGGAGAGAGTGCAGAAGAAGTTTACAAGAATATTTCCAGGGATGAGAGATTTCAGTTACGAGGATGGATTGGAGAGGTTGGGACTGTTCTCTTTGGAGAGAAGAAGGTTAGGAGAAGATTTGAAAAGGGTATTCAATACCATGAGTGAACTGGACAGAGTATACAGAGAGAAACTGTTCCTATTCATAAAAGTATCAAGCACAAGAGGGCAGAGACTTAAAGCGATTTGCAAAAGAAGCAAATACGATGTGAGACAAAACAACGCGTTGTTCTGATTTGGAATGCACTGCCTGAAAGGTGTGGTGGAAGGAAGTTCAATCAAGGCATTCATTAGATGACTACTTGAATAAAAAAAAAACGCAAGGATACAGGGAAAAGGCCGGGTAATAGCACTAAGCCAAATGCTCGTTTGGCGTGCCAGTGCTGATATAGTGGTCCAAATGGTCTCCTTCTGTGCCGCACAATTCTGTGATTCTGCTTGGATTGGCAATTTTCGTTAATCGTACTGTAGTGATATGCATCACTGTAAATACACATGGGGTTAAAGTAAATACACATAGACTAGCTAGACACTAGAGGGAGTACCAGAAATATGACACACAGTCAACCAATAGGTCAGTAAGATAGGACACAACTAATGGGCATTCAAGACACACACAGAGGTGACACTACCACAGGACGGCATTACACCAGACCATATAAAAGGACACAGCACACATGCTCAGTATCTTTCCAGTGGAGACACTCACTGAATACACATGGTTGATTTGAAACACATCACACCCACCATGTGGATTGTAGCAGACTGGTTCGTCAGTCTGAGTAGCTATAGCAGGATTAACAGGAGAGTCGAATCCAAGTAGGAGAATCGTTAACAGTTAAATAAATGTGTTAAAGCTATCTCCAAGTCTGAACCTTCCTTTGTCAGCGTGCACATCAAGGAAGCAGCTTATGCCATGTCAAGAGCATAACAAAACACGTACTTGATGCTGAAATGGCATTTCATCCAAGAGAATGGACTATAGTTTGCCAATTGCACATTTATTTTCTGGACACATAGCTCAGTTATAACAATTGATTACCATGTGGCTCTTGTAAGCATGAAAACGCCACATGTGCGAACAGCACAAAGCAATGGTGGCTGGTGGCCTCGACACTTGATTGAGCTCATCTCCAACATTTGTCTTTTCTCTCTTTTCAACCTATGTCCATTCTATTTCTGCTTGCAGGAGAAGGTTGCACCTAAAAATAGACACAGTGCTCACACAGGAGAGGACCCAGAAGCTGTGACCTTTGAATCTTTATGAAGAGAAGGTCATAGTAATTATCGGCATGAAAGTAATTGTGTGAGTGGATTATTATGCTGATAGAGTCTCCACCAAGAGTGTGGCTTTTGTCCTTTACTTTTCACCCCTTATCTCCCTATCCATTTTCCCGATCACACACAAGCTACATTGCAGGCAAACCTTTTTTTAAAATTTAGAGTACCCAATTATTTTTTTCCAATTAAGCGGCAACTTAGCGTGCCCAATCCACCTAACCAGCACATCTTTGGGTTGTGGGGTGAAACCCACGCAGACACACGGAGAATGTGCAAACTCCACAGGGACAGTGACCCAGGGCCAGGATTCAAACCCAGGCCCTCAGCGCCATAGTCTCAGTGCTAACCACTGTGCCACCGTGCTGCCCTTCACATTGCAGGCAAAACTACTGCAATGTGTTAAAGGTGAATTCATAACTTGCAGCCACAAAATTCCAGTGAGCAGTGATTTACCTCATAGCATACAACTTCAGACTGCCAGTACAATCAATTGCTATGGTCACAGCAATTGCAAGGCCATATAATGGTACAAAACAATACTGCAGACCTTCAAGGAGACACTAACACTCGACAGTAAGCACCTTCACTTCCTCTTATCTGAAAGGGAAACATTTTCATGTCCATGGAGAAAGTTAGGGGGTGTAGCACCAGGTTAATTGCTCCCTCAGAGGGTCAGGACAGACAAGGCAGGCTGAATGACCTCCTGTGTGGTAATGATTCAGTGATCCTTTCCGTTGTGTGTGGGAGGTTTTAGAAGCAGCACGCAGTTAGAAAACAGCAAGCATTCTGGACACACTTTCGGTCAGGCAAGACACAATGAACAAACTGACAAAACCCACCACACAGCCTGATGAGGCCATGGTGTGCAGATGTTCATGGAACTATCAGATTTGAGAGATTGTTGTTCGATATCAAAATTTACATCAAAATAATCAATAACATTAAGTACCGTAAATATATTATTTACTGTATTATGTACCTCGAATACCAAGTGTTTTACCGAAGGAACTTTATTTCCAAATTTCAGCTCTGAATTGCTTTGGGAATTGGAATCGGATTAGATTTGATATTTAAAGGTTAAGGTCAGGGAGACCTAGTGTTATAAATCAACATTAATGACCTAACGTATTGCACATGCTTAGTACCTTAGTATCCTCACTTGGAAGGCTAAATTATCATCTTCTCAATTAATCTCATTGTTCATTTTGATGAGCAAATTGTCACAAAGAGAGCCGGAAAATTTGACGAGAGACTAAATGAAAAATGGAATTCTCCAGAGTTCAGCTTCCCACAGAGATGTAACTCAATTTTAAATATTTATTTGGTATGAATCATTCTTAGAAGTACAAGGTTAAGCAGTTGCAAACAAGGAAAGCGAATTCAGCAATTAAAATCTTCCCCCCACCTCCTCACAGACCCTAAAGATCATGTGCAACTGGATCTTTCATGCACACAATTGACTCGTCTGATATTCAAAGGGCAAAAAAGGCTTCACACCATTTACTTCTGAGTCATCAGAAATTAATTTGAAAAAAACTGAAGAATATAAGCAAATGACCACCATTCACCCAGGGGCACCTTGCTCACTGGGTTCCTCATTCCTTCTCACTTGGCTCCCAGCAGTGCTGCAAGTATTGTGTTAGTGAAACATTTAGTGGGACGCATATTTGAGTGGTGCAGCTAGGAATCTCTGCTCGTTAGCTGTCTTATCCTTTCTCTTCAAGGTAAACACATGAAGACAGGTGAAATCTGTCTTGTTATGCTCTTGACGTAGCATAAGCTGCTTCCTTGATGTTCACTCTGACAAAGGAAGGTTCAGACGTGGAGATAACTTCAACACATTTATTAAACTATTAACAATTCTCCTACTCGGATTCACCTCTACTGTTAATCCTTCTATAGCTACTCAGACTGACGAACCAGTCTGCTGCAATCCACGTGGTGGGTGTGATGTTGAATCAACCCTGTGTCTGTACTCACTGAGTGTCTCCACTGGAAAGAGGAAGATCATGTGTGCTGTGTCCTTTATATATGGGTTGGTGTAATGCTCCCCTGTAGTAGTGTCACCTCTGTGTGTATCGTGAATGCCCATTAGTCGTGTCCTATCTTACTGACCTATTGGTTGAGTGTCTGTGTGTCATGTCTCTGGTGCTCCCTCTAGTGTCTAGCTAGTCTACGTGTACAAACATTAACCTCTTGTGCATTTACAGTGATGCATATCACCACAAAATCCACCCTTCAAGACTGTGATATTTGAAATTGGGCTTTTTGATTATTTGAATGTAAATGCTTGATATGTTTCAATGTCTTTGCCTTTTTAAAAAGAGCTCTATAAATCTATTGAAAATCAGTAGGAGTGCATGTGGGCAGCAGCTCACCATAACAGCTAATTAATATGCCTAAAATAATAAACTTGAAGAACGCTGCTATTATTTTCATTATAGAAAAGAACAAATACATCTTCCACAGAAGAATAATTAAAAAGACAAAAAGGTTATTAACTCTTCAAGACTCGGACACATTCTGAGGATCGGAATTATTACAAGCTAAGAATAATTGAATTCAAGGTATAATTAAATGATCTGAAAATATATTTCATTAGATTTATTGACAAATTCTTCATATTGACTGGATGGTATCAGTGAATAGTTATAATTGCAAGGAGGTTCTTTCCTTTTCCATTACTGGTAATTACATCCCTTCATCTTCTATAGTTGCTTCATGTTTCCTGTTCAAATTTAAAATACCTTCTATTTATCAGCAATGAAATATACCTAGTATTCTCTAGGCCGAAACCGTCTTATTTTTAAAAATGTTTGAGGACAAAATGTACGCTGTGGATAATTCACTTAGGAACCAACATTGGCCTGGCGTATGCTGCAGCAGAAAATCTAACCTCTTTTGCCTGATTAGAATTTTGGTTTATTTTGCCAGGCAAGTTGCTGAAAATGCAAGCTTAAAATATTGCACTTGGGGAGTCTGAGCATCTAGGACCTGAGAGAAAAGGATAATCAACAATGTTTACAAACATCAACCACTTCAAAGAGAGTTAAGTGCTGTCAATTTCTGGCTCAGCACTTCAAAATCACTCAAGCATGAAGTGGGTGATTGTGCAAGGTTAATCCCTGTTTGTCCCTTGTTTTTTAATCTTAATTCACAATTACTGTGCCTATGCCTTGAAGGTGAACTTGAACTTCACCTTTAATTTGAGTGACTGGTAAACTGAGGATTGACTTATGACCTAGGTAAGGCAGGTTGCAAAGAGCAGTTTATATTTCAGATTCTCCGATTCAAGGGACATTATAGAATTTACAGTGCAGAAGTAGGTCATTCGGCCCATCGAGTCTGCACCGGCTCTTGGAAAGAGCATCCTACCCAAGCAATATCCCCATAACCCAGTAACCCCACCCAACACTAAGGGCAATTTTGGACACTAAGGGCAATTTCGCATTGCCAATCCATCTAACCTGCACAGCTTTGGACTGTGGGAGGAAACCGGAGCACCCGGAGGAAACCCACGCACACACGGGGAGATCGTACAGACTCCGCACAGACAGTGACCCAAGCCGGGAATCGAACCTGGCACCCTGGAGCTGTGAAACAATTGTTCTAACCAGTATGCTACCGGGCTGCCCGATGAAATCCCCCTGCTGAGATCAGTGCTGACAAATCGTGATGGACTTAACTATTGGCCAATGGACTGTGCAAATTGCCGGGCCTTTTCAATGGCCCCTGCCGATTGGTTGGGGTTTTCTCTAGAACGTTCCTTCCTCTGCGTGACTGTGTTTTTCTTTTACTTTTGTTTTGGTGTCAGCAGCCTGGAGGGTCACAGCTCTGTTTTATCTCACATTTAATGGATTAATTGTAAAGACCCAAGGTTAGAAAACCTCTCATTCTCCACAGCCAGACTGAACTGCAAGGAAAACCAATCCAGCCACCGGCTGCAGGCATGGTTCAGATGTTTAAAACCCTTTTTCAATCTTGTGTGGGGAACTCTGTTCTTATCTCACTAAGACTGGTGATCATTGTGCTGGAGTTGGAAACAGGTCTGAGGCTGTTCTCTTTGAATGAAAGCCCAGATTGTTCTCTCTGGGGACTACCATTAGCACTCTTTCCCTTGATTTCTGTGGCTACGACTCATCTTTCATTCTCTCACTCCACATTATAAATATTTCCCACTTTCTCTGTTTTTTAGCTTTGACAAAGTGTCATCTGGACTCGAAATGTTAGCTCTTTTCTCTTCTACAGATACTGCCAGACCTGCTGAGATTTTCCAGCATTTTCCCTTTGGTTTCAGATTTCAGCATCCGCAGTAATTTGCTTTTATCCAGTATGCCCAGGTGACATACGACAGTGATTACTTTTCACTGGCCCTGTCTGGACTGCTCTTTAGCTTCCAGACAGGGGTCTCTTTTCTGTGAGGGGTCTGTGGAGTGTGTCCCTTTAGTTAGGGGGTGTCTCAGGGTGTCCCCTTAGTTAGCGGGTCTCTGGGGATCTCCCTACTGAGGGGGTCTGGGATTGGGCTCCCTATTTAGAACATAGAACATAGAACATTACAGCCCAGTACGGGCCCTTCGGCCCTCGATGTTGCACCGACCCGTGAAACCATCTGAAGCCTATCTGACCTACACTATTCCATTTTCATCCATATGTCTATCCAGTGACCACTTAAATGTCCTTAAATTTGGCGAGTCTACTACTGTTGCAGGCAGGGCGTTCCACACCCCTACTACTCTCTGAGTAAAGAAACTGCCTCTGACATCTGTCCTATATCTACCACCCCTCAATTTAAAGCTATGTCCCCTTGTGTTGGTCATCACCATCTGAGGAAAAAGACTCACTGTCCACCCTATCTAACCCTCTGACTATCTTATATGTCTCTATTAAGTCACCTCTCAGCCTTCTCCTCTAACGAAAACAACCTCAATTCCCTGAGCCTTTCCTCGTAAGGCCTTCCCTCCATACCAGGCAACATCCTAGTAAATCTCCTCTGAACCCTTTCCAAAGCTTCCACATCCTTCCTATAATGTGGTGACCAGAACTGCACGCAGTACTCCAGGTGTGGCCGCACCAGAGTTTTGTACAGCTGCAGCATGACCTCGTGGCTCCGAAACTCAATCCCCCTACTGATAAAGGCTAGCACACCATATGCCTTCTTAACAGCCCTATTAACCTGGGTGGCAACTTTCAGGGATTTATGTACCTGGATGCCGAGATCTCTCTGTTCATCTACACTACCAAGAATCTTGCCATTAGCCCAGTACTCTGCATTCCTGTTACTCCTTCCGAAGTGAACCACCTCACACTTTTCCGCATTAAACTCCATCTGCCACCTCTCAGCCCAGCTCTGCAGCTTACCTATGTCCCTCTGTAACCTATAACATCCTTCAGCACTATCCACAACTCCACCGGCCTTCGTGTCATCTGCAAATTTACTAACCCATCCTTCTACACCCTCTTCCAGGTCATTTATAAAAATGACAAACAGCAGTGGCCCCAAAACAGATCCTTGCGGTACACCACTAGTAACTGAACTCCAGGATGAACGTTTTCCATCAACCACCACCCTCTGTCTTCTTTCAGCTAGCCAATTACTGATCCAAACCGCTAAATCACCTTCAATCCCATACTTCCGTATTTCCTGCAATAGCCTACCGTGGGCAACCTTATCAAACACCTTACTGAAATCCATATACACCACATCAACCGCTTTACCCTCATCCACCTGTTTGGTCACCTTCACAAAAAACTCAATAAGGTTTATGAGGCATGACCTACCCTTCTCAAAACCGTGTTGAGTATCGCTAATCAACTTGTTCTTTTCAAGATGATTATAAACCCTATCTCTTACAACCTTTTCCAACATTTTACCCACAACCGAAGTAAGACTCACAGGTCTATAATTACCAGGGTTGTCTCTACTCCCCTTCTTGAACAAGGGGACAACTTTTGCTATCCTCCAGTCTTCCGGCACTATTCCTGTCGACAAAGGCGACATAAAGATCAAGGACAAAGGCTCTGCAATCTCCTCCCTGGCTTCCCAGAGAATCCTAGGATAAATCCCATCTGGCCCAGGGGACTTATCTATTTTTACGCTTTCCAAAATTGCTAATACCTCCTCCTTTTGAA
Organism: Scyliorhinus canicula; assembly: GCF_902713615.1. Taxonomy (NCBI): domain Eukaryota; kingdom Metazoa; phylum Chordata; class Chondrichthyes; order Carcharhiniformes; family Scyliorhinidae; genus Scyliorhinus; species Scyliorhinus canicula. Next base: position 75,124,852 of record NC_052162.1, on the reverse strand, counting down.
CCTCAATCCCACCTAGCCTGGTCGACTGTACCTGAGTATTCTCCTCAACAACATTGTCTTTCTCAAGTGTAAACACTGACGAAAAATATCCATTTAACGCTTCCCCATCTCCTCTGATTCCTACACAACTTTCCACTGCTATCCTTGATTGGCCCTAATCTTACTCTAGTCATTCTTTTGTTCCTGATATTCCTATAGAAAGCCTTAGGGTTTTCCTTGATCCTATCTACCAACGACTTTTCGCTCTTCGCTCTTCTTAACTCTCCCTTTAGGTCCTTCCTGTCTAACTTGTAACTCTCAAGTGTCCTAACTGAGCCTTCATGTCTTTTAGAGGGTCTTTGTGCAGAGTTTTCCTATTTGGGTGGAGGATGGTTGGTGTATGTCTGGTGGGGGTGAGGTGGTCGTTTGTGCAATGTTGGGGGGGGGAGGAGTTGCCCCCTCAGCCCACCATGTCAGGTACATGTTTGGCAATACTTGTTGTGAATCCTGCCCACGTGGTTCCCGGCCCAGGGGACTGGAGATTCACGAGGGCCCAGAGATTCTGGTGCCCAACCGCTAAGTGAATGCAAATGTGTCATTAGCAGTGGTTAGCACTGCTGCCTATGGTCCCGGGGTTCCTTCCCAGCCCCGGGTCATTGTCTGTGTGGGGTCTGCACATTCTCCCTGTGTCTGCATAGGTTTCACCCCCACAACCCAAAGATGTGCAGGTTCGGTGGACTGTTCACCCTAAACTTCCCCTTAATTGGAAAAAAATGATTGGGCATTCTAAATTTATTTTAAAAAAAGGAGCCATTTGCATCCATTAACATTCTCTCGCTGGTGCGTGGGCGCAAAGCCCAATCCTGACGCTCGCAAGTGGCTGGAGCACCACGATCAGTTTGGTCGGGTGCCCAATTCTCTGCCCGATTCACAATTCCAGCATCATAGAACATAGAACATAGAACGATACAGCGCAGTACAGGCCCTTCGGCCCACGATGTTGCACCGACATGGGAAGTCAAAAACTAAAGGCCATCGAACCTACACTATGCCATTATCATCCATATGCTTATCCAATAAACTTTTAAATGCCCTCAATGTTGGCGAGTGCACTACTGTTGCAGGTAGGGCATTCCACGGCCTCACCACTCTTTGCGTAAAAAACCTACCTCTGACCTCTGTCCTATATCTATTACCCCTCAATTTAAGGCTATGTCCCCTCGTGCTAGCCACCTCCATCCGCGGGAGAAGGCTCTCACTGTCCACCCTATCTAACCCTCTGATCATTTTGTATGCCTCTATTAAGTCACCTCTTAACCTTCTTCTCTCTAACGAAAACAACCTCAAGTCCATTAGCCTTTCCTCATAAGATTTTCCTTCCATACCAGGCAACATCCTGGTAAATCTCCTCTGCACCCGTTCCAAAGCTTCCACGTCCTTCCTATAATGAGGCGACCAGAACTGTACGCAATACTCCAAATGCGGCCGTACCAGAGTTTTGTACAGCTGCAACATGACCTCATGGCTCCGGAACTCAATCCCTCTACCAATAAAGGCCAACACACCATAGGCCCTCTTCACAACCCTATCAACCTGGGTGGCAACTTTCAGGGATCTATGTACATGGACACCGAGATCCCTCTGCTCATCCACACTACCAAGAATTTTACCATTAGCCAAATATTCCGCATTCCTGTTATTCTTTCCAAAGTGAATCACCTCACACTTCTCTACATTAAACTCCATTTGCCACCTCTCAGCCCAGCTCTGCAGCTTATCTATGTCCCTCTGTAACCTGCAACATCCTTCCACACTGTCTACAACTCCACCGACTTTAGTGTCGTCTGCTAATTTACTCACCCAACCTCCTGTGCCCTCCTCTAGGTCATTTATAAAAATGACAAACAGCAACGGCCCCAGAACAGATCCTTGTGGTACGCCACTCGTAACTGAACTCCATTCTGAACATTTGCCATCAACCACCACCCTCTGTCTTCTTTCAACTAGCCAATTTCTGATCCACATCTCTAAACCACCCTCAATCCCCAGCCTCCGTATTTTCTGCAATAGTCGACCGTGGGGAACCTTATCAAACGCTTTACTGAAATCCATATCACCACATCAACTGCTCTACCCTCGTCTACATGTTCAGTCACCTTCTCAAAGAACTCAATAAGGTTTGTGAGGCATGACCTACCCTTCACAAAACCATGCTGACTATCCCTAATCATATTATTCCTATCTAGATGATTATAAATCGTATCTCTTATAATCCTCTCCAAGACTTTACCCACAACAGACGTTAGGCTCACCGGCCTATAGTTACCGGGGTTATCTCTACTCCCCTTCTTAAACAAAGGGACCACATTTGCTATCCTCCAGTCCTCTGGCACTATTCCTGTAGCCAATGATGACATAAAAATCAAAGCCAAAGGCTCAGCAATCTCTTCCCTGGCTTCCCAGAGAATCCTAGGATAAACCCCATCAGGCCCCGGGGACTTATCTATTTTCAGCTTGTCCAGAATTGCCAACACTTCTTCCCTACGCACCTCAATGCCATCTATTCTAATAGCCTGGGTCTCAGCATTCTCCTCCACAACATTATCTTTTTCCTGAGTGAATACTGACGAAAAGTATTCATTTAGTATCTCGCTTATCTCCTCAGCCTCCACACACAACTTCCCATCACTGTCCTTGACTGGCCCTACTCTTACCCTAGTCATTATTTTATTCCTGACATACCTATAGAAAGCTTTTGGGTTTTCCTTGATCCTACCTGCCAAAGACTTCTCATGTCCCCTCCTTGCTCTTCTTAGCTCTCTCTTTAGATCCTTCCTCGCTTCCTTGTAACTAACAAGCGCTCCAACTGAAACTTCACGCCTCATGTATTAAAAGGTAAATGAAAAGAAGCATTTTATTTTTCTATGAATTGTTAAAAATTTAACACAGAAAATCATACTTTTCAAAAGAACAGAGAGAGAGAGAGAGACAACCTTAATTTCATATACACAGGCAGAAAGGCCTTGAGGAGAAGCTTTTCAGAAGAGGATTCATGCTCAAACTGATAACATTGCAGCTGTGTTGCAGCAAAACATGTTTTTTGTTTTCTTTTCTCAAGAATCACTCAGGTAAAGAGGTTGAACTATAAAATACACAGTAGTCATGTTATTCAATTGCAAAAATAATCTTTAGATTGTTAATGAGTTGAACAAGTGAATCTGATCTGTGAGAATGGCAAGGAATTCAGACCGTCATACTTGTAAGAACATTGAGACCAAATAGGTTTTTTCCCAAGCTGAGACAAAGACACCAGAAAACTACTTGGGTGTATCAAAAGTTAGTTGTTATTGATTTGAATGTCTTACTTTTGCTTTCTAAGTGGATTTGAAGTTTGCATTCACTATATTGAGATGAAATAATGTATCTTGCATTTATGTGCTGTAATAATCAAAATATTATTAAAATATAGAATAAGAATTGAGCTTACAATATAGTATCAGTTTTATACTCAAGAGCCCTAACTAGGACTATATAATAATTTATTCTAAGATCTGGGAGAGGTAAAATCCTTTATGTGAGGCATTTCTGCGAGAGAATATTTGTAAAGTGTATGTTTTGCTCTCAGATATTTTGTTCAGCCTAAAAACACTGAGCATAAGTAACTTAAGATTGTACGATGATTTAACATCTCTTAGCTGAGAATTTAAACTGACAGTAAGTTTGATTGACTGCATTTACCTGCCAGAAGGTAAAGATAACAGAATTCTGAGAGATTAAGTGAGGGAGAGAGAGGAAAAGAGAGAGAGAGTGAAAGAGAGTAAGAGAAAGGAGGGAAAGAGAGAAATAGAGAGGGAGGAAGAAAACAGAAAGAAAAAGAAAAAGTGTAAGAGAGAGAAAAGAATAGTGAACAAAATCATTTTTAAAACCTCCAAGAACAATTAATACATGAAGGAATGGGACTCACTTGTAATAGTTACTATATGGTAGTTGAATGGCAGTAATTAACACTTAACAGATGGTTATAGGATATTTAGATGTGAAATAACAAGAACACATCTATTTCTGCAGCAATGTCCCACCCAATGTGTTGTACATGTATAAGACAATTGACAGAGCTCTGAAATATTTTGCTCAGTGCCTCAATAATTAGCGATGCTTGAAGTAATAAAACAATGTGTTATCGAACTTCCTAAGGTGAACATAACTCAAACCAAGAAGAAAAAAATATCCAAGGGCAAATAAGCCTGTGCGGTAACAGGAGGTCTTAACATCTTGTGAACAATGCTCTGTCGATCCAATGCGAATTTCTAACTACTTTGTTTGGCACTACAGAACGTGAGTATTCCTATAAAAAGAGACATGTCCAAGCTTTTCATCGTGCAATCAACAGGATACTTCCCAAGAATACTTGGGGCAACAGGTGAAGCGAGATGTTTCGTGTTGCTACTATGCAATAGCAACATGAGTAATAGTTGCCATTAACAGGATGCTGCCGTCAAGCCAAATAAATGTTCTGCCTATCACACAAATGAGTAATGTGTGACTCTCAGCACCAGCGAGATATGAGGTATGTTGGCCACACGTCCCAGTAACAGGTGGATCAAGTCAAACAGCATGTCCCAGTGGCTGTTTGCAACAGGCAAGGTACAGACCATACCTAACCAGCCCGTGTTTGCAAATTTCAAAACATGGAGTGGGATTTTCCACACAACCCGCATTTTCCACATAACCTCGAAACATCGACTGCGCCCCTTGCTGCTGGGAAATCCACGGAGGGGGTTCGCCGCCTGTGGGACTGGAAGATTCCGATGGCATGAATGGCCAAAAATTCCAGCCTCAGTGTCCAACATTAGATATGATTTTGTGTTTGGACAATATTTGATAAATAATGCTCACTGTATTAAGTATTACACTGACAACCAAATTAAGATTGTCAGTCAGGCTCGCATTTGAAGGTACATAAAGTAATACACAGGACCCTGTTCTTTGCAGACAGAAAGAACATGATATACATTGTGCCTATTTCAGCTAAACAAAATAAATGACAGCCATTCGCTGATTTATTCCTCAGGGCAATGCCTTGACAAATCAAGGCTAAGCTGTCTGGTTTAAAATTCAAACTATACTTGGCAGTTAACTATCAGTTAACAGCAACTGCCATATTCTCCATGGCAATGCCTCTACCAATCAGAGTCCTCTTGTCAACCAATAAGAACGGTATTCACATACAGTATAAAGTGCTTTCCCCTTCTTTTGGTATTCTTGCAAAATGTCCTGATGAGTTCAAGATAAAAAACTTCGACAATGTACCTTTTTTCAGCAATATTTTAAATGTATTGGGAAATTTCAATCTTGAGTGAATTGCCCCCATGCCTAATTCAGAAGATGGGCAATAAAGCAAATTCAAATTACTTGACACCTCAATGCACTTTGGTACACACAGTTTAAAGTTTTAGCTATGCACTATCCAAATGCAAGGTGTTGTTTCCACTTATTGTATATAGTATTCTGAAATTACCTTAATATGTATTTGCATAAATTATAAAAAGGCATGAATCTCTGCAAAAATACATAATAGTACAAATGACAATTGATAATAGTAGGTTGCATGAATATTCTTGGTAAAATAAAATATAGTGAGATAGGCAAACCAATAGATCAAGCTAGATAAATAGGGAGGTATAACCTAACAGATTGTCTTGTGTCCTAAACAGAATTTTGAATGCTAACAAAATCTCCCAAAATATGGTAGCCTTATTTAAGTCTTGGATAGACTTGCACTTTGTGCACAGTTCATAGTTCTTGAAGTGTAAAGAAATCCCTGGAAAAAGTAATGAGCCAAAGAGTTTTGATGCTGAAGAAGGATTAAGGTGAAGTCATCAAAAGCAAAGGTGATATCTATAACAAAAGTTAAAGACTATAGACGCTGAAAACCTGAAATGAAAACAAAACAAATATGCTGGAAAAGCTTAACGGGTCATAGAGCAGCAGTGAATAAAGAAAAAGAGGTAATGACCCATAGCTTCCTGCAGGTTTCATGACTCTACTTCCTGCAGGTTTCATGACTCTAAGTCGCTGGTGCTCCGCACATGCGCAGCGAGACAACCCGGCGGTGCAGCATTCAGGCATGGTGCTGAAAGCGTGTGGTGTGTAAACTCCCGGACATTTTTTTTGTCTGCTTTTGGCCCTGCGCTGCTGAAGGAAAAATCAAGCTACAGCGCCAACTCGGGCCACTTAGCCAAATATTTGGTGAGTTTTTACACCTTTTTATTTACACGGAAAGTTATCAGTCTAGCAGAGGCGGAAGACATTGGGAGACATTTTCATGGTAGGTTAAAGTTTTATATTATTAGTACTTAGCATTTATAAATATGTTTAAAATGCAAATAAATGAAAGGAAGGTATAATTTTACTTTTTTAAACTTTGATTTGTCATGAGGCTGTTAATTCCATTAAAAGACTACGTTACTGTATAAAGTGAGTTTGAAATCGCAGAAGTGAAATAATATTTTTTTTTAAACTTTGGTTTGTCATGAGGATGTTAGTTCCATTAAAGGAACTATAATGGATTGAATGCGGTGATCACACGCTAATGGTGTGATTGTCTGCCTAAGATACTCATCAGTGTTACTGGCCACGGGTTTGGTGGGTCCTTGTGTGGCTGATGAGCCCGATCCTAGAGCTGTATCTTGAATCACTCACTTGGCAGGAGTTTCCAAAAGGTGGGATTTGTCCTTGAACACTAAGTTGGGAGTATTCCTTTCTCAGGCTCCTTTTCCAGGCCCCCTCTTGCCGTCGTGAGTTCTCAAAGAATTGTGACTCTTCAATAAAGAGGTTCTTCCAAGTAGTTCTCTTCTGAGCAAAGGCCTCCCAGGCATTGACCTATGTTCCATTTCTTTATGTAAGTCTACAAGGTGTCTTTGAAGAGCTTCCGTTGTCCTACTCTTGTTTGAGATCCTTCTTGAGCTGGGTGAAGATGAGTTGTTTTGGAAGTCAGGACTCAGACTTCCTCAGTATATGGGCGACCCAGCGGGGTTGGTTTCAGATGATCATAGCCTTGATACCGGTGCTATTGACTCCTTCAAGGACACTAATGTTAGCATGCCTGTCCTCGCACTTGATTCAGAGCTAAATTACATTTGGATTTTGCAATGTATTTTAAGCTGAATTGTTTATGAGTCTCCCTGATGTAATGTGCATCCTTAAAAGTCTCACTGATTACTTCAAATGCTTTCCCAAAATTTAATGCCTTAGTTGATATACGAAAGCCTCCTGTAAGCTAACATGAATTATCTCTCTGACAGGTATCGCAGCGAACCAATCACCCACCCTTAAGTGTGTACCACCAAAGGACATCCCATAATGATGTCAGAGGAGATCTTCGTCAGGATACTGCGTTTCAGCAGCTGCTGCTTTCGGAATTGAGCTTGTCAATTAATAATCCCTCCCTATTCTCTCCCTCTTCTTTCCTTCCTCTTCCCAACTTACCCTTCACCCCTCTTCCCTCCCTACCCTTATCCCCTCTTCCCTCCCTCCTCCCCTCAATCCTCCCTCCCTTTAACAAATAGAGGGGTCCTTTGTGTTTAAGTGAGAAAATATGTTTTATTGCAAGAAATTTGTAAAAGTTGAGGCAGTTTTATGTCATTGTTCAGCTGATAAAGTTCAACGTTAAATTAAATGTTAACTGGTTTCAAAGTTTTGTATTATAAAATCATTTTTGTTAACAAATGTTTGACATTAAACTTTACAGGCTTCTGCAAATCTCTTACTGAAACACAGGACACACTATTTAATTGAGATAATTATAAATGATGAAGATAATTGAAGCAAACAAGCAACATATTTAACATGGTGGCACACCGGTTAGCACTGATGCCTCACAACACCAGGGACCCGTGTTCAATTCAGACCTTGGGTGACTGGGTGGTGTTTGTACATTCTCCCCGTATCTGCATGAGTTTCCGAGGACCATGATATAGAACCATAGAATTCGTAAAGTGCAGAAGGAGGCCATTCAGCCCATCAGGTCTGTACCTGGGTCCACTCCCCTGCCCTATCCCTGAAATCTAACCTGTACATTTCTGGACACTAATACACCTTAGCATGGCCAATTCATCTAACCTGCACATCTTTGGTCTTTGGGAGGAAACCAGAGAACCCGGAGGAAACCCACGCAGACATGGTGAGCACATAGAAAGTCCATACAGACAGTCACCCAAAACCAGAACTAAACTCGGGTCCTTGGTGCTATGAGGCAGCAGTGCTAACCACTGTGTCATTGTGTCACCAACGTTTCTTCTGGGTGCTTCGGTTTCCTCCCACAGTCCAAAATGTGCAGGTTAGGTGGATTAGCTTTACTAAATTGCCACTTACTGTCCAAAGGTTAGGTGGTGATAGGGTGGGGGATTGGGCCTAGGCAGGGTACTCTTTCCGAGTGTTACGGCAGACTTTATGGGTCAAATGGCTTTCTTCTGCACTGCAGTGATCTGTAAACACTAATCAAAGAAAAATCAGATGCTACAAGGACAGTGACAGTGACTGGGGCACTGGAGGACCCAGGCTACAGAGAGAAAGGAATGTTCCTCATAACATCGGAGCGCAGGTAAGAACGCACATTTCTAGTTTAAAATTGGCGGCCCGTGACTTCCCGCCACAAGCAGGAAGTTATGGGCCAATATTTCTCATTGATGAAGTTTCAACAGAACTGGAAAAAGTTTGAAATGCATACCGTTTAATCGATAATTTTGTTTCTCTCTCCACAGATGCTAGCTGAACAAGTGGTATTCAACATGGAGAAGCATTGTGCGGGTGGTGTGGAGGGTAGAGTCACAAGACTTCATCAAGCCTGGAATCAATATTGAAACTCCCAGGGCCACTCTCCCCCTATATATACACCACTGTGTTGCCAACTGTGGGCCCATTCTGCCAGTTGGTTGAATATATCCAAGGATGCAGAAGGGGGTGTCTGGAATATTAGCTTAAAGTCATGATTTTGTGAGTATGATATGCAAAGCTTGACAACTCTGTGTGACAACTCTCTCAGTTATTCAATAGAGTTCTTAGGCTGTTTTAATCAAACAACAAGCTTTATTCTACAAATTTAGTTAATATTTCTATCAACACATACAGTAAGAATTTTTATCAACCACAACCATAAAGATCCCACACAGCTACAGTAATCTATGTAACCCTCAATGAATTCCCCTATAACTGTTCCAATTCAATAACAAGATTCCATGAACCAAAAAAAACTTTTTACCAAAACAGTAGGTAACTATAATGTTTGGATTTATTCCTTGGAATCACTCTTTTAAAATTGAAAATAGAGAGACAGGCCAAAATACTTCTCTGTCTGAGTCGACTGCAGCCAAATGTGAAAACGAAAGTAAAAACTCACTGAGCCACAGCCCAGCTCCATCCATACAATGACATCACTGAAGCAATGTGATAAGACAAAAACATTTCTTAAAGGGACACTCCCATGAAAGGAGAATCAGTGAACATGATCAATTTAGATTTCCAGAAGGCCTTGGACAAGGTGCCATATAGGAGGCTGTTAAATAAATTAAGAGCCCATGGTGTTAAGGGTAAGATATTGGAATGGATAGATGATTGGCTGACTGGCAGAAGGCAGAGAGTGGGGATAAAGGGGTCTTTTTCAAGGTGGCAGTCGGTAACAGTGCCTCAGGGGTCGGTATTGTGACCACAACTTTTCACAAGATACGTTAATGACAAGCAAAAAGGGATTTAGGTTCAAGATTCTCTTAAGGTTAACGTGCAGGTTCAGTCAGTATTTAGGAAGGCAAATGCACTGTTATCATTTATGTCGAGAGAGCTAGAATACAAGAGCAGGGATGTACTTCTGAGGTTGTGTAAGGCTCTGGTCAGACCCCTTTTGGAGTATTGTGAGCAGTTTTGGGCCCTGTATCTAAGGAAGGATGTACTGGCCTTGGAAAGGGTCCAGAGGAGGTTCACAAGAATGATCCCAGAACTGAAGAGCTTGTCGTATGAGGAGCAGTTGAGGACTCTCTCTGCACTTGGGAGTTTAGATGGATGAGGGGGGATCTTATTGAAACTTACAGGATACTGAGAGGCCTAGATAGAGCACATGTGGATAGGATCTTTCCACTAGTAGGAAAAACTAGAAGCAGGAGGCACAGCCTTAGACTGAAGAGACAATCTTTAAAACAGAGATGAGTAGGAATTTCTTCGGCCAGAAGGTGGTGAATCTGCAGAACTCTGTGCCGCAGAAGGCTGTGGAGGCCAAATCACTGAATGTCATCAAGACAGAGATAGATAGGTTCTTGATTAATAAGGGGATCAGGGATTATGGGAGAAGGCAGGAGAATGGGGATGAGACAAACATCAGCCATGATTGAATGGCGGAGCAGACTCGATGGGGCGAGTGGCCTAATTCTGCTCCTATGTCTTATGGTCTTATAGACTTATGTCCAGTGCCGTGGATAATGCTCGGTAGTTCATCTACTTTTACAACTTATTGCACCTTTTCTTGTGGTGGTTTTTCAAGCCAATTTAGAGGACAGACCATTCAGAATTAACTATGTTGCTAAGGTGTGTGACAACAATACTCCAAAGACTGATGGCTTTGAAATGTGCTTTACAATTAGGTGGTAGGGTGGGAACTCACAATTACAGGCTCTCTCCCTGAGACATTCTGTGACCCCCGCCCCAGATTTCTTTGTCTTGCTCCTCTGACTCCTCATCTGCATCCTCTCGTAGCTCTTGAAAATGAATTCTGGCACAATTTCTGGTTGTGACGTTTGGTCTCTCATAATCACCAGATTGTGGAGTGCACAGCAACTCACAATGAATCTGGTGACCTCTTCTCCCTCCCTCCCTCCTGCTGAATCTGCTGCTGCTGTGGCTGGCCTTATCGCCCCTCATTCTAAGAGGGGCCCTGAGCAAGATCGCCATGACCAAGCACTCCCTTTTTCCTGCTGACTCCTATAGAGCCTCCAACAAGCAGCAGTAGCACAAAACTCCCTCTCTCAGCAACAATTGCTGGAGTAACCTAATTGTGAAATCTTAATCAATGCTCTGTATCTAAAATAGTGCACGAATGAGTGTCAAGAGACCTCTTTGAATGCCGAATAGTCAGTCAATCTCCAGAAGAAGAGTACAGTCAAAAATGTGCATGAGTTTAAGTAGTGCTCGCAAACCTCAGCAATGATTTGTGCCTCTTGTTCAGATGGTTGCTGTTACATGAAGTTCGGTGCAGCAATGTAGCCAGCAAAATGGTGTGCAGTCTCTTCAATAAGTGTCGGGGCCAATTTAATTGTTTAGCAGAAACATAACCATCCTTGAGTTGGGAGTTCTTGATGCACTTCAACTCCTTCACCAAGATGGTGCCTTGCACTAAAGGCAGACAAAGGCAGTGTTATCATTCAAAACCCCATCTTCACCATCTCAACGACTCTTCAGCATCTAATGAATACAAGGAAAATACATGATCCCTCCTCCCACCTACAGGAGTTGGTTTTCAACCACTGACGGGAAGAATATTTTAATACACGAATTAAGGACGTGAGGAGTTTATAATGTAATGAGTGTAGTGTTGCACTGTGGGAAAACTCAATATATTGAGGACCAAATGTCCAAAGGAAGCTGGTGGATCGTGAAATCTTTGTTGGTTGGGTAACGACAGCCAGAGGTGTTTGATATAAAGACGTAACAGAGTGGGAGAAAGGTGAGAGCCCTCGGGTACCCATGAGTAAATGTAAAAAAGAGTCATAAAGTAAATCACCAGCCAAAACAGACCTGAGGGGAAACAAAACAGCCTTCAACATTAAAGCTAATGGAAGACTATATGAAGATCATTTGTTTAGCAATGCACAGTACCAGTTTCTAACAGAGTGTTTGCCATTTTCCAACCTAATTACGGATGATTCATCATCATATTCAAAAGCAGAATTCTGGAGGCGTATAATATTGAACAAAATTCATACTCGCAATTATGGACGTGGCAATTACTTTCAAGGTGATAGATGATGGGGGCGATTTTGAGATCCCGTATGCTGTCAGCGAGAATGTCGATTCGGGCAGAAAATCGGTGAGAATCGTAAAATGCGATTCTCGGCGGTGTGTTTTCAATTTCTGATTTTCCGGTCAAAGCGCTGGTGGCATAATGGGAAATCAATCATAGAAGGCAAGGAATCGAATTTTAATACATTATAGCATCATTAGCGAGTGTAGAAACCAACTATTTTTTAATACACCTGTTAGGTAAAAGATAGCTTTTTAGCGTAAATATTAAGCCCCACTCTTTAAGTACCCATTTTACATTCACTCATAACCTCAGGCCATCTCAAAACATACAGAGACACAAAACAGCATAATTCCATTATTAAAACAGCACTTTTACTGAGCTAACAAATACATTTTCAAGACAGTTTGACACTATACTTGTGCTGTACCATTTATCAGATCAAGGACATAGCAACACCATAGTAATATGAAGGCACCATTGTTCACAATACAGATAACAGCTAAGTCAGCAGAAGACCAGTTTAAGCTGGTCGCGATAACAGCACAGAATCGCATTTCATAACATGCACAAGTATTTAAACATGAAACATTTAAAACTAATGTTGCACATTGAAGATTGACAGCTAACCGTCAAATTAAACTCATTTGATTCTAACCCAAACCAATTAGGATTACATAGGGGTGTAGATAGATGGCTAAAGACTGATATGATTTCCTATAACCGTGAGGGTCTGTACGGCCATCTTTATTCTGGAATCATCCTGTACTTTGATCTAAACTATTCGCTGTCTATTTTTCATACTTTCACTTTTCCACTCTAACTCTTGAAGTAAATGCAAGCTGTTTTGCCGTAAGCAAGAAGCCATTTCTGTATTATTTTAAAAGTTAATTGTGTGCAAGTTGCTTCTCTTTAAGTCCTTTTTGCTAGCCGGACTTATTAGGGAATAAGATTTAAGTGACTCTCAATTGAAATCAAATAGTGGCAATAAACAATTCTTATTTGCGTCTGAGAAGTTTTACCTCAAATTTCTATTGAGTTTTAGTGTTCGCAAGTGCCACTAAATCCGCATGGTAGATCTCTACAGTGAGTCCTCCCTCTGGGATTCCTTCACTCACTAAATGATCATCAGCTGCTACTTAGCGTCACACCAGTGTGGTTTACAACAGCTGAATAATAATAAGAAACTGACAATCACATCTCTGAAGGGGGTATTGGAGGTGAGCGCTCAGGTCGTCATTACTGTTTAGGGAGCCAGTCACATAGGGACCAGCAAAGAGAATGTGGGCGATCCAGATAAATTCACTTCTAATCCGGGGGGGGGGGGGGGGGGGGGGGGGTTCAATCTCTGCATCCCGTGATGGTGTTGTTCGCAAGCCTAAATGGCCCTTCATGGCTGTGAGCCTCTTGGTTTAAAGGGGTCTGGTGGCTCGTGTTTAGGCAGCATTTCCCGTGTCCTCCTTGCTGGGCTTGTGGCGATATAACCATTGAGGGAGCACCCTTCCAGAGTGGCAGTGGGAAAGTGGGTGGGTGCAGGTGAATCTGTAGGCTCAGCATTGGGAGCAACTATGAGATTCGTGGGTGGGTTCCCATGAGATTCCACTCTACATGGGCAGAGTGGGGAACTCTGACAAGTACCGTTTTCCAACCTCATGAGGCCTGAAGACCCTCACATCCAGGGGGGTGGGAGGCTGCAGTGAGAATGAACCCCTGCACAGTGGCAGCACTGTGAAGCCAAAGGGCATGGGCTGTATTGAAGTTCAAGGCCACTGGTTATGGAGGCCAGGCTGTCGGGGATTAGAGTCTGGGTGGCTGGGTGTTCAAGTTAGAAGGCTTGTTTAATCCGCAGCCCATGGAAGCTGGAGGAATGAGAGTGCCCTCGAAAGATGAATTTGACATTCTCATTGCAGTCTTCACATGAATCACGTGTCCTCGCCTAGCACAAGGGGAAGCCTTTTCCTAATTAGCTCCCTGACCCTTCCTTGATAAATCAATTGTGCCAATTTAGTCAGCATGGCAAAGCATGAGTGTGCCACTGATTGTAACCCAATTTTTAATTATTTTCTGACACTCCTTTGGATTCAGAAAGTTCTGTGTTCAAGTCTGACACAAGTAAGAAATTGTTATTGAATTGTAGAATTTACAGTGCAGAGGCAGGCCATTCAGCCCATCGAGGGGACCACCTTGGCAGACAGGGCCGTATACCAACAGTGGAGGTTGAGGGACCAGGTCTCGTTCCTCAACTGGGTGGACGTCTGGCGACATCACTATCCTTACTCCAGTTTGTTTACATTCATGGCACCTGGAGTCAGAGCATCCTGAATTGATCAACTTTACATTTCAAAAATGTACTTGTCCTATGTTCTGCTGGCTTCCGTGCAGCAGACGCCATTCTCGGACCATCGTCTGGAATGGGCGGAGCTCACACTTTAATATCCAGCTTCTAAGGATGAACAGATCCTGGACTAATTTGTTGCTCTGGACCAGCTGGCGAAAGAAGTAGGATGGTTCTCTATGGTGGGACATGGGAAAGACTCATGTCCATGTCTTCTGTTAGGTGTATGCGAGGAGGTCGAAAAGAGGTGGAGATCCTGTCAAGGAGCTGGAGAAGGAAATTCTCAACTCAGAGTCGCATCTCGGTCAGCCCAATGAGGACCTGACCCTGTGACTGGCGTCTGTAGATAAGGAGGCGCACTGAGGGAATTGCTACTCACCGTGGATCCGGATCTTTAGGACTGCGGTTCCCTCTTCTGCTCACAGGACAAAAGATACCCGGTCCGCCAGCAGCCAGGGAGATGCCCCTTTTGTGGCACAGGGCCGTTATTGCCCTACTACCCAAGTAGTGGGATCTCTACCTTCTCAAAAGCTGGCGACCGGTCTCCCTCCTCAGCACGGATTACACAATCTTCGCCAAGGCAATGTCTTCACCGTCTTGTCACCGTGCTGGACCACATTATCAATCCTGACCAATCCTACACGGTCCTGAGGCGGACCATTCACGATAGCATCCACCTGGCCCGGGACCTGATCCACCGTTCCCAGAGGGCTGGTCTGTCGAGCACCTTCTTGTCTCTTGACCAAGAGAAGGTGCTCGACATGATGGATCATGAATTCTTATTTGGACCTCTGCAGAAATTCGGGTTCGGGATGCACTTTGTCATCGGATCCGAATTCTGTAAGCTGCCACTGAGTGTCTCATTGAGGTTTTATTTTATGGGAGTGAGACCCACGCAGAAACGGGGAGAATGTGAATACTCCATATGGACAGTAACCGGGGCATGGATCAAATCAGGGTCCTCAGTGCTGTAGGCAGCAGTGCTAACCACTGCACCATCATGTCATCCTTTAATAGACTTTTCTTATTGAATACACGGTAGCATGGTGGTTAGCATCAATGCTTCACAGCTCCAGGGTCCCAGGTTCGATTCCCGGCTGGGTCACTGTCTGTGTGGAGTCTGCACGTCCTCCCCGTGTGCGCGTGGGTTTCCTCCGGGTGCTCCGGTTTCCTCCCACAGTCCAAAGATGTGCGGGTTAGGTGGATTGGCCATGCTAAATTGCCCGTAGTGTAAGGTTAATGGGGGGATTGTTGGGTTACGGGTATACGGGTTACGTGGGTTTAAGTGGGGTGATCATTGTTCGGCACAACATCGAGGGCCGAAGGGCCTGTTCTGTGCTGTACTGTTCTATGTTCTAATACAAATTCCTCTATCTTCCCTGGTTGGATTTGAACCCATGTTCCCAAAGCATTACCCAGGGTCTCTGGGTTACTAATCCAGTGACAATACAACTACGCCACCACCTCCCCCTTTTAGAATTTTTAAAATAAATTTAGATTCCCCAATTAATTTTTTTCAAATAAGGGGCAATTTAGTGTGGCAAATTCACCTACCCTGCACATCTTCTTTGGTTGTGGGCCTGAGACCTATGCAAACATGGGGAGAATGTGCTAACTCCACACAGACAGCGACCTGGGGCCGGGATCGAACCCGGGTCCTTGGTGCCATGAGGCAGCAATGCTAACTAATGCACCACCGTGCTGCCCGTGTCTCATTAAGGTTAACGGGTCCTTGATGGTGCCCCTTCACTTTGGGAGAGGAGTCCCTCAGGTCTACCCCTTCTCTGTCCGACTGTATTCTCTCTGACTGGAACCTTTCCTCTGCTTCTTGCGGAAGAGATTGGTTCTGCGCAGGCCGGCCATCGGGGTGGTCCTTTCGGCCCACGCCATTGACGTGCTCCTCATGTTCATGGATACTGCTGACGTGCGGAGGATGCATGAGTGCCAGGCTATGTACTCCGCCACGTCCTCTGCCTGGATCAACTGGGCCAAGTGTTTCAGACTCCCGGTCGGTCCGTGGCAGATGGAACCCCTCCCGGAGGAGCTCAGCACTTTACCCAGAGCAGGACTTGTCTCCTCCACTTGGGAGACCATTTTTGCCCAGCTGAGGAATCCTGGCAAATTGGCAGGAGCTGGAGGTCAAGTCCACCGCTCACCTGAGATGCTAGACAGGACTGCTCCAAGTGCTGTTTCACAGAACCTGAGTTCTGGTCATAAACCAGCTGGTTGCCTCCATGTTGGGGTACCAGCTGGTCACTTTGAGCCCTCCTCCTAATAATAAGGCGGCTTACATTAACATTGCAATGAAGTTACTGTCTTGAAAACCCAGAGAATACTCTTACCATTCTTCTGGGACAAAAGACCGGCCCTGGGTTACTGCTGAGGTTCTGATTCTCTTGCTTAGGGAGGGCAGTCAGGTGCTGGTGTGCCTTCACACCCAGGTGGCAACGTTCCACCTTCAAACCCTGCAGTGATGATTCTATGTTGAGCCCAACTCCCAGATGGTGTGCCCTGGCGATATATTCTTCTACTAGGCCTACTAGCTATGACGTACAGTTCCTGTTCATAGATCTGATAGGTCTTTGCCGCTCCATTGCTCATCTTTTACCACAACCTACTCAAAGTCTGGAACATAGTCACCATGCGCCCCAGCCCATCCCTGTCCAAAGTAGCAGTTGTCGTCAGTGAGCCACTGCTCAGGAATCTGTACTTCCACCAATACCATTTCCGGTAACTGCCAAGGTGACCAGGATCGGGGACGTGCTGAGTGGTGGAGGAGTGGGAACGGGGTTGGTGCAATGTGCGGCGGTGGGTGTTCGCCTCGTGACCAATGCCATCAAGACCTAAAAACGGCCGTGCTAGGACCCGAATGCACTCCTGGTCCCCGGGCTGTATAATTGTGGGGTGGACTTGTATCTGAGCTGCCCATCCTTGGACAAAATATTTTTTAAAATTTCGAGT
This sequence comes from Scyliorhinus canicula, assembly GCF_902713615.1. Classification (NCBI taxonomy): domain Eukaryota; kingdom Metazoa; phylum Chordata; class Chondrichthyes; order Carcharhiniformes; family Scyliorhinidae; genus Scyliorhinus; species Scyliorhinus canicula. The sequence goes on along the minus strand of NC_052162.1, from coordinate 75,107,573 downwards.
AGCCAATTATTTTGCTTTTCCAATTGAGGGGCAATTTAGCATGGCTAATCTACCTCACCAGCACATCTTTGGATTGTGGGGGTGAAATCCACACAGACATAGGGAGAATGTGCAAACTCCACACGGACAGTGACCTTGGGTCGGGATTTGAACCCCGGTCCTCAGCGCCGCAGTACCAGTGCTAACCACTGCACCACATGCCGCCCTCCTTGGACAAAACTTCACGGTGGTCTCCTCTTGGGAGGTTAACCCCCATAGCTTGGGCAAATTCGCGGAATGCCCTCTGTGCCCTTTCGCGTCGCGCGGAGAGGTTTCCTGGATGCGCTGCTGCACAACCTTCACTACCTTGCCCCTACCCACCGCCCAGCTATGCCTTGGTGTGTCTTGCTGCTGTCTGGTGACCGAGGTCCCCAGTGGAAGTCCCATCACAGGGCAGGGAAGGAGGAGGACCCCCTCATGAACCTGCACCTGGACCGAGCCAAACATGCCAAATTTGCCATCAACAGGTCCAGCAGCAGGTGAAAAAGGGGGCCATCCAACCTGACTGTCTGCCCCTCTAATGCGTCTACTTTCACAGCCGGCTGTCCCCGGGGAGTGAGTATGCGGTGTCCAGTGGCACACTGGAGACCACCCACGCCCGTTGTGCACCACAGGGGCTGGGCTGCCTTATTGATCTGTTTAATCACATTTTGGTTTGATGTGTAAATTCTCATTTGTGATTCAACTTTTTGTTTAAGGCAGTGTTTGTTCAAGGTACTGTCCCTTTAATTCGTCCCTCAGTTTATTTAATTTAGTTTACTTGAGCCCCCAAGCATTGAACTCCAAGGCTCATAGGCACATCAATATAACAGAGAGGTGGCAATGAGAGAATCATTGAGCCAGCCGTGTTGGCTGTTCTTTTGATTGTGACGGCCAACGGAGGAGGGGGAGGTAGAGGTTTCACGGCCATCCACAGGTATTCTGGCGTAGAACTTCCTACCTCCAGATGTTAGAGGTCCAGTACCAGAGAATATTACGTCTATCCTGGGGGATGGTGGACCACCTGTGCCAGGTGATGCAGGAGTTGGCATCACATGGACTGGGAGGTAACCCATTGCCTGTTACCCTGAAGGTTACTGCCACTCTGAACTTCTATGTCAGCGGCTCGTTTCAGGGCAGGACGGGCGTTTTGTGTGGCATATCCCAGTCAGCACAACACAAGTGCATTAGGGCAATCACAGATGCGCTATTTGCGAGGGCCCATATGCACATCAACTTGGATTGTGACCAAGTGAGCCAGGGCAGCAGGGCCATGGTCCAACTGCGTAACACGCATGCCTCAGGTGTAGGGTGTCATCAAATGCACCCATGTGCTTTGCAATCCCCATGGCATTGGGCATCATTTTTGAAATGCAACAGATCCTCAACGTCCAAATTGTCTATGATGCGCATCATGCAGGTAATTACCAATTTTTTGGGGAGTGTTGATGATAGGTGCATCAGATGAGGAGGATGTCAAGGAGTGTCAAAGGGTAACCCACGGAGGAGTTGGAGGAGAAAGGTCCTTCGGCGATCACCAGGGCCTGTATGGGGTGCTGGGCTAGGGTCACCCTCATTGACTCTGGATTTGGGACATCCAGGACTAGATTATGAAGAGCTCTCCCTAATGGGAAATGACACCCACTCAATACTGAGGTGCCTGTGGGAGATCCTTGTAATAGTGGCTACATTCAAGGGCAGTAAATTACTAAAGTAATTGGCAAGGTGCTGCAGGAGAATGATGATGACTTACATTGAGGAGAGAGAAAGGGCAGCATGGTAGCACAAACGGATAGCACTGTGGTTTCACAGCGCCAGGGTCACAGGTTCGATTCCCCACTGGGCCACTGTCTGTGTGGTCTGCCCGTTCTCCCCGTGTCTGCGTGGGTTTCCTCCGAGTGCTCCGGTTTCCTCCCACAGTCCAAAGATGTGCAGGTTAGGTAGATTGGCCATGATAAATTGCCCTTAGTGTCCAAAAAGGATAGGAGGGGTTATTGGGTTCCGGGGATAGGGTGGAAGTGAGGGCTTAAGTGGGCCATTGCAGGCTCAATAGGCCGAATGGCCTCCTCCTGCACTGTATGTTCTATGTTCCTCTCATTCTCAGCAATATGTCTGACTCCTGCCTGACAGAGAGCTGGACTCATCCTGCCAATGAATGGGCTAATCATGGGACTTACAGGTAGCGCATGACAAATTAAGCTGCAAATGATTCCTCCATGGTCAGGGGGTCCTGGTGTTTTCCTTCACCTACATACGAGGGGGGCAGGCTCTCAAAAAGTTTTTAACTCTTGGCAACTTGATCACTAGAGAATACTGTCAGACAGGAGAGGCCTGAGGATTCATGTTGAGGGAGGGAGAGATTTAATCTTGCATGGTTAAGCGTTTTGGGGGCAGGAGTCGGCGGTGGGTGCTGGGAGGCCCGCGACAGTGGCAACAGATCTTATTGCTTCATTAGAATGGGAGGTGGGAGAGACCATAGAATTCCTACAGTGCAGAAGAAGGCCATTTGGCCCATCAAGTCTGCACAGACCCTGTGAAAAGGCACCCTCCTAATACAACTCCTCTGCCCTATCCGCATAATCTCGCCTAACCTGCATATCTTTTAGACACTAAGGGGCAATTTTAGCATGGCCAATCCCGGGTTCTTTGAATTGTGGGAGGAAATCGGAGCACCTGAAGGAAATCCACGCCGACACGAGGAGAACGTTTAAACTCCACACAGTCACCCAAGGCCAAAATGTAACCCTTGTGAATGTGGTGACTTGGGGCTTTTCACAGTAACCTCATTGAAGCCAGAGTGTGACAATAAGGATTATTATTATTAGTAATTTATTCTTTCAAAGGAAAGGGGATGGAGGTTGTATTGTAAATTCACCGACCGACCACGAGGAGTCTCATTCGTATATAAGTGAATGTTAGAATCAGGTGACCTCAGATTGAGGAGGGAGCTGGGAGAGAGGTTGCTTGTGCATGTTCATACTGTTATTAATCTGTTGTTTTGTATATATTTGACCCACAGTTAATGTTAATAAATCATTTACAGCTTTAGGTACAAATGTTCTTGGAATATAAATCAGGCCATCCGACAAGAACATTACATGTGCAACCAAGGTGAATGACTCTGGGATGGTGGGGGGTGGGGGGGGGGGGGGTGTTGAAGGCAGCTATGATGGAAGTCAATGTCATCCCTGGACTCAAGCTTCAGGATACTTCGGGATGCGAGTCGAGGGCTCCCGTCCGTATCAGTCTCATCTAAATCGCTGGTCGACACACAAGGTTCTGGTTGTGGCTGGGATCTGGGCGAGGGATACCCGAAGGGCCCAAGCCTTCATCAGCAGCTCCTGCAAGATACAAGATGAGAAGCATGATTACATCGCAGGCTGGGGAGTGGGGAGGGGTTGGAAGGGTGTGTGGAGGTGTGAGGATGGCATTGAGTGTGGGTGTGGGTGTGGTGGGTGTGGGGGGGGGGAAGTGTCTGGGTGGTGGTGGGATGGCGGGGGGGGGGTCACACCCATGCCATGGGGGTGCTGCAACTTAGCAAGGTCCCACTTCCTCGCCCGATGCCAAACTCTGCCCCTTTCCTCGGGCCATACAATGACGTCCAGTGCCTTCTGTTCTGTTGCGGTGAGGGGACTCAGGCCAAGTGGTTCCCCTCCAGTCTTCCCTCACTCTCAGTGGTCGTGTGTGGTCTTCTCCTGGGGGGGGGGGGGGGGGGGGCGCTGGAGGGGTGGGGGGGGGCAGAGTCAGGGAAACAGACACTCCACTGCATGCAGCCCAGGAGGTAGGTTGCTGGTGGCTTCAGTGGTCAGGGCACCTGGCCATGGCGGCCCATATGGGTGGTATGGGTGCCAGCAAATGTCGCAGGGTGAGAGTTCAGCCTCTGTCTGGGTGGGGGATTGGGGTTACGGGCATGTGGGAAGGGGCTGCTGCTCGGGAACAGCGCTGCCTACTCATCCTGGCCACCCTGAAAAGGTTGTGCAGTTTTTTACAGCAATGCTGGCAGGTCCTGATGGTATTGCTCATGGCGCTGGCGATCTCTGCCACCTGCGCCCAGGCCCGATAAATGGCAGCGGCTGGCAGCCTCCTTCCTCCGCCAAGGTACAGGATTGCCCACCTCTCTTCAGTGTCCAGCAGCATCTCCAGTTCCACGTCGGTAAATCTTGGTACCGCTCGTCTTGCTGCCATCATTGCTGCCATCATTACGGGCCTCACGGTAGCATGGTGGTTAGCATCAATGCTTCACAGCTCCAGGGTCCCAGGTTCGATTCCCGGCTGGGTCACTGTCTGTGTGGAGTCTGCACGTCCTCCCCCTGTGTGCGTGGGTTTCCTCCGGGTGCTCCAGTTTCCTCCCACAGTCCAAAGATGTGCGGGTTAGGTGGATTGGCCATGCTAAATTGCCCGTAGTGTAAGGTTAATGGGGGGATTGTTGGGTTATGGGTATACGGGTTACGTGGGTTTAAGTGGGGTGATCATTGCTCGGCACAACATCGAGGGCCGAAGGGCCTGTTCTGTGCTGTACTGTTCTATGTTCTATGTTCTATGTTCTATCTTGTTGGCTGGGATTGTGTGTGGCAAGTGTAGTATGTATATGTGGCCACAGCTTGTCAGTCTCCTGAGTGTGAATCCGAATACGATGAATCCGGCACCATTTCTCACTGGAATCGCCCATGTTCCACGAGGCGCCGATACTAGCCCCTTAACGGCTGTTGAATTGGTCCAGGTGTGATGCCAGTTTTGCTGTCATAGAAGCCCACCAATCCTGCCCCGGCATCAACACTTAAGTCTCAGGAACGGAGAATCCGGCTACATAACTTTAGACAGAAAAAAATAAATTTGAAGGAGGCCATATTTTGACATTTTTTCATTAGTTTTCCACACAAAAGGATTTAATTACATTCTGAGTTGAAGCTTAAAGAAAATCGGGTATTTTAAAAAAATACGATTAACCACTTGTAGGAAAGGTCATTCGAAGGCTCTGGAAGCTCCATCACCATAGATTTGTAAGCTATAAACACACTGAGTTGCACGCCTTGGTAATTGGAAAGCATCTCATATCCATTGTGCATGAAAGCCTTTTATCCTTTCTTCAGCTGCAAACAAAGGGAGGGAGATAGAAAGAGAATTAACCCTTGTCCAGGTTCTTAAAAGAGAAACCAGAAAAAACTTTGCTCAAGGCCAAGAGTTTTGAATGCTGGAAGCCAGTTGGATGTGGGAAGTGAATTTTCTTCAGCAAGAAACATAATGGCAACAGAACCCAGGCGTGTAACAATAGTGCCATCTTGTCGCCTTGAATAGGTTTTCATGGCTTTCTGCACGTACCCTCAATTGCCTCTCCAACCTTTCTGAAAGCAAACTCCAAAAGCCCTGGGTAAGATAAGATATGAATTCAAGTGTTGCTTTATTTCGCAACAACATGAATATTACAGAGCAGCAATTATAATTAGACTCATATAATTTATCTTCATGTCGTAATACAAAAAAATTTGTTTCGTAAACCAGAGCCAAAATTAACACTTTGTGTAACTGGACTAAATGACATAACATTTTCCAACAAAATTATTATTTGATATCCAACTGTTAAATAATATTCGTACAAGTTAATATAAATATGCATGTTAATGACCAAGCAAAAATAATTACATTCAGAACCTAGTCCTTACATGATTAAAGTTCATTATTTAAATAATTGTATTCATATGGTGTACTGTTCGTCTACAATACCTATGTGTGACACATTCATTCCAATTTATCTTTCTATTTCAAATCCTGCTAATCTTGTGCTTATTGCATGTTATCCAATTGTCTCAAAGGGAGTTGAGGGTTCACATGCTAAACTTTGTGCATTAACTGTGAGGATAAGGCCAAGAAGGCAATAAATTGGAAAGAGTAAGAGGTAGCTGGCTGTCTTTTGAGGAGAGGTGACAAGCGCCACCAGCATCCAGGTTTCTTTGTTGTGTTGCATTCAGCTGTGGGGTCGCTTGTAAAGTATTAGCGGGCCAGGAAGACTTCATGCCAAGTGACAAATGCCATGATATAAAATGGAGAAAGAATGGATAACAAAAGGTCAGAGTCCAAAGATGTGCAGGTTAGGGGGATTGGCAACGCTAGACCTCCCCTAGGTGGCGATAGAGGGATAGGGTGGGTGATTAGACGCAGGTACGGTGCTCTTTCAGAGGGTCGGTGCAGACTCGATGGGCTGAAAGGCCCCCTTCTGCACCGTAAGGATTCTGTGAATCTATTGACTGCAGACCTTATCTGGAAGAGCTCATCGCTCTGGTAAACAGTTCAAAAAAAAAGAAAAATGACTGTCTGAAATTGCCTGTTAATATTACCAGCCACAGAATTCCAAAAGGTTATCAGGCAACATTTTCCATGACTACCTTTTGACGAAAGAACATAAAGACAATTCAGAGAAGTCTCAAAGAGTAAAAGATTTAAGGAAGTAGCATTACTAAGAACCAGTGCTCCCTGCACAGAAGGTATTTATACCAACTCAAATCAATCTCATTCAGTTTTCCTTTTACGTGCTTGAAGCAGAAATCAGACCATTGGACTCTATAATAAATGAGTTTTGGTCTATGTTGGATCAATCTACAAAGAATTCTTTTCTCGACAGTGGAAGAGCAAGGGGACACATTCAGAGTTACCAGTGATTGGACATGTAGAGAGAGCAATCTAAATTGGCTTCTCTCTGTCAGAAAACCTATTTCAGATCTGTCAGATTTGAAACTCATGAAGGAAATATTTTAAATTATTTTACAAATTGGCTGGTTTGCACTGGCTTGAGCTAAAGAGTGATCAATTATTGATGCTCAGATAGCAATTCACAGCCACAAGCTGTTCTTTTCAAAATAATAGTCTTCTACAATGTTTTAGGTCCCTCTTTTCTTGTCCAAATCCCTGTTATTTCATTTTGGAAATATGTTCAAAACAAACAAGGTACTGATTTCTCTGATAGCAGAAAGTAGCACTGGTCTGCACACAACTTGACTGGATTTCATTAGAATTCAGTTGCAGTGAAAAAAAGAAATAATAGATATTTATGAGCTTGTACGAATGCTGATCTATGCTTTCTCCAAAAGAATGGAGCTCCTTATCAAATCTGGGGCTGGATTCTCCATTTCAGGGACTATGTCCCCATGCCGTCGTGAAACTCGCAGCTCCAGTTGTAGATACGGGCCCCCGCACTTCTGGGTCAGAGGCTGCAGCGGCCGCGTCATGCTCCATGGCGGACAGACCGCGGAGCTGGACCGAGTATATAGTGCCCCCGATCGGCCACGCGCCAGATCCGGACCGCCCGCACAAAAATACCCTGGTTCCATTTGAGACCCCCCCCCCCCCCCCCCCCCCCCCCGCCCTACGATCGGCCCGGCCCGACCACAGCGGCTGCGGACTGAGTCCACAGTTGCCACGCGAGTATCCCGAACAGCTGGGACCATGTTAGATCCATGCCGTCGGTACTTCGACAGGTTGGGTGCGGAGAATAGCAGGGTGGGCCTCTGGCAATGGCCGCATCTAAGGGCTACGCGACGTGACATACTTGATTCCTTGCGCAGAAATGGATTCTCCGCCCCAGCGCCGGATGCGATTTCGATGTCGGGGTGCGGAGAATCCAGCCCCTGGTATATAGTTCTAAATGGAACTTAAAAACAAAAGTTAACACAACAGTATAACAACCTGCTCTATTCAAGCCACATTTGGTGAGGAGGAAATGGAATGGCTTTTTGAAACCTTGGTCCCAGTTCAAAGGTGAAGCAAACATGGCTGCCTGTCGAATAAGATTACAACAACAATTTGTGTTCTTCCATGAAATGAAATGAAATGAAAATCGCTTATTGTCACGAGTAGGCTTCAATGAAGTTACTATGAAAAGCCCCTAGTCGCCACATTCCGGCGCCTGTCCGGGGAGGCTGGTACGGGAATCGAACCGTGCTGCTGGCCTGCCTGGTCTGCTTTAAAAGCCAGCGATTTAGCTGAGTGAGCTAAACCAGCCCCCCCGTAATAAGATGGACGGCACTTCACAAGAGTAATAAGAAAAAAAAAATAAGACTGAGCTACGAGGCCAGATGACAAAAGGGGGTCCCGGCGTGTTGGAGTGGCATGAACCACTCTGGCGTCAGGCCGCCCCAAAGTTGCGGAGACGCGCCGGAGTGGTTGGAGCTCCGCTGGCTGGCGTGAATGGCCTTTGGCACCACGCCAGCCGGCGTAAGTCCGCGCATGCGCCGGAGCGTCAGCGGCTGCTGACGTCATCCCGGCGCATGCGCAGGGGAGGGGGTCTCTTCCGCCTCCGCCATGGTGAAGACCATGGTGAAGACGGAAGGAAAAGAGTGCCCCCACGGCCAGGCCACCGTGGGGGCATCCCCCGGGGTCAGATCGCCCCGCACTCCCCCCAGGACCCCGGCGCCCACCCGCGCCACCAATCCTGCCGGTCAGGTAGGTGTTTTGATTCCCGCCGGCGGGAGAGGCTTGACAGAGGCGGGACTTTGGCCCATCGCGGCCCGGCCGAATCTCCGGTGGCGTAGAATTCGGGACACGGCGGTGGCGGGATTGACGCTGGCCCCGGGCGATTCTCTGACCCGACCGGGGGAGGGGGGGGGGGGGGGGGGTCGGAGAATTCCACCCCAGCTCATTATAAAAATACCATACTTTGGAAAATCAAGAGTGGCCTCATGTACAACTTGAATTGTTCACTTATGTCTGTTTGGGTGGCACGGTGGCGCAGTGGTTAGCACTGCTGCCCATGGTGTTGTGGGCCCAGGTTGTCATGACCACGGGTCACTGTCTGTGTGGGGATATCATATTCTCCCCCCGTGTCTGCATGTGTTTCACCCCCAGAACCCAAAGATGTGCAGGATAAGTGGATTGGCCACGCTAAATTGCCCCTTGATTGGAAAAAATAATTGGGTACTCTAAAAAAAATTTTTTAAATGTCTACTTGGCATCTCATGAATAATTTTATCATAATACTATAATTTTATCAATTATCACAGACAAAAATATATATTTATAAAATGCTTATGGATTTGATCCACCAATATTTGAACACTTCTGTGATATGCAACAAGGCACTGCCAATTGGCTATTATTGTCTAGCAAAAGAGGCCGAAGTAACAATTGACAAAGTTGTCCATATGTTATGATTGTTGGTAAATCTATTGCATTCCCAGAACTTCCTATTTAGAATACTCAAATTTTAAAAAAATGAATTTAGAGTACCCAATTCATTTTTTTTCCCAATTAAAGGGTAACTTAGCATGGCCAATCCACCTACCCTGCACATCTTTGGGTTGTGGGGGTGAAACCCACGCAAAAACGGGGAGAATGTACAAACTCCACACGGACAGTGACCCAGAGCCGGGATCGAACCTGGGATCTCGGTGCCGTGAGGCAGCAATGCTAACCACTATGCCACCGTGCTGCCCTTGAATACTCAAAATTAATAGAAATAATGGGCTGGATTTTCAGTCCGGAGTTGTTTAGCTGAGTTGGGAGATTTCCCAGCACACCGGAACTGCCTTGGGGAAACGTGCCCTGTCAAACCTGATTTTCATTTGGTGGATGTGGAGGAATGGTTGCAGGATTGGGTTGGGCGCAATATCTCTGAATGCAATTTGGAGGTGGCCACAGGGGCTATTTAATAGGCCTGCCTTGGTTCTCTCGGTCTTTGACCCAGTTGTTTAGTTTAATATCCATCCTTCATGTCACATCCATGCCAAGCCATGCACCCCACGCACTCCCATGGCTCCTTATAGGCTCATGCCAACCCATGCCACCACCCTTTGCCTCACACCCTCCATGCTAACTCAGACAATATTTTTCATGAACAGATCTCAGGAGCCATGTTGATTTGTAAAAAAAAAATTTGAAATATCCATTACAAATTTCACTGTTTAAAAAACCTCACATTCATGAAAAAGCATTCAAGCCCCTCAAGTACTTAATCCCTTTATCAAAACAGACGTATTCATAACCCTGTAAAGACAGCTTTCTAAAAAATTAATTCAAGGGATGTAGGGTTCGCTGGCTAGGCCAGCATTTATTGGCCATTCCTAGTAGCCCTTGGGAAAGTGGTGGCGGTGGTGAAATGCCTTCTTGAACTGTTGCAGTCCATGTGACATGGGTGCCCGTACAGTGTTGTTAGGGATGAAGTTCCAGGACTTTGACCCAGCGACAGTGAAACATCAGCAATATCTTTCCAAATCAGAATGGTGAGTGTTTGGAGAGAAACCTCCAGGTGATCCTTCCACATATATGCTACCCTTGTATTTCTACATGCTAATGGTTGTGGGTTTGGAAGACACTACCTGAGGAAGCTTGGTGAGTTCCTATAGTGCATCTTGTAGGTGGAACACACTGCTGCTACTGTGCAATAATGGTGCAGGGTGTGAATGTTTGTCGATTTGGTACCTACCAAGTGGTTTGATTTGTCCTGCATGGTATAGAGCTTCTCATCCAGGTAAGTGGAGAGCTACACTCATCCAGGCAAGTGGAGCGTATTCCATCACACTGACTTGTGTCTTGTATATGGTGGACAGGCTTTGAGGAGTCAGGTGGTGAGCTATTCACCGCAGGATTTCTAGACTTTGACCTGCTCTTGTAGCCACAGTATTCATAAAACTAGTCCAGTAGAGTTTCTGGTCAATTAAACAGAATTCTGATAGTGGGAGTTTCAATTATGCTCATTCCATTGAATATCATGGGGCAATCCTTAGATTATTTCTTGGTGGATATGGTCATTGCCTGGCACTTGTGTGACATGAATGTTACCTGCCACTTGTCAGTCAAAGCTTAGAGATTGTCTAGGTCTAGGCTACATTTGGACATGGACTGCTGTAGTAATCCACGGGAGGCAGGAGTTCCGTCACCACACCAATATGTATTTACAATAACGATATTACAGGAGCAGCTACAAACAGTGCTGCTAGCAGTCCAGTCAACTTAAGACTGGCTCACAAAACCTACACAGGTGATTATATGGGCCCCCTCAATGAGCTATCATTGAGGGAGCTCATACTCCAATTGGCCAACCAATAAAGCCAATTGGAGTTCATTACACCCCTCCCCCCCAAGGTCCGAGGAATTCCTGACAGCTGGCATTCCTCTGAGCTTCTTCCTGTTCCTCATGTCTGGGTCTGTCACCTCTGTGTCGTCCGCCGGGTCGTTCTCCGAAGTGGGCGGGGTGTACCTTATAGGTGCCCGTCTTCTCCTTGACGACCTTCTTGGAAGTTGTTCTTCCTCCTCCTCGGGGAGAGGTGTCGCGGTGGCCTCGTCGAGTGTGTCCATCTCCGACTCTGATGACTGGATGACGGGGTCTGGAGAAATTGCTCGGGGCTGGGGTGTGGGTATCCTTTCCGTCTGGGCTATCCCAGCTTGAGGCGGTCCTGCTTCGCCTGCCTCCAGGTGTGGTTCCGCTGTCCTTATTTGGTCTAGGTGTTTCTTCAGCACCTTACCTCCTATTGAAACCTCATAGGATATGGGCCCTGTTTGGGACTCTACCGTGCCTTTGACCCACGTTTGTCCATTCCCATAATTCTTGACCCAAACCGGTGACCCCACATGGAAATGTCTCTGCTGCCGACTATTATCATGCCCCCTGCGTTGGGCCTCTTGATGTTTCTCCACTTTCCCCATTAAATTTGGGAAAAGGAGACTCAGCCTCGTTCGCAGCCGCCTTCCCATTAAGAGTTCAGCTGGCGGTATGCCCATTGTGGAATGCGGTGTGGTCCTGTAATCAAACAGCCAACGGGAGAGCTTTGTGTCTATTGACGCTGCCGGCTGCTTCTTGAATACCGCTTTAAGTGTCTGGACCACTCTCTCTGCCAGGCCGTTGGTCGCTGGATGGTAAGGGGCCGTTTTGATGTGACGGACTCCGTTTTCCTTCAGGAATTTTCCAAATTCCCCACTTGTGAATGCCGTTCCGTTGTCCGACACCAATACCTCCGGAAGTCCATGTGTTGCAAACGAGGCCCTGAGCTTTTCGATTGTCGATGTTGTGCTTGCCGTGATTACCCGGTGGACGTCCAACCATTTGGAGTGGGCGTCCACTATCACCAAAAACATTGAGCCCATGAAAGGGCCGGCATGGTCAATATGCAGACGGGTCCACGGTCTACCCGGCCATTCCCACGGGTGCAATGGTGCCGCTGGTGGCACTCTGCCCCTGTTGGCACTCCTGGCACCGACGTACCTAGGTTGCTATGTCTGTGTCCAAACCCAGCCACCAAATGTAGCTTCGAGCTAGCATCTTCATTTTAGACACCCCTGGGTGTCCGTGATGTAACTCAGTTAAGATTGCCTGACGGCCCTGAGCTGGGACGATTACCCGGGCTCCCCATAATAGAATACCGTCTTCTATGGTGATTTGGTCCCTTCTGCTCCAGTATGGGTGCATCTGGGGCTCCACTGGTCTTTCTAGTTCCCCTGTTATCCCGGCGCATGCGCAGGGGAGGGGGTCTCTTCCGCCTCCGCCATGGTGAAGACCATGGTGAAGACGGAAGGAAAAGAGTGCCCCCACGGCCAGGCCACCGTGGGGGCATCCCCCGGGGTCAGATCGCCCCGCACTCCCCCCAGGACCCCGGCGCCCACCCGCGCCACCAATCCTGCCGGTCAGGTAGGTGTTTTGATTCCCGCCGGCGGGAGAGGCTTGACAGAGGCGGGACTTTGGCCCATCGCGGCCCGGCCGAATCTCCGGTGGCGTAGAATTCGGGACACGGCGGTGGCGGGATTGACGCTGGCCCCGGGCGATTCTCTGACCCGACCGGGGGAGGGGGGGGGGGGGGTCGGAGAATTCCACCCCAGCTCATTATAAAAATACCATACTTTGGAAAATCAAGAGTGGCCTCATGTACAACTTGAATTGTTCACTTATGTCTGTTTGGGTGGCACGGTGGCGCAGTGGTTAGCACTGCTGCCCATGGTGTTGTGGGCCCAGGTTGTCATGACCACGGGTCACTGTCTGTGTGGGGATATCATATTCTCCCCCCGTGTCTGCATGTGTTTCACCCCCAGAACCCAAAGATGTGCAGGATAAGTGGATTGGCCACGCTAAATTGCCCCTTGATTGGAAAAAATAATTGGGTACTCTAAAAAAAATTTTTTAAATGTCTACTTGGCATCTCATGAATAATTTTATCATAATACTATAATTTTATCAATTATCACAGACAAAAATATATATTTATAAAATGCTTATGGATTTGATCCACCAATATTTGAACACTTCTGTGATATGCAACAAGGCACTGCCAATTGGCTATTATTGTCTAGCAAAAGAGGCCGAAGTAACAATTGACAAAGTTGTCCATATGTTATGATTGTTGGTAAATCTATTGCATTCCCAGAACTTCCTATTTAGAATACTCAAATTTAAAAAAAATGAATTTAGAGTACCCAATTCATTTTTTTTCCCAATTAAAGGGTAACTTAGCATGGCCAATCCACCTACCCTGCACATCTTTGGGTTGTGGGGGTGAAACCCACGCAAAAACGGGGAGAATGTACAAACTCCACACGGACAGTGACCCAGAGCCGGGATCGAACCTGGGATCTCGGTGCCGTGAGGCAGCAATGCTAACCACTATGCCACCGTGCTGCCCTTGAATACTCAAAATTAATAGAAATAATGGGCTGGATTTTCAGTCCGGAGTTGTTTAGCTGAGTTGGGAGATTTCCCAGCACACCGGAACTGCCTTGGGGAAACGTGCCCTGTCAAACCTGATTTTCATTTGGTGGATGTGGAGGAATGGTTGCAGGATTGGGTTGGGCGCAATATCTCTGAATGCAATTTGGAGGTGGCCACAGGGGCTATTTAATAGGCCTGCCTTGGTTCTCTCGGTCTTTGACCCAGTTGTTTAGTTTAATATCCATCCTTCATGTCACATCCATGCCAAGCCATGCACCCCACGCACTCCCATGGCTCCTTATAGGCTCATGCCAACCCATGCCACCACCCTTTGCCTCACACCCTCCATGCTAACTCAGACAATATTTTTCATGAACAGATCTCAGGAGCCATGTTGATTTGTAAAAAAAAAATTTGAAATATCCATTACAAATTTCACTGTTTAAAAAACCTCACATTCATGAAAAAGCATTCAAGCCCCTCAAGTACTTAATCCCTTTATCAAAACAGACGTATTCATAACCCTGTAAAGACAGCTTTCTAAAAAATTAATTCAAGGGATGTAGGGTTCGCTGGCTAGGCCAGCATTTATTGGCCATTCCTAGTAGCCCTTGGGAAAGTGGTGGCGGTGGTGAAATGCCTTCTTGAACTGTTGCAGTCCATGTGACATGGGTGCCCGTACAGTGTTGTTAGGGATGAAGTTCCAGGACTTTGACCCAGCGACAGTGAAACATCAGCAATATCTTTCCAAATCAGAATGGTGAGTGTTTGGAGAGAAACCTCCAGGTGATCCTTCCACATATATGCTACCCTTGTATTTCTACATGCTAATGGTTGTGGGTTTGGAAGACACTACCTGAGGAAGCTTGGTGAGTTCCTATAGTGCATCTTGTAGGTGGAACACACTGCTGCTACTGTGCAATAATGGTGCAGGGTGTGAATGTTTGTCGATTTGGTACCTACCAAGTGGTTTGATTTGTCCTGCATGGTATAGAGCTTCTCATCCAGGTAAGTGGAGAGCTACACTCATCCAGGCAAGTGGAGCGTATTCCATCACACTGACTTGTGTCTTGTATATGGTGGACAGGCTTTGAGGAGTCAGGTGGTGAGCTATTCACCGCAGGATTTCTAGACTTTGACCTGCTCTTGTAGCCACAGTATTCATAAAACTAGTCCAGTAGAGTTTCTGGTCAATTAAACAGAATTCTGATAGTGGGAGTTTCAATTATGCTCATTCCATTGAATATCATGGGGCAATCCTTAGATTATTTCTTGGTGGATATGGTCATTGCCTGGCACTTGTGTGACATGAATGTTACCTGCCACTTGTCAGTCAAAGCTTAGAGATTGTCTAGGTCTAGGCTACATTTGGACATGGACTGCTGTAGTAATCCACGGGAGGCAGGAGTTCCGTCACCACACCAATATGTATTTCCAATAACGATATTACAGGAGCAGCTACAAACAGTGCTGCTAGCAGTCCAGTCAACTTAAGACTGGCTCACAAAACCTACACAGGTGATTATATGGGCCCCCTCAATGAGCTATCATTGAGGGAGCTCATACTCCAATTGGCCAGCCAATAAAGCCAATTGGAGTTCATTACACCCCTCCCCCCCAAGGTCCGAGGAATTCCTGACAGCTGGCATTCCTCTGAGCTTCTTCCTGTTCCTCATGTCTGGGTCTGTCACCTCTGTGTCGTCCGCCGGGTCGTTCTCCGAAGTGGGCGGGGTGTACCTTATAGGTGCCCGTCTTCTCCTTGACGACCTTCTTGGAAGTTGTTCTTCCTCCTCCTCGGGGAGAGGTGTCGCGGTGGCCTCGTCGAGTGTGTCCATCTCCGACTCTGATGACTGGATGACGGGGTCTGGAGAAATTGCTCGGGGCTGGGGTGTGGGTATCCTTTCCGTCTGGGCTATCCCAGCTTGAGGCGGTCCTGCTTCGCCTGCCTCCAGGTGTGGTTCCGCTGTCCTTATTTGGTCTAGGTGTTTCTTCAGCACCTTACCTCCTATTGAAACCTCATAGGATATGGGCCCTGTTTGGGACTCTACCGTGCCTTTGACCCACGTTTGTCCATTCCCATAATTCTTGACCCAAACCGGTGACCCCACATGGAAATGTCTCTGCTGCCGACTATTATCATGCCCCCTGCGTTGGGCCTCTTGATGTTTCTCCACTTTCCCCATTAAATTTGGGAAAAGGAGACTCAGCCTCGTTCGCAGCCGCCTTCCCATTAAGAGTTCAGCTGGCGGTATGCCCATTGTGGAATGCGGTGTGGTCCTGTAATCAAACAGCCAACGGGAGAGCTTTGTGTCTATTGACGCTGCCGGCTGCTTCTTGAATACCGCTTTAAGTGTCTGGACCACTCTCTCTGCCAGGCCGTTGGTCGCTGGATGGTAAGGGGCCGTTTTGATGTGACGGACTCCGTTTTCCTTCAGGAATTTTCCAAATTCCCCACTTGTGAATGCCGTTCCGTTGTCCGACACCAATACCTCCGGAAGTCCATGTGTTGCAAACGAGGCCCTGAGCTTTTCGATTGTCGATGTTGTGCTTGCCGTGATTACCCGGTGGACGTCCAACCATTTGGAGTGGGCGTCCACTATCACCAAAAACATTGAGCCCATGAAAGGGCCGGCATGGTCAATATGCAGACGGGTCCACGGTCTACCCGGCCATTCCCACGGGTGCAATGGTGCCGCTGGTGGCACTCTGCCCCTGTTGGCACTCCTGGCACCGACGTACCTAGGTTGCTATGTCTGTGTCCAAACCCAGCCACCAAATGTAGCTTCGAGCTAGCATCTTCATTTTAGACACCCCTGGGTGTCCGTGATGTAACTCAGTTAAGATTGCCTGACGGCCCTGAGCTGGGACGATTACCCGGGCTCCCCATAATAGAATACCGTCTTCTATGGTGATTTGGTCCCTTCTGCTCCAGTATGGGTGCATCTGGGGCTCCACTGGTCTTTCTAGTTCCCCTGTTAGCAGTAAATGCTTCATCTTCGCTAAAACTGGGTCTTTTTGTGTCCACAACCGAATATGTTGTGCGTCTACTGGTAGGGTGTCCAAAAAATTTAGAGTCATTACTGTCTCCTCTACTTTTGGTATTTGCGGCGCAGTGTCCGGGAGGGGAAGTCTGCTCAAAGCATCTGCATGTGCTACTCGCCGCCAGTAGCAACGCCCAGCGTTGGATTCTAGCTGATGCAATCGGGAGTATTGACTTGTCTTCTTTTAATAACCCTAATAACGGCTTATGGTCCATCACTATGGTGAATTTCCGCCCGTACAGATACTGGTGAAATTTTTTTACTGCGAATATCACCGCCAGTCCTTCCTTCTCGATTTGGGCGTACTTCCTCTCAGCCATCACCAAGGTCCTCGAAGCATAGGCTATTGGCCGTTCTTCCCCATTCCTTCCTCTATGGGCTAAGACGGCTCCTACCCCGTATGGGGATGCATCACAAGTGACCACCAACTCCTTCCTTGGGTCATAATGCTCTTGGACAATTTCGGATGACAACTGTTCCTTAATGTCCCTAAATGCTCGGTTTTGGCGGGTGGACCATTTCCATTCTTGTCCCTTTTTTAGTAGCTGGTGGAGGGGTTCCAGGATGGACGCCCTATTTTCAATAAATTTTCCATAATAGGTTACCAACCCTAGAAATGATCGTAACTCCTGGACCGTGGTGGGAGCTGGGGCTTCTTTTATTGCCCTTACTCTGTCTTATAATGGATGTAAGCCTGACTCGTCTACTTTATATCCCAGGTACGTTACTTGTGGGGCCAGAAAAACACATTTTTCCCTTTTTAGCCGTACGCCTGCCTTTTCGAAATGCCTGAGCACTTCCTCCAGGTTCCTTAAGTGTTCCCTGTTTGTCCTACCCGTTATTAAGACATCGTCCAAATAAATCGGCACGTGCGGTAGCCCCTGCAGGATATTTTCCATCGTACGCTGGAATATAGCGCAGGCTGATGACACTCCAAAAGGTAGCCTAGTATAACGAAAAAGGCCCTTCAGGGTGTTGATCGTAGCGAACGTCTGGGAGCCCTTGTCCAGTTTTAACTGCAGGTAGGCGTGGGTCATGTCTAGTTTCGTGAACAAAAGCCCACCTGCCAATTTGGCATATAGGTCGTCTATTTTCGGGATTGGGTATTTGTCCAGCAGTGCGTATTTGTTTACTGTCTGTTTGAAATCTCCACAGAGACGTATCAAGCCGTCTGGCTTCAAAATTGGTACCACCGGCGCTGCCCATTCCGAGAATTGTACTGGTCTGATAATGCCGTCGCGCCGTAACCTTTCTATTTCGTCATCTACTTTCTTGCTTAATGCAAAAGGTACCGGCCTGGCCTTACAAAATTTCGGAAGGGCTTCTGGGTCTACGTGCAAAGTTGCTTTGGCGCCTATGATTTCCCCCAAATCTTCCTGGAAGACCTCCGGGTATTTTTGGAGTACTCCACTCAACTGCCCGCTTCCACTCTGGAAAATTTTCATCCAATCTAATTTCAGGTCTTTCAGCCAGTTCCGTCCAATTAAGCTCGGTCCGGAGCCCTCTACTATCGTCAATGGTAATCTGAGCAATTGTTCCCCATATTCCACAGGTACATGAGTCGTGCCTAGAACTTCCAGGGGTTCCCCCGTGTAGGTTTTACGTTTTGTCGATGTTTTTGTTAGGGTTAGTGGCTGGAGTCTATCTTTGATTTTTCTAAATGCTGCCACTCCCATTACTGATACAGCCGCACCCGTGTCTATTTCCATTATTGTCGGCCGCCCGTTCACCCGTGGGGTAATCCTAATGGGTTCTGCTTTCTTTGTTGTAATATTATATAATTGTTCCCCTTCGGAGGAGGATGGGGCGTCTAGGTTGTGTACTTCCCTGCGTCCCCACCTGCTATTCCTCTTTTGCCACCTCCTTCTAGGGTTTCTGTCGTTGTTACCCCACTCTGTCTGGTGCCAGAAACGGTCCTTCTCTGTTGGGGGAGCCTCAGCTGTTACTTCCCTCTGTCTCCAGTTAGTCCTGGCAGACTTGGGGGCAGTTCTGGGGTTTTCCTTTTTCCCTCTATTCCTCAGGTTTTTCCTGAGAGCGGCTATCTGGTAGCAGGACCCGTTGTGGTAGTCCCTCTCACAGGTATCTACCTCCATTGGCGTGCCCTGTAGTTCCTGCACCCCACTTGCTGCCTTTTCTAGGGACAGTGCGAGCTGTAACGCCTGCCTGCAGTCTAGCTCCGTTTCCGCCAACAGGCGTTTCTGTATTGTGAGGTCATTTATACCACACACTAACCGGTCCCGAAGCATTTCATTTAGCGTTGGGCCGAACTCACATTTTTCCACCAGCCTTCTCAGGCGGGTCAAGAAATTCGTGACTGACTCCCTGTCTTCCCGCTTCGCTGTGTAGAATCTGTACCTATGCAAAATGAGGGGTGGTTTTGGGTCGTCGTGCTCTTTCACCAATTCCGTTACTTCTTGGAAAGCTTTCGTGTCCGGCGCATCGGGATAAGTCAGACTATGTATAATGGCGAAAGCGGAGGGTCCGCACGCCGACAGCAGGATAAGCCGTCTCCTTTCGTCTGTCAGTATATCATTTGCCGGGAAGAAGTAACACATTCTCTCCACATACTGGGACCAGTCCTCAAAACCGGGTCGAATGCCTCTAACCTCCCAAAAAACGGCATTTTTAAAATGGCAAGGCTTACCCTCCGAGTGTGGCAGCTGGTCTCTGAAAAATTCGTAGTTTACCTCGTCGCCACTGTAGTAATCCACGGGAGGCAGGAGTTCCGTCACCACACCAATATTTATTTACAATAACGATATTACAGGAGCAGCTACAAACAGTGCTGCTAGCAGTCCAGTCAACTTAAGACTGGCTCACAAAGCCTACACAGGTGATTATATGGGCCCCCTCAATGAGCTATCATTGAGGGAGCTCATACTCCAATTGGCCAACCAATAAAGCCAATTGGAGTTCATTACAACTGCTTTAGTATCTGAGGAATCACAAATGCTGTTATTGTCCACGAACATCCCCACTTCTGACCTTATCACGGAGGGACGATCATTGATGAAACAGCTGAAGATTTTGCCCTCAGGACATTACTCTGAGGAACTACAGCAGCGATGTCCCAGGACTGAGATGATTGACCTCCAATCACAACCTACTTCCTTTGTGCTGGTATGACTCCAACCAGTCATACCTAGCATGTGGAGATTTTTCCCCTTGATTCTCATTGATTCCCGGTTTAATCGGGCTCCTTGATGCCACAAATGCTGCCGTGATTTCAATATTAATCACTCGCACCTCACCTCTTGTTTGTCTCTTTGTCCATGTGGGGATGTTCGCAGATAATAGCCAAGGCTGTAATTGTTATATATTTGTGGTTGTTGTTGTGTTGGTGTGTGGTCACTTAAGTGTCTAGTCACGTGATAGTGTGTAATGTCACCGGCTGCTTCACAAGCGTTGCCTCAGTCTAGATCAAGGCTTTACACAGTTAGCAGCTCTTCAATAAACCTGCGCTGTTATTTGCATTCAACCTCAGGTGCCTCAATTCCACGTTCTCTTGTCCTGAGAGTCCAGAATATTATAGTCATGAAGACAGGAGCTGAGTGACCCTGGCCTAACACAAGCTTAACATCAGTGAGCAGGTTATTACTGAGTAAATGCTGCATGAAAGCAGCAAACACTTCTCATCACTTTGCTGACGATCAACAGTGGGGTGCTGGAGCAGTAATTGGCTGGGTTGGATCTGTCCTGCTTTTTGTGGACAGGACATGATTGGCTAATTTACCCACATTACCTGGTAGGTGCCAGTGTTGTCGTTGTATTGAAACAGCTTGGTGAGGGGTGTGGCTAGTTCTGGAGCGTAAGTCTTCAGTAAAATTGCCGAAATGTCGTTAGGACCAATAGCCTTTGCAGCATCAAGTGCCCTTCAGCTATTTCCTCAAAATAGGGAGAAGTAGATTTATGACTGAGTTTAGGAGGAACTTCTTCACCTAAAGGGTTGTGAATCTATGGGATTTCCTGCCCAGTGAAGCAGTTGAGGCTCCTTCATTAAATGTTTTCAAGCTAAAGATAGATAGTTTTTTTGAAGAATAAAGCAATAAAGGGTTATGGTGTTCGGGCGGGAAAATGGAGCTGAGTCCACAAAAGATCAACTATGATCTTTGAATGGTGGAGCAGGCTCGAAGGGTCAGATGGCCTACTCCTGCTCCTGGTTCTTATGTTTTTACATCATATGGAGTGAATGAAATTGGCTAAAGACCAGCATCTGTTACGCTGGGGACCTCTGGTTGAAGATGATTGCAAATGCCTTGTCATTTGTACCAATGTACTGGGCTCCTGCATCATTAAGGTGGGTATTTGTGGACCCTCCTCCTCCAGTTAGTTGTTTTATTGTCCAATACCATTTACAACTGGATGTGGCAGGATTCCAGATCTTTGAACTGATCCGTTGGTTGTGGGATCGCTTAGCTCTGTCTATGAAATGCTGCTTCCATTGTTTGACATGCTTGGAGTCCTGTGTCATAGCTTTACTAGGTTGACATCTTATTTTGAAGTATGCCCGTTGCTGCTCCTGGCATGCCCTCCTGCACTCTTTGTTAAACAATTGTTGATTACCTGGCATAATGGTAATGGTAGAGTGGGAAATCTGCTGGGTCATGAGGTTACAGATTGTGGTTGAGTACAATTCTGCTGTTGCTGATAGCTCATAGCGCCTCATGGGTTTCCGGTTTTGTGTTGCTAGATCTGTTTGATACCTATCATATTCCACATCATGTGAGTGCCACACAACACGATGGAAGGTATCGTCTGTATGAAGTCGGCACTCTGTCTCCACAAGGACTGTATGGTGATCACTCCTACCAATACAGATGCATCTGTCCAAGATAGGTTGGTGAGGATGAAGTTAAGTCAACTTTTCCCTCTTGTTGGTTTCCACACCGCCTGCTGAAGATGTGGCTTAACAGCTATGTCCCACAGAAACCAGCCAGCTTGGTCAGTAATGGTGCTACCAAGCCACTTTTGTCGATGAACATTGAATTTCCCCATACAGAGTACATTTATACCCTTAGTGCTTCCTCCTCATGGCGTTCAACATGGAGGAGCACTGATTCATCTATTGAAGGAGACAGGACGTACCCAAGGATGTTGATACTTCCCTCCAATGATTGACAGAAAATTTGTTCTGAAATGGAAATGAAACAGCATTTAGTCTTTGAGTTTCATTGTGTAGATCTGCAATGGTTTGTTTTGATATGTATGGCTATTGTGAATTCATGGCTCAGCTTCAAAAAATTACAGAACCATTTGCCTGTGCTGAAGATATGGAGACAGTTTGATTGTTTTTAGAAGGGTTAACTGTCTTTATGGTGAGCAGACAGATTGACTGATGGAGGGGCTATAATTTTTTTGGAATGGCTTTTTGAAATGGCTGTTTCTTTCAGTATGAAGTGTGTTTCAATGATGTTATTATGATCCTAAACCAGGCCCCCTCATTCTTGGTACGATCTGGTTAGGGACCAGTATCATTTTACTTGAAGTAGACAGAGTTTGGGATTCAAGACTCTTGCTCAGAGAATAAAGCCACAAGATTCCATGAGTTTTGAATGAAAAAAACTAAACCTTATTATACAAATTCAGAAAGATAAAACAATTCAGAATATCTATCTGATACTCTAACATTCAGAATTAATATGTGGTACATATGAATTAACAGGCAACCTATTGTTGAACACACCATGACATATGTGACAAAGTCAAATTTGATGGCTTTCTCAACAATTCACACAAACGTCAGTAGACGCTACGAGTCCACTAATCTCTTTGAAACTCTGTCCCTCTCCTGATGGTTTCCGGTCTTCACCTTTGAAGATCTTCCCTCGGAATTCTCTCCAAAAGTCACTCCGACTCGGATATACTCAAATTGTAGGGTTTCATTCTCGCCTCCTGAGGCTCCCTTCCCCTATATTCATGAGTTTTCACTCCAGCACCATCTCACAAGCACAGTTTTAGCTATTTGACAACGTCGAACAGAATACTCCTGCTCCACAGTTGCAGTCTCATGCAGAGTTCCCAATATGTACTTGATAGTTGGACGTTAGCTAGAAGTGCTGAGTGGATGATTCATCGTCGCCTCCTCCGGATGCCCCCAGCATCACTGATCTCAGACGTCAACCAATTTGATTCACTCCACGTGATATCAAGAAATGATGAAGGCACTGGTTATTGTAAAGGATATTTACTCTGGCAATATTTGTCAGAGCGCTTTTCAGAGGTTCGGTGCAGGCTTGAAGGGCTAAAAGGCCTACTTCTGTACTGTAGGTATTCTATGATTCTATGAATATTCCAATAATAGTACAGTAGTCCCCCGTTATACCGCGCTCCGCAATACCGCGGTTCACGATATACGGCGGGGGGGCTTATGGACCCCAACTGTCAGCTTCCCTCTCCGGATCAAAGTGAGCCGGCCGCTGAAATTGACACTGCCGGCTGATTGGAGGGAGATTCAGTGAGAGAGGAGCAGCTCACACAGCTCCTTACTGCACGCATTTCCCCAATCATTCATCTACCAAGGATCGGCAAATAAACGTGTGGCATCGTGGCTGCAATAATGTTATCTGTTCGAGGGCAATACACATTGTTTTTGTTGAAAGGATGCAACAAGAAAATTCAACGAAATAATCTTCAACTTTGAGAGCTAATTGCCTTCCACAAACGGAAGCGAATTATGGTCAGCATAGAATGGGGTTTCCTTCTAATCAAGTCAAACATGACGCGCAACGTTGAAAGGCTCATAGCAATGCGAAGGCATCACTCTCAATGGCGCAGGACGAACTTAAGCACATACTTAGTTTGATTGAAAGATACACTCATGTCCTCTCTCATCCATAATCGTCATCTTGTCGTGGCATTACCCCATTCTCAAGTTGCTGGCATCCGTGGCAATTTTAAAATGATTTCAATTATCAGGGGATGGCTATGTTATTGCTGCTGGATTTGTAATCCGGAGACCCAGGATATTGACGTGGGGACCCGAGTTTGTTTTAATTAGATCCACGATGGGGGTTTTAAATTTATTTAAAAATCTATGCATGCGCTTCCCATTGTGAGTCTACGGGGGTCTGACCTCTCCCCCCGCCCCCCGTAGACTCACAATGGGAAGCGCATGCATAGATTTTTAAATAAATTTAAAACCCCCATCGTGGATATCCGCGGCTCGGATGCAACGCGGGTGGCTGTCTTGGACCCCAACACCCGCGTTATAACGGGGGACTACTGTACTTATGCTCCAGAACTTGCTACATCCCTAGCCAAACTGGACCTGTACATTTATTTCTTCTTCTTTCACTTTGCCAGTCCCCCAGGGTTGAGGATGATTTGCTTTCACACCAGGCTGGCTGAATAGACCGATCCTGGAGCCACAGATTGGACCACAAGTGGGTCAGGTCGTGATCGATAAGGTGGGTTTGTGGAATGATCTGGATTCTGCATGGTTTTTCCACTGCTTTTGCTTGACCTCCAAATGCTCCACCTCGTGACGCTCCAGGTGGTTGGCGCCTTCCCGGGTGCCCTCTTCTCCAGATTGTGCGTTATAGGGCAAGTGATTCTCACATGTTGGTGGGTGGAATAACCCTCATGAGGCCCATGGGGATACTTTAATCGATCTCCCCGTGGGACTCATGGAGCTCGTTACCGGGCTATTCAAAAACCTATCTGGACAGGGATCGTCATTCTGGTAATCTCGATGGGGAGTTATTGTGTGTACATCGCCGAAGTGGCCGCTTTCTATGACTCCAAAAAAAGTGCGTTTATTCACCTAAAAGGCCCTCTGGGTCTTCATAGTGGGGATATTGCATCAATTTAGGGAGGCTTTTAGAATGTCCTTGTAGGCTTTTCTTTGCACTCCTAATGATCATTTGCTATTGCAGAGCACAGAGTAGAGCACTTGTTCCGGGAGTCTTGTATCAGGCATATGGACAATGTGGCCCGCCTATTGCAGCTGGTCAAGCGTAACCAGTGTATCAATGTTGGGGATATCAGCCTAGGAGAGGGTGTCACGTTGTGTGCCTATCCTGCCAGTGCATTTGCAGAATTTTGCAGAGGCAATGTTGGTGTCTCTCCAGGGATTTGCCCAGGTTGGGTACAGCTATAACACTGGCATCTACCCAGCAATGTGGAAAACTACCATTTGTCCTGTACACAAAAAGTCAACTACTTCCCTATCAGTCTACTCTCAATCATCAGAGAAGTGATGGAAGGGGTCATCACAGTGCTATTGAATGGCACTTACGCAGCACTAACTTACTCACCAACACTCAGTTTGTGTTCCTCTCTATTGACTCAGCTCCTGCCCCCATTACAGCCTTGGTTCAAACAAGGACAAAAGAATTAAACTCCAGAGGTGAAACTGCCCTTGATATCAAGGCAGCATTTCACTGAGCACAGCATCAAGGAGCCCTTGCAAAACTGGAGTCAATGGGAATCGGGGAAAACTCTCAGCTGGTTGGAGTCATAACTGGCACAAAGGAAGATGGGTGTGGTTGTGGTTGTTGGTGGTCAGTCATCTCAGCTCCAGGATATCACTGCAGCAGTTCTTTAGGGTAATGTCTGAGGCTTAACCATGGGAGGTTGTTTCATCAATCCTTCCAGCATAAGATCAGAAGTGGTGATGTTCACTGATGGTTGCACAATGTTCAGCACCAGAGTACTGAAACAGTCCATATTCAAATGTAGCAAAACCTGCACAATATTCAGCCTTGCGTTGACAAGTGGCAAACAACAAGTGCCATTCAATGGCCATTTCCAACAACTGAAAATCGTTTTTCCACATCATTATTGACATTCAATAGCACAACCATTGCTGAATCTTCCATTTATCATCGTCCTGGAGGTTACCATTGAATAAACTAAACTTCACCAGACAATTTAAATACTGTGGCTACAAGAGCAAGTCAGAGACTGGGAATTCTGTGGAGTGTAATTCAACCCCTGACTCCTCGAAATCTGTTCAGAATCTACAAGGCACAAGTCAGTATTGTGATGGAATACTCTTTTGTGCCTGGATGACTGCAACTCCAACAAAACTCAAGAAAGTCAACACCATCCTGGACAAAGCAGCATGCTGGACTGGCACCCCATCTGCCATTCACTCCCTGCACCGCAGTAGTAGCAATGTGTACCATTTACAAGATGCACTGTAACAACTCACCAAGGCTCCTTCGACAGCATCTTTCAAAACTATACCCTCTATAACCTAGAAGTTCAAAGGCAGCAGATACATAGGAACGCCACCACGTGGACATTCCTCTCCAATCCACTCACTATCGGACTTGGAACTGTATCACTGTTCCTTCACTGTTGCTGGGTTAGAAGCCTAGAATGCCCTCCACAAGGACATTGTGGGTGAACCAACAACACATGGATTGAAGTGGTTCAAGAAAGTAACACATTATCTTCTGTGGAAATTTGGGATCCATAGAATAGAATCTCTGCAGTGTAGATGGAGGCCATTAAGTCCACTGACTCTGCACTGACCCACCGAAAAAGCACTTTACCTAGGCATACCCCCCCCCCCCCCACTCTAGCGCCGTGCTTGCCCCCTGTGGGGGCCAGAATAGGTCGTGCCCAGGACTTATTTGCGCCGTCGTGAAACGCGACGGCGTTCACGATGGCGCGGGCACTTAGTCCCGGACGTGGAGAATACCGTCCAGTATGTTTTACCCTGTACCCGAGCAAACGCTCAGTAAAATCCAATTGCAAATTTTCCCATGGTCCATGCACCGGGGCTAACTTCCCATTTTTATCTTGCAGGGACGGACTGGTTCCACCAGGGTGCACTGTATGCATCGCTGGCAGAATTTGGCCACATCCCTGTCCATTCCCTCCCACCACCAACATTTCTTTCATAGTTTGATCACATTGTCTCTCCCTGTGTGCGCTTGTCCATGGTATATGTCCAACAGGGATTGTTGCACGGCCTCGGAGGCTATTATTGTTCCCTCTCTCCTCCATATTCCATCATGGCCTATCCATCCCCCATTCTTTCTCCACCCCTCCTTTTCCTCCACTAGTGCTCGTTCTTGCACCTGCCTTACATCAATATCAGCATTGCCTGTGCCCTTCATTGCTGCTATTCCTGGAGTTTGCATCCCCACCCATTCCTGCTCTAATTGGTCTTTCGCTGCCTGATCAGTCCAACTGTTACCTTGCTGCGCAGAATTCTCAATTCTCCAATGGGCTTGGACCTTAACCACGGCTGCTTCTAAGGGTTGTCGAGCGGCCAGGATCAAGTCCTTGATTAAATTCTCATGCTGTATGTGTCCTCCGCTGGAGGTCACAAACCCTCGCCTACTCCAAGGTGTCATGTAGTCATGAACTACACCAAAAGCGTACCTACTGTCCGTGTACATATTGATTGGCTTTCCCTTGCCCCATTCCAGGGCCCTTGTTAAAGCTATTAATTCAGCTATTCGTGCTGAGTGGATCCCGGGGATCTGTTCTCCTGCAATTAACTCACCTTCAGTATCCACTACAGCCCATGCCGTATGGGGTTCCCCTCCTATATACTTCCTTGCTCCATCCACATATAAGTTGCTCACTCCCTCTCCCATCAGTGGCTCTTCTGCCAAGCCTCCATTAGTGTCCTCCTCCACTTCCACAATGCATTGCTCCGTTCCTTGTATCATTAACCCTATTGCGGGATTTTCCCTCATATCTTTACAGATTTCCACATGTCTGCCCCCGGGTAAAATATTAACTTCCCACTTTGAGCGTCTACTATCCGAGACACCCTTCAGTCTTCCAGCCTCTAAGAGTTGAACAATGGTATGAGGGCAATGGAGGATTATCTCACCCATCAGGGTGATGGGTTCTGATTATTGCCCATGAAGTGTACGCCAAGGCCTGCCACACATCGGTGCATGCCTGTGGCTACCGCATCCATTTGGGCGGTGTAGTATCCGACTGGTCTTAATTTATCCCCGTGTCTCTGGGCTGCGACAGCAGCCTGCATTCCAATATCCTCTTGGCAGACGATGTGGAATGGCTTACTGAGGTCCGCCAACCCCAGGGCAGGCGCCTTCACCACTGCTTGTTTTAGATTGGAAAAGCCTGCGTCTCTTCCTCCCCCCACTCGATCTTGTCTTGGCTAATCCTTCCTCCCTTGGTTAAATCCTGTAGGGGTTTCGCAATGGCTGCGTATCCCTCCATAAAGTTCCTGCAATAGTTAAATAATCCCAGCACTTGTCTGACCCCTTTCACCGTGTGGGGTCTCTGCATGCAGAGCATGGCTTTCTTTCTGTCTTCCGGGAATTTTTTCTTTCCTTGAGCAATGATATGTCCGAAGTATGTCACCTGACTCTGTCCAAGCTGTGCTTTGTTCGGATTTAGTTTAAGTCCAGCGTCTTGGATAGCCTGCACCACCCGGTGGAGGGCCAGGCAGTGTGATGCTGAACTGTTTGAGACTATTAAAATATCATCCATGTGTTATAAAATAGTCGTCCCGACACAATGTAAGGGTTCAATTATCTGGGCCTATTCTTATGAAATACAGCGGGGCTATTGTGGTACCCTTGTGGTAAGCGGATCCAGGTGTACTGCTGGTTCCCCACTGTAAAAGCAAACTTGTACTGATGCTCCTCAGCCACGGGGATTGACCAAAACCCGTTAGCTATGTCTAGAACTGTAAATATCAAGGGCAGAATTCTCAGCAACGGCCGATGCCATTGTGAAACCCGGAGCGTTTCACGACGGCGTCGGAGGCCACTTCTCGCCCCCTATTCTCCCCCCCCCCCTGGGGGGCTAGGAGCGGCATTCCGTAAATCTCGGCCGCCGGGCCTTGTCGCTGGCGTCAAGGCCCGGCGCACCGAGAATGACGCGGCCGGTGGCGCCTAATGACGCCAGCCGCGCATGCGCAGGTTGGCCGGCGCAAACACGCGCATACGCGGTTGCCGTCTTCCCCGCCGCTGCCCGCAAGACGTGGCGGCTTAATCTTGTGGGGCGGCGGAGGGGAAAGAGTGCATCCCTTGGAGACGCCGGCCCGACGATTGGTGGGCACCGATCGCGGGCCAGTCCCCTCCCGAGCACGGCCGTGGTGCTCGCTCCCCTCTCCGCCCCCCCACAAACCACAAACTCACCTTTGGCGCCATGTTCACGCCGGCAGCGACCAGGTGTGGTTGCCGCCGGCGTGAACAGGTCGGGAACAGCAGGCCGCTCGGCCCATCCGGGCCGGAGAATCACGGGTCGCCGTGAAAAACGGCAACATGCGATTCTCTTAAGATTGCTGTTCGTGTTCCTCCAGTCACTCCCTGTAGTTGCATACTATGATTAGTTGTCGGCAAGGGTAAACCAGTAATGGACATGGTTTCCCCGGTACAATGTTGTCCAATGCTGACCCCCCCAACACCGCGTCCACATACTTTCAAGGGTTCTTGCCCTGGGTTCCCAGGTCTGTTAATTGTCATTTCTATCCCAACAACTTCTACAATTCGGACGCTGTGATTTGAATCACTGGCTGAGGCTGTGCTCAGATGAGGCTGTGTGGTGATAACCACTGTAGATATGCATACTTGCAGTAGGGGGATGTATGGCTGTACCTGTAATACAGATTCCTCCGGTAAGCCCCTGCCGGCTAGCTCCGCCCACAGGGAGCTTGTGTATAAATATGCGTGTGAGTCACTCAGACTCTAGTCTTCAGTTACAGCCGGAGGAATAGCATCACACAGCAATAAAGCCTCGAATGAACATATCTCTCGTCTTTGACTGTAATTGTCAGCGCCACAATTTATTGCTGTGTGATTTTCCGTACACCATGGACATCAGAATCAAGCCTGACCATCTGCAGCTGGATCCGCAGTCGCCTCACGCCAGGAAAGACTTTGTTCACTGGCTTGCAGTTTTCGAGGCCTACATCTCTTCAGTGGACCCTCCCCCGACGGAGGCTCAGAAAAAGCAACTCCTGTACTCGAGACTTAGCTCCAGTGTCTTTCCGCTAATTCGAGACGCGACTGACTACACTAGAGCTATGGAACTGCCCAAGTAGAACTATTCACAGTCGACGAACATCCTGTTTGCGAGACATCAACTCTCGATTGAACTTGTCTCTCGTCTTTGACTGTAATTGTTAGCGCCACAGGCTGCTAGGGAGGAACTCGTGCCAGTCTTTGATTGTTTGGGTCCCTATCCTTCCTTTCCTTCCCTTTTCGCACAGCAGTCCCGTTTCTCGTGGCCATTCCTCCGACAGTTAGTACATCGAATTACCCTCCCGGTGGCCCTGTTCTGACATTCCCTCGCAAAACGTCCTTTCCTCCCACATAAAAAACATTTCCCTTTTGCTTTGGGTTGGAATTCCCCAGTTTGAATTGCAGCTAATTTGGAGTTTTTCTGGCAATTTGCCTCAGCTTTCATGGCTCAATTCATAATTTCCTGATATGTATTTCCTACCGGGAGACCCGTTTCTACTATTTTAGTTAGGGCTGGACTGAACCCGTCCTTTAACATATTAAAAAATATCTCATCATCTTTCTGGGGTTGACTATACTCCCCTCTTCTACATAACTTCGGAGCTTCTGTTCCCCGTATTCGCCTGCTGTTTCTTTGGGACCTTGTTTAACGAGTGTCACTTTTGTCCAATTAGTACTACCGTGTTCTAAGGCTTGCCCAGGTCCCGTTTAAAATGATCATATTTCTGCTGGTCTGTTCTGCCGGCTACCGTTATCCAGCCCCTGCTTTGTACATTGGCGGGTAACATCTGCCAGGCTGAACCAGGTAATTTCCACTTTGTTAACAGTCTCACATCATCCAGGGTTAGATCGTGGGTTTTCCTTTATTCATCCATGGTTTCCCAAAAGGCTGAATTTGTATGGTTTTGGCGCAATGGACGAGTTTGTCCATGAACATGTTTTTCTCTGCTGCAGTCAGCGGCATTGCTTGAGTGGCTGTTATGGCCCCTCTCCTACCCGCTGCGGTTTTTAATGTAGTTCAAATTGATACCATGGCAACAGATGGGATTTTTGAATTAGATGGGGGGGGGGGGGGGAGATGGATAGTCATTTGACTGGGCTGCTTCGTCAGCTAAACCTCCCCCGTCTATTTTACCCTGTTCTCCTTCCTCCTCAGGGAGGGAGGGATATAGTGGCTCAGCCACCATCCTTCCCTGTGGTTTCTTAAGTCCCTCCTCCTGCGCTTTTCTTATAGAGGCTGCTTGTTTCTGCTCTGCCTCAGTGTTGAGGCAATTTTTCATCAGAGCAGCAAGTATTACAGCTGCCATCTCTACCTTATTTGTAACCTGCCCTAGCCACCAAGCCTTTTGCTCAGCTACAGGCCCTTCTGAATCATATCCTTTTTCAACCATCTTTTTGATCAACGTCCTATGCTCAATAACAATGGTTTGTATATTACTGCCATCAGGTCCCCACTGGGGGCTCCCTGTTTTGATCTCCATCGAATCGTCGCGGGACCCAACCCTTTCCCGTCTTCTTTTTTAAAAACGCGCAGCGGTTTATCCTGCTCTGCTCCTTGGCTTGGTACAACAGTCCTCTTTGTCCACCCAATATTAGCGTATTCTCAGTGTTGCTTGTGTTGCCGCTACCTACTCGCAACTTGCACCCCTTTTGGAATTGCACAACTTATGGATCCGACCATGTGATACACAACCTCTATCTACTGGGTGGTAAATTAAAATGTACTCACCCGGGGAGGCATATCATTCTGGTCAGAATCCTGCGGATTACAATGCTAACAGCGGCAGAAAATATAGGAACGGTTTCAAGGCCTGTGTACTGAGTTGGCTTCCACATGGGCTTTTCTCCTGTAGCTCAACTCAGTACGAAGAGCAGCAGACACATCAACAATCAGAATACGGTTTACTTTTCTACAAGCTTGCTTTCATGTACATGAGAGATAAGACCTGGATAACTGCCAAGGTCCTTCTACAGAACAAAGACACAAACTCAGCACAAAAATCAATAGCCCACCCTAGTTGGATGTGATCCAATCCCTGAAGCTGCTATGTTTAAATTCACCCAATAGAATTGCAAGCAATGTTTAAACTTCACCCAATAGAATCAAAAACAACACATGATTGATGCCAGGGTCCTCATCCTGACAGCTATGTACAATCTGAACATCCTGTGCTGTTTGTTTGTGAGAAACAGAACAAGAGAACCAGCACCCTGGATTGTTTCACTATTGATTACTTATTGCTGCTATGTCCTAAAAATACATGTTTAATGGTTAATAATGATTACTCGGTACTCTTCCTATAATCTCAATCCTTAACAAAGTAACTTATGTAAACCTACTCTAGTGGCATGCTAACTATTTAGTTTTAAGAGGTATCATCGCTGAACCCCCCCCCCCCCCCCCCCCTCAGACACATTCCATCACTTTGCTGATGATTGATAATAAACATGGGGTGATAATTGATTTCATCGGTTATCTGATTTTTGGAAATAACATATATTGGAAGCTTTCCACATCACGAAACGATGCTGTAGTTGTGCCCGTGCAGATTGGCTGATGGTGCGACGAGCTCCACAGCATAATTATTCAGCACTAGAGCTGAGAAATAGCAATAGCCTTTTATGCAACCAGTCTTCAGATCCCCGAGGAGACTAATAACTTTTTAAAAAGGTCGAACATCCTGTCAAATGACAAGATTTTAAGTTCTAGGCCTTTAATTGTTGGACATGTATTAAAAACATTTGTCCCTCTTCATCACTTGATTTCTCTCTGAGAGTCCAGACATCCACCAAAGTATTGAAACACCTGAGCCACAGAAAACATTGCTTGATTGACAGCATTGTGAAATTGTAAACCAATATTTATTTATTCAAGGCTAAGAGATTTTGAGTGCTGGCAGTTCCAGCTATTGAAACTTAAATGTTCCAGATAATTGTCATTTTTGGTGTCCTGTAGTTAAAGGAATTTGAAAAAAAAATTGGAAAGTTATGAACGAATGACTGCTTTTTAAAGCTTTTCTTAGCATTAAAGCTTTTAAAAAATGGCCCTGATCAGATCATGAGCCCGCCAAAAACTCTTAATGTGCAGGAAGTTCAGAAGAAAAAACAACCCTGTAGAGTTTGGAAAAGGAATCCCTTTCAAGTGGGTCCCCTTCTTTAACAGTGTAGACAGCTTCAAAAAAACAAATGGCTTCCAATTGCTAGAGAGCCTGCCAAAAACCTGAAACGCACAGAAAAACCAGAGAGCCAGACTTGACAAGCTGCAGAGACAGCTCAAAGTGAAATAAAAACAGTTACTACACTAAAAGCTCTTAAAGCAGGAACACATTTAAAATGGGAAGTATAAGAAAAAACAACAGCCTTGGACAGAAAATTAGAAAAGCCAGGCATATTTGTGAGGAGGAAATGGCAACACTAGACACAAGAGTGGTCTCGCACACTCCCAGTGAAGCACAAAGAGTTACAAAAGACCCCAGAGAGATAACAATGTTGCTGAGGGTAACAGATAGACCCCAGAGAGAGAAGGCAATTTTGCTGAAGGGAACAGGAGATCCTAGAGGAAGGGCAACAAGAGAATAAACAGTTGAAAGAATAGTGGATTTTCCTTTAAGACCGAAGTTAAATGGAATGCGCA
Organism: Scyliorhinus canicula; assembly: GCF_902713615.1. Lineage (NCBI taxonomy): Eukaryota > Metazoa > Chordata > Chondrichthyes > Carcharhiniformes > Scyliorhinidae > Scyliorhinus > Scyliorhinus canicula. Next base: position 75,074,354 of record NC_052162.1, on the reverse strand, counting down.
ACCTTTCAGCAACATGAAGAAATAAAACTCTCAAGCAGCAGAATGAAAAGACAGCAGGTGAAATTCGAGATGATTCTGTTGAATTATCAGAAAGCTCAAGATGAAGTGAACTTCTCAAAGAAAAGGAAATCCAGCTGAAGAATCTTCACCTGTGACAAGAATCCCTCGGGACAAAGTTTATTCCTCTGGAAAATTACAAAGACAAGCACAATGAATTTAATGCCACTCTGAACAAACTGCTGAGCCGGTTGGCAGAGCGGGCTCAGCAATGTTCCATACTCCAGGAGGAGGTCAAAAGCTATAAGACAGACAAGGTGAAGAAACAGTTGAATGAAACCAAAGAGGCACTAAAAGGTAAAGCCGCAGGACCTTCCAAGCTGTGAACGGACAATGAAGCCATGAGTGGCACAATTGTAGAACAGATACAAGTAAAGACTTCACTGGACACAGACCTGGCCAATGGTGATTTTAAAATGAAGGACACGTCTGAAGTTTTGTTGCAGAGAGAGAAAGAAAAGACAGAAATTAGATTGGAAAATGTAAATCCGACACAAAAGTGCAAGGAAGTGGAAAAAGTAAGAGCAGAGATGAATGAAAAATTATTAAGCTTGCAAGATGACTTGAAAGTAAAACAGCCAGCTAATGTCTGGCTGAAATTGTGGGACGAAGTGGGAACGATGGTTCCATCTGCAAAATGTACACATCCATCGAGAACATGAGGACAGCATGAAGAAAGAAAATCCAATTCCACATAAGAATGAACAGAGTGCAGAAGGAATGGGACAAACCCACGGTGTCCTAAAATCTCCGATAAGTTGTTAATAAAGAGAAAATAGCCAAGTCCCAGAAACACAGATTACTACTGCCATTCCTCCACATGTGACACACCAAGATAGGAAGAGTTGTCAAGGCTCAAGACCGTCTGAATTTATTAAGTCAGAGACTGAGATGGGGAGCAGCGAGAGAAAATAAAGCTTGTATAACAAATAATTATACTCATTTGGAAAGGAAGGTGTTCTTTAGAAAATAAAGGGGGATATTGTGTCACGTGCCTGAATGCCATTGTCGTGTCAAGGTGTTCAGTGGAGCAAGGGTTAACATGGACTGGAAAATAGTATTGTCTATGGTACATTTTATGGAGTCACATGGCAAAAGACCCAGAGAGAGGAGTCCAGAGAGAACACTCTAGAAGCAGTTTACTTCATGGAAGCCGCACTGTAACCTGGGATTTGTAAATATTTAAAGACTATCAATAAACAGTTCATGTTTAAACATGCAAGTCTCAAGCTCCTTGTCATTGAGACACAGCTTCAGCAGTGAGAAACCACATTGCAAGAGGCTCCAGCCCACACCTGCCCCACACAATGAAATGTCTGTCCTTACCGGCAGTTTCTCTCAAGACGGGAAGGCCAAGCTGATAATCTTCCCAACTCAAGGATAACATTTCAGGCTCACATGTACAGTAAATCTGTGCTTATTCAGAAATTTGTTAACTTCCTAAGTCAGCAGGTAGCACAGTTAGGAAGTGATGCAAATGCGATATGCTTCTATTTCCACTATTTAAAATATAGGCGAAGGCACTTATTTGCTGCAGAGCTGATAACCCTCACTGATGAAAGATTGTTTTGGTAAAGTAGTGTCAAATATTGACGTCTCAAAAGTTGCTGACTTAATCACTTTGCAGTATTTCATAAATCCTTTTTGTGACCTGAACACGAAGATTACTTCACTTTATTTCCAGGCACACACTGGAATGAAGTAAGTTTCCATGTGGACTATAGCAAATTAACAAATGTGATCTATCAAATCACTGACTGAATGGTGAGAACTGCAATTTTGCCTGGGGAATCTAAAACACGGGGCTACAGTCAGAGAATAAATGTGGTGTCAGCTATTTAAGACTGAGTTGAGGAGAAAATTCTTAACTCAAAGTGTTGTGAATCTTTGGAATTGTCTACTTCAGAGAGTTGTGGGTGCTCCGTCATTTGGGATAGTCCAGTCAGAGCTCAATAGGTTTTTGGCTCAAGGGAATTACGGAATTTAGGGATAGTGCAGGCAGGCAGAGTTAAGGTAGAAGATCAGCCATAATAAAGTTGAATGGCAGAACAAGCTTGTATAGCCAAAGGGCCTGCTTCTACCTCTTATGCTCTTCCATAATGAATCACACGCAAACACAAATTCGCAAAAAGAAATTGCCCAAGGTACAGATGAAATTTTCAATTCAAGCCATAGGCTCGAGGCACAAAGCAGGTCTGTGCTTGTGAAAATTCTTGCTGATATTTACAGAACCGTAGAACTTCCCCAAGCTCAAAATCTGGAGAGAATCAGAATATGCAAATCTTGCTGGCGAGATGTTGATTTCCGATTTTCAACCTCCTTTGCTGGCAGAGTAATGTGAAAAATACCGTGGGATCCCTGGACCTCATTTTAACACATTAGCATGTCATTAGCAAGCTCTCACTGCGATTCCCCCCCCCCCCCCCCCCACTCACCCACCCACCGCACACTGAAAATGTACCATTTGCAACAGCTTTATAAAAATGTGGATCATCTGGCATCCCCTTGAAGATGATATCCGCTGTGAGCACTCAAGTCACCCTCACCTTCTTGGTGCCAATCGCAGAGGGAGCAATGAAGAGAATGTGGGGGGGGGGCCAGAATAGCTCATTCGGGGCTGGGGGTGGGGTTGTGGTCAGAACCTCCATTTCTGGGGGAGAAGCTGCTCACAGACCTTACATTCCCTTTGTGCCGTGGCAGCCCTTGGTTTAAAGGAGTCTGGCGGCTGACATGCAGACAGCGCTTCACATGTGGGCAGCATGGTAGCACAGTGGTTAGCACTGTTGCTTCACAGTGGCAGGGTCCCAAGGTTAATTCCCAGCTTGAGTCACTGTCTGTGTAGAACCTGCACGTTCTCCTATGTTTGCGTGGGTTTCCTCCGGGTTTCCTCCCACAAGTCCCGAAAGACGTGCTGTTAGGTGAATTGGACATTCTAAATTCTCCCTCCGTGTACCCAAACAGATACCAGAATGTGGCGACTAGGAGCTTTTCACAGTAACTTTCTTGCAGTGTTAATGTAAGCCGACTTGTGACAATAAAGATTATTATTATGTTCTTCTTGCTGGGCTTGTGTCGATATCGCCGCTGAATGTCCTTCTGGAGTGGGAGCTGGAAAGTGGTTGGGAGGAGATGATTACAGAAGGTCAACACTGTGAGGTTCTTGGGTGGGATTCCATGCGAGGCCAAGCTGCAAGGGCAGAGTAGGGGACACAGGAAAGTGGTGCTCCACTGCCTCTGAAGGGGAAGATCCCCTAAATAGGGGGAGGATGATTGCTGTGAAATTATAACCCCACACTCAGGCAGCAGTTTGAGGACAAAGGGGATAAGCTGCTGAAGGTCCAAGTGACTGGTTTTGGAGGGTTGACTGTCAGGGATTAGTATCAGAGACGAATGGAGCATTTAACTTGCAGCCCTTGTGAGCTGGGAGAATGAGGAAGCCATCGAAGGATGCGGTTGGCATGTTAAATTCAGTCTTCACACAAATCTGGTGTATTTAGCCTGCCACAAGAAGAAGCCAATTGCCTGATTAGCTCCCTAACCCTTCTTTGATGTGTCAATTGTGCCAATTAAGTCAGTACAGCAGCACATGAATGTGTCACTGATTGGAGCCAAGATGTTAACCATTTGGAAATGTTGGCCCCAAGCATTACATCAAATGGTCATACTAATGTCCACATTAGAGAGATCACACTAGTGTGGCCCCCAATGCATGGCCTTACAGTGAAGTCTCTCATTCCCTAGCCCCATTCAAGATCATGATGGGAGGCATTGTTGAGATCCAATGCATGCATTCAACTGCCCTATACCTAATACTTGGTTTGCCGGGGTGGGGGGGGGGGGGGAATGGTCGAGGATTAGGTACCACCAAGACTCTCTAGGGTCAATGTGCTCCATCCAAATGGAGTTGAGAGGAGCAACTGTGGCTATTATGTTAAACGGGAGGGAGTGAGACTTAGTGATGAGGTACTCACTGAGGGGGAAGTACATGGGTGAATGTCCCAGAAGTGTAGACTGCCGTGGGTCAGGAATGCTTATTGCTCACTTTGATGTTCTCTACCGTTTAATCGTTGATTCTGGAGGATCAAGGAGCCAATTGATTGGCTCTCCTTTGATTGCGATCGACCAACAGCAACGACATTGTTGTGCTACTGCACATGCAGATGAGAGAGAGAGACTGGACCCATTGCTCTTCCAGGAGCAGAGCCACAGTTGGTGGCGTCCTGTAGGAGGCACTACTAGATAAAGGTCTTCCGACAGTCAAATTCCAACCTCTAGATGTTAGGAGAAGACTGTATTTGTCCTAAGGGATGTTGGACCACCTTTGCCAGATTCTGCAAGAGCTAGCACCACATGGACTGGGTGGTAACACATTTCCTGTGGCCCTTGTAGCTATGGCCACTCTCAGCATCTATGCCAGCGTCTCGTTTCAGGGCGGCACCATGTGGCCTGTGCGACATATCCCGGTCAGTTACACATAAATGCATGAAGCAGGTCACAGATGCAATATTCTCAAGGGTTGACATGTGCACCAACTTGGAGCTGCACCACGTGAGCCAGGACACTAGGGCCACGGTATTCACCCATTTAGCTGGCATGCAACAGTTGCAGGGTGTCATCAACTGCACCCGTGAGGGCCTGCATTCTCCATGGCAATTTGAGGCACCATTCATGAACTGCAGGGGATTTCATCCCTCAATGTTCAGAATGTCTGTGATCAGATGCTGGGCATCATGAAGATGTGTGCCCATTTCCTGGGGAGCACCCATGATTGTTAGTTACCTTTTGCAGAGTTTCCAGATCCTAGCGGTATTTGAGGGAGAACAGCGGGTGGAGAGGTGGCTTCTCGAGGACTTCCCATTCAGGAGGTGACTGATGACACCAATGTGGAGGCGGCAAACACCCTCTGAGACGTGCTGTAATATGTCAACCCACCCGCTGGTCGGGTAGGCAATTGGATTGCTCAAGATGTGGATCTGGTTCCTGGACCAGTCAGAGGGAGCTGTCAAATACAGTCCTCAGAGTGTGTCCCACACCATTATTGCCTGCTGTGCTTTGCACAACCTGGCACTGCAGCATGAAGCGCAGCTGGTACAAGAGGAGATGGAGGAACACCACATAATAACAATCGCTTATTGTCACAAGTAGCCTTCAATGAAGTTACTGTGAAAAGCCCCGAGTCACCACATTCCGGTGCCTGTTCGGGGAGGCCGGTACGGGAATTGAACCCTCACTGCTGCCTTGTTCTGCATTACAAGCCATTCTTTAACCCACGATGCTAAACTAGTACATCTCCTCAGATGAACAGGTCAAGGAGGGCAATGGGGGTCAACATGCAGAGGAGGAAGAGGAAGGACCTCCGGTGATGGCCAGGTCCCACATGGGGTGAAGTGTTAGGGATGCCTTCATCGATTTTCAAATTAGTGGGCAACGTTATGATGACCTCCTCTCATCCTCAGCGATATGATTGACTCCTACCCTAACAGAGCGCTGAATGCATCCTGCCAATGAATGGGATGGATCTTGAGAGATGCTGGATGACAAATCTTTGCTACTACTGCCCCCTCTGAGGTCAGAGGTCCTGGTGTTTTTCTCCAGTTTATGTCCGAGGTGGGCAGGCTCTCAACACTTTCTTCGCCCTTGGCATCCTCATCACTAGAGATGAGTGGCAGACATGCAAGGCATGAGCTTTGATATTGTGGGGGCGTGTTACCTTCCATGGATGGGGATTGAGAATGGGGGGAGAGCTGGGAAGGAATCCATGCCAGCAGTGGCACTTAGGATAGGTTGAGGCATCCTGCTGCTTTTCACGTCCTGTTGCCTGAGATTACCTTGGAAGATCCCCTGGGGGGCCCTGGACCTTGAGGGTCCGGGACTACTTTCAGGCTTCATGGGTGTTGATGTGCTGCATCATCAGTGTGGGAGATGGAAGAGACATAACACTACCATTCTCATACTCCACAGGGATGAAAAGTCGTGTGTGCTCGGGAGCTCATGGTCAATAGCACCATGACAGGACAGCGTGGAGGATCTGCATGGGTTAACAGTGTGATTTTTAATTGAAGTGCTATACTACAATGGTGAGTTATCTACTCGAGCCTAGGTTCACCCGTATCCACTAGGCGCCTCCAATATCATACTCTTCCTCTACCTCTCGCAACATCTAGGTGTTTCCCCAGGACCCACAACTTAGGTTGAGGCATCCTGCTGCTTTTCACGTCCTGTTGCCTGAGATGACCTTGGAAGGTCCCCTGGGGCACCTTGGACCTTGAGGATCCGGGACTGCTTTCAGGCTTCATGGGTGTTGATGTGCTGCCTCCTTGGTGTCCAGGGTTGGGCATTTGTCATTCAAGGGAGGAGAGGGTCAAATGGGCTAGTACCTCCCAAGGTCTCCTGGATGGAAGGCCCCAGGTGTCATAATATCCACTCATGTATATCATGAGATGCAGACAGGCAGTGATTGACACACAGGATAACCAATGAGCACACACGACACAGAGCAACCAATCACCAGACAGGACACCACCACTATAAAGCCCACAGGGCATTAAGGCTCTCCCTCTCTCACAGGACACAGCTAGGGAGATAGTCAGTGCAGAGGCCAATGAACATCATCACTATGTGGTATAGAGCTAGTCTGGTCAAGCCAGTAGGAGGTTATCAGTTAGGTTAATAGAGTGTCAACCCACAGCAGATTATGTACAGCAATCAACAGGTTCAATAAAACAGTGTTGGACCATCTCCTGTGTCGGAACCTGTTTTTCGTTTTACTGCATCCAGTTACAGTCAATGTTAGACCAGTACAGATAACACATCACCAGGTTGACCTTCTGCTGGTCCCCTTCCCTTCTAGCTGAAGTTAACCATGGAGTAGACATCACCCGCCTGGAATCCTATGTCAAGGTCTCCACTTTGGATGCCTCCCTAAGAGCGTTGGAGTGAAAGCGCTGTCTCCTCAGACAGAATCTGTCACCCATTCTAGATTCCCGTAACTCTGCCTTTACAGTTCCAGCAGTTCTGGGATGGCCATACCCAGGAATATGTCATCGACCTGGTGCCAGCAGAATCCTGGGCTCAGACATTCCTCCGAGTGACGGTCCCTTGGAATGTTCCTGTTTCCACCTACTGTGTTTCATCAGGTGTGAGGTGCTCACTAGTGAGTGCCCCTGAAGCCTGCTTACTGGTTAATCCCATCGAGAACTGAGTGTCTGTGCTGATGGAGGGTACAAGTGATGCCTCCTCGATGTTTGATGCACCGCCATCTTCTGTAGTGAGCTGGCACTCACTAAAGCTGCCATTGCCTCCCAGGCCGGGGGGGGGGGGGGGGGGGGGGGGGTGGTAATCTTGGCGTAAGGACATCTGTGGGAACGTATGTGGGCATCCTGCCTCTGCTGCACGTCATCCAGGAGTTTGGTCAGGTATCTATCTGAGAATCTTGGCATTAGTTTCCTGGCATTCATCCTCCCCGACTGAATCGGAAACAAGTGTTGGGGAGGCGTTTACATGGAGCGCCTCAATGATTGCAGAGATGAAGTTATCTTGGGGTGAGCGAGTCAGCGGCACACTATCAGGAGATTTTTAAAGGGCATTTGGATCTCATTGTTTTGAGTAACATGGCTGCAATGATATTCCAAAGCAGTCATGAAATTATATGTAAACAGAAGCCAATAAATGGGAACAACCTTCAGAATTACTGAACTGAAGTACTACTCATTGAATGGATGCATAAGAGACAACTGTTTTGTGAAGAAATAGCCTGGTCTTGATCAATTAGGCAATTTTTGGTCAACTCATTTTTATTGCCTTAAACTCTTGCCCAATCCATACCAGCCTGTCTGGGTTTTTAAACTGATAACTTTTATATTATTAATAATTATTTCTTTGTGACCTAATGTTCATCTCTTTCATGTTGTTTCAAGCAATGTAAGATACAAGTTGAAAAATCCATCAGAGACAACCATCATTCAGCTCAATGCTTAATATCGACTCTGAAAGAATGAGACACATACTTCCAACAATGTCATTTTATTTCTTTCAAACGTTTGTCCCCCTTCCTTCTCAAAGTTATTGTGCAATCTGTTTCCCTGAGTATTGCCATTAAGTTTTTTCATGCACTTAAGCTGTCTTGAATTTTTCCTCAAACTAACCCTTCATTATTTTGGCGATCAGCTTAAATTCATATTAGAAGTCAGCTGTGTAGGTAGATTTAAGTTGAATGATTTATTTTCAAATATTTGTTTGAAATATTAGTTTTAGCTGCATACACTCTTTGGAATGGAAAAGGAAATGGCTTATCAAATGACTGAGTGAGGAAATCATCTGTGTAATTTAACTTGATGCTTTTTGTGGTATTTGCTGTTTGACAAAGAACAGATTTGAGAATCAATTGAGGAATGTTATAATCATTCCCTCTTGATATTTTCTGACCTAGTCTTGTTTACAGTCGAGAATTCAGATATTTATTTGGCAATAATTTAATAGATAAATCGTTATTTGCACCATTCACTAATTTTCACTGTCCCTCGGTAATGTGACTGTGTATCAAGCAAAGGGCATTCATATTTGTGGAGACAAACGTCACATATTGTAAATAAAATTATTAATCGACAGGTGTTAGGACTCTTATTTTACCATCTAATAAGAATCGGTAAGAACCTGTTGACCTTGTCCAACAGGTATGAGACTCTTGCTCCCTGTGTGGATGAGGAAAAGGGCTCTGGACAGGATGAGCCAGCTGACCACGGTACCATGGTGCAGAAGGCCATTCAAGAGGGGGGAGTAAAAAGACAAGTAGTTGTTATAGGGGATTCTATAATTAGGGGGACGGATAGTATCCTATGCAAGCCGGATCGGGTGTCTCGCATGGTGTGTTGCCTGCCCGGTGCCAGGGTGCGGGACATCTCTGACCGGCTTGAAAGGATATTGGAGCGGGAGGGGGAGGATCCAGTTGTTGTGGTCCACGTTGGGACTAACAACATAGGTAAAGCTAGGGTGGAGGACCTGTTCGGGGACTATCAAGCACTAGGAAGAAAATTGAAATACAGGTCCTCAAGGGTCATAATCTCCGGATTACTGCCCGAGCCACGTGCCAATTGGCATAGGGACAAGAAAATTAGGGAAGTAAACACGTGGCTAAGGGAAAGAGGGATTGGTGTGGGAAAGAGGGATTCCACTTCATGGGACATTGGCATCAGTTTTGGAACCGGGGGGATCTGTACCGTTGGGACGGTCTCCACCTGAACCGATCTGGAACCAGTGTTCTAGCGAAGAGGATAAATAGGGTGGTCAGTAGGACTTTAAACTTCTGAGTTGGGGGGAAGGGAAAGTGAAAGCGACAGGGAGCATGGAGTTAAATGGCAAGATACGCAGGAGGATAACATGTAGGCAGGTGGATTTAAGCTTGAGGCAGACTAGGAATTCAACAAAAAGGAAGGATAACTTTGGACATCTTAGGACTTCCAATATCTGTAATAATAAGAAAGTTAGCATTAAGGCACTTTACCTGAATGCTCGTAGCATTTGTAACAAAGTAGACGAACTAATGGCACAGATCATTGTGAATGATTATGATGTGGTAGGCATCACAGAGACATGGCTGCAGGGGGTTCAGGACTGGCAGTTAAACATCCAAGGATATACAACCTATCGAAAAGACAGGAAGGTGGGCCGAGGGGGTGGGGTTGCCTTGTTAGTTAAGAACAAAATTAAATCTATGGCACTAAACGACATAGGGTCGGATGATGTGGAGTCTGTGTGGGTAGAATTGAGGAACCACAAAGGCAAAAAAACTATAATGGGAGTTATGTACAGACCTCCTAACAGTGGTCAGGACCAGGGGCGCAACATGTACTGGGAAATAGAAAAGGCATGTCAGAAAGGCAAGGTCACGGTGATCATGGGGGACTTCAATATGCAGGTGGATTGGGTAAATAACGTAGCCAGTGGATCCAAAGAAAAGGAATTCATGGAATGCTTACAAGATGGCTTTTTGGAACAGCTTGTCATGGAGCCCACAAGGGAGCAGGCTATTCTGGACCTAGTGCTATGTAATGAACCAGACTTTATAAAAGATCTTAAAGTAAGGGAACACTTAGGAAGCAGCGATCATAATATGGTTGAGTTCAGTCTGCAGTTTGAAAGAGAGAAGGCAAAATAGGATGTAATGGTGTTACAGTTAAATAAAGGTAATTACGAGGGCATGAGAGAGGAACTGGCGAAAATCAACTGGAAGCAGACCCTAGTGGGGAAGACAGCAGAGCAAAAATGGCAGGAGTTTGTATGCATAATTGAGGACACTGTACAGAGGTTCATCCCCAAGAAAAGAAAGATTATCCGGGGAGGGATTAGACAGCCATGGCTGACAAAGGAGGTCAGGAAATGTATCAAAGAAAAAGAGAGATCCTATAAAGTGGCCAAAAGCACTGGGAAATCAGAAGATTGGGAAGGCTACAAAAACAAACAGAGGTTAACAAAGAGACAAATAAGGAAGGAGAGGATCAAATATGAAGGCAGGCTAGCCAGTAATATAAGAAATGATAGTAAAAGTTTCTTTCAATACATAAGAAACAAACGACAGGCCAAAGTAGACATTGGGCCAATTCAAACTGATTCCGGAAGGCTAGTGATGGGAGACGAGGAAATGGCTGGAGAACTTAATAAGTATTTTGCGTCTGTCTTCACAGTGGAAGACATGAGTAATATCCCAAAAATTATAGAGGGTCAGGGGGCTGAGTTGAGTATGGTTGCCATGACAAAAGAGATGGTGCTAAAAAAGCTAAAAGGTCTTAAAATTGACAAATCTCCTGGCCCCGATGGGCTACACCCTAGAGTTCTGAGAGAGGTGGCTGAAGAAATAGCGGAAGCGTTGGTTGAGATCTTTCAAAAATCACTGGAGTCAGGGAAAGTCCCGGATGATTGGAAGATCGCTGTTGTAACCCCCTTGTTCAAGAAAGGATCAAGACAAAAGATGGAAAATTATAGGCCAATTAGCCTAACCTCGGTTGTTGGTAAAATTCTAGAATCGATCGTTAAGGATGAGATTTCTAAATTCTTGGAAGAGCAGGGTCGGATTAGAACAAGTCAACATGGATTTAGTAAGGGGAGGTCGTGCCTGACGAACCTGTTAGAATTCTTTGAGGAGGTGACAAGTTGGTTAGACCAGGGAAACCCAGTGGACATGGTCTATCTGGATTTCCAAAAGGCCTTTGATAAGGTGCCACTCAGGAGGCTGCTGAGTAAGGTGAGGGCCCATGGTGTTCGAGGTGAGCTACTGGCATGGGTTGAGGATTGGCTGTCTGACAGAAGGCAGAGAGTTGGGATAAAAGGTTCTTTTTCGGAATGGCAGCCGGTGACCAGCGGTGTCCCACAGGGTTCAGTGTTGGGGCCGCAGCTGTTCACCATATATATTAATGATCTGGATGAAGGGACTGGGGGCATTCTAGCGAAGTTTGCCGATGATACGAAGTTAGGTGGTCAGGCAGGTAGTGCTGAGGAAGTGGGGAGGCTGCAGAAGGATCTAGACAGTTTGGGAGAGTGGTGCAGGAAATGGCTGATGCAATTCAACGTGAGAAAATGTGAGGTCTTGCACTTTGGAAAAAAGAATCCAAGCATAGACTACTTTCTAAACGGTGAGAAAATTCATAATGCCAAAGTACAAAGGGATCTGGGAGTGCTAGTCGAGGATTCCCTAAAGGTAAACATGCAGGTTGAATCTGTGATTAAGAAAGCGAATGCAATGTTGTCATTTATCTCAAGAGGGTTGGAATATAAAAGCAGCGATGTGCTACTGAGCCTTTATAAGGCTCTGGTTAGGCCCCATTTGGAGTACTGTGTCCAGTTTTGGGCCCCACATCTCAGGAAGGACATACTGGCACTGGAGCGTGTCCAGCGGAGATTCACACGGATGATCCCTGGAATGGCGGGTCTAACATACGATGAACGGCTGAGGATCCTGGGATTGTATTCATTGGAGTTTAGAAGGTTAAGGGGAGATCTAATAGAAACTTACAAGATAATACATGGCTTAGAAAGGGTGGACGCAAAGAAACTGTTTCCGTTAGGCGAGGAGACGAGGACCCGTGGGCACAGCCTTAGAATTAGAGGGGGTAAATTCAGAACAGAAATGCGGAGACATTTCTTCAGCCAGAGAGTGGTGGGCCTGTGGAATTCATTGCCGCGGAGTGCAGTGGAGGCCGGGACGCTAAATGGCTTCAAGGCAGAGATAGATAAATTCTTGATGTCGCGAGGAATTAAGGGCTACGGGGAGAATGCTGGTAGGTGGAGTTGAAATGCCCATCAGCCATGATTGAATGGCGGAGTGGACTCGATGGGCCGAATGGCCTTACTTCCACTCCTATGTCTTATGGTCTTATGGTCTTATGGTAGTCCAGTTAGTGGGAGGTGTCAAAATACGACTTTATTGTTAGTTACTCACTGGTATACACTTGAATAAGAACTGAATAAAAACTGGGAAACAAAATATCAAACAATACATTGAAAAGTCAAGCACATGGCAAAAAGCATAATCTCAAAATAAATCACTAAATACAAACAAACAGATAGATGATTCAAGAAATCAGGAGCAAAGCTACTTTTAAGGGAATTCTTATCTCTGGTTGAACCCCTCATTTACTTTCAATGTCTTCTATCAGCTGACACCTCTTGGTTTGTTCAAATGAATGTCTGTTACTTAGAGGATAACTTTTCATCAAACATTGGACATTATTTAAGATTGACTGGTGCAAATCTTACCTAGCTTCGCGTCTGCCTGCGCAGACTTAGGAAAAGTACTGGATATATTTTCTCATATTTTGCTGCTTCACAGCATGGCAGAGACCTTGAAAATTGATTAGTTGATTAGACAGAGATCAATATGTTCTCAGTGTTGAATACACTGGAATACAATAGTTAATTAATTATATGAGAAAATGACTGGGTTCCCACAGTCAAGACACTTTTTTAATATTTTGCTTCTTTAGCTATATGCATTCAACTAGCCCCTCTATGAATAAAACTAGAAATAAAGCAATACTCTATAGACAGAATATTAATTTTGTAATGTTGCCCAGAATGATCTTGTGTAAATGTAATAAAAGCAGCAACCTATATTTATGTAGTGCCTTTAATGATGGATACCAAGACAAGTCACAAGAATATTGTAAAACAAAATAAGATACTTAGCTGCACAAGCTAGGAGATAATGACCGTGGTTGAACGGCCCCATTATACGCAGGCGCAAATCTCATAATGACCGTTAAATCTTGTGAGCGGACAGAAATGCGATTTGTGCAGCAAGATCTCAGTTTGTGATCTGCCCCACCCCCTGCCAGTGACATAATCATGTTCACACCCTAAAAGGACGTGAACCTGATTTCCATATACTTTAATAAATTTAAATGTGACTACTGGGTTGGAGGCTATAGCATCCACCCATGGCACATCATTTTCTTAGGCAGGAAAAGGGTTGAAGAGGAAGAATTGTTTCCAGTATTGACTAGTATAGGGACCAGGAGAGAAAGTTGGGTTATGAACAGTTTAGTGGCAATAGGATTGCGGGAGCAGGAGGTGGGTCTCATGGACAAAGTCAGCTCAGAGAAAAAAATGTGAGGACTAGGGCAGGAGCATTGGAGGAGGTTTGGCCCAGTGGAAGGGAGGGAGGTAGCAGAGGCAACTGATTGGATGGTCTCGATCTTAGTGATAGAGAAGTCCCAAAGCTCCTTGTACTTGTTGTTGGAGGTGAGGCGAGAGAGGGTGTGAGGTTAATGATCCTGGAATAGTGAACAATTTTAATAGACAAGTGCAGGACCCAATAGTGTCTTAAGTGGTCCAGGAGATATGACTGCTGATGGTTAAACTAAGTTGTCCACCATAACCTTTCAAGTCTGCATTCTTTAGACTTAAGAGAGCGGAGATAAATGACATTCTGGGGGAACAACAGAAGAGTGCAATAGTATTATTGGGCACTAGGGCATCGTAGGTGGAGGTGAGGGTGTGAGTACCTGTGGAAATATTGTAGAAAGCAGGACAGAGGCTAGAACGTGCACAATGTCATACTGACTTGCTTTTACTTGGCTGCTGACCTTACAGTAAAAGACAATAAGTTGGAATGCTGTTTGAAATTGACTGTTTCAAATTCTACTTGCTTAGCTTGTGGTATGCCCATTTTGTGCTGACATCCAGCTCTGCACATTGTACGGTAATTTGGAATAATTTTTGTTGTATGACATGGCAATTAACTGATTTGCGTAAAGAAGCCAAGTAAGTGTCAATTAATTTCTGAAGTATAACATAACTTAATTTTATTGCTGAGGAAAGAGACATCCTGTCAAAACTTTTGACCCTGTACTCATCAGGACAGATTTTTAAGGATGCTTTACATAAAGGGAACAACAATTTATCTGTTTAGAATTGGTATTCTTACGAATCTGTCCTGTTGGGTTCAAGGCAAAAAGCATCAACAGCATGTATATCTTTTCAGCAATATTGAAGTTCTGCACTGCCAAGTAAAATTAAAATTGGAGAAGCAACTTTTATCGTCTTGACTGGATGCTTTCCTGACAGCTTTCTCATTTGCTGGTCTTTCCTGGTCTTCCCTTTCCTTCCGCTTTGAATGTCCTCAATGATGTTATTTTCTGCACATGCCCATTTTTAACTGGCTTTCGAGGAAGCCTTTTTGCCCAAGCTTCTATTTCATTTCTAGTCTTTGCGTCATTTTTAAGTTCTGCATCCCTTTCTCAGCTGATATGTTCAGCACTAAACTTGGAGGCATAGTCTAAAAATTAGGACCAGACTGTTGAGGAGAGATGTCAGGAAGTACTTCTTCACTCAAATGGTGGTAGAGGTTTGGAACTATCTCCCACAAACAACAGTTGAAGCTAGATCTGTTGTTGATTTTAAATCTGAGATAGATAGATTTTTGTTGTGCAAAGATATTAATGGATATGGGCCAAAGCCAGGTGTATGAAGTTAGGTCACAGATTAGCCATGATCTCATTGAATAGCGGGGCAGGCTCAATGGGCTGAATGGCCTACTCCTGTTCCTATGTTCCTAACACTGTGAGGAGCTGATGATCTCATTGCTGTTTGTGGAACCTTGCTCTGTACAAACTGCCAGCTTTGTTTCCCATACTTCAACAGTAATAATAGTTTGTAAGTCATCTGGACTTGAAACGTTAGCTCTTTTCTTTCCTTACAGATGCTGCCAGACCTGCTGAGATTTTCCAGCATTTTCTCTTTGGTATTAATTTGTAAGTATTTATTTGTCTGTAAAACACATCCTAAAGACACAAATGGTGTTATATAAGTGAAAATGCCTTCTTCTTCCTGAACATATGTCTGGAATTCTATTTTTCAACCCCTCCCTCCATTACCTCTGCAGACAGTTTGCTGCTGGACAGTTTGTTATCGAGTCTTAGGCGAACAGCAACTCCAGTTAAACATTGGGAAGGTAAAGGCCATCAGCTTCAGCTCCTCCATCATAAACTTTGTATGTCATCACTAATTCTATTATTTTACCTGACTGCAGCCTCAAACTGAACTGGACTATTTACAATCTATTTGAACATGTGACTATGGAACATTTCTCCTAATCCATTCCTACCTACCCACAGCCTTTAACATATTTGAAGAAAACATTTTACTCGAATGCCTTTTCTCCATTCCTTGAATTTGTAGGGACGGCAGTTTCTTGTGTCCATCCTTACATGTTGAATCATAGCTAAATCATGTCCGTAAGTGGCCTCTCATTTCACTCCTCTATTGTTATCTCTCGAATTCCAAAAGGATTTAGCGTGGGCCCCTTTTCTTCCTCATCTACATAATGACCCATGGTGAACTGACTTGAGATAATTTCCATGTTTATACTGATAACACCAGCCTTTCCATCTCTTAACCCATCCACTGCCTCTCTGTTGTCAGACTGGTGAGCTGCAATTTCAGTCAGCTAAACAGTGGGAAGTCTCAGACTCCATATCCCATCCATCACAAAGACCACCTTCCCGTAGCTCAAAACCATAACTCACCGCTGCCCCATTGCACCTAAGCTTTTCTATCACATTCATGCAATGTCCTGGCAATCCATCTCGTGCCCTCTGTAAATTTCAATTGAAGAATGGACCTGCCTAAAATACATGACGTGCGTTTGGGGCAAGGGCAGGAACATGGTACATAAACTGCATGTTCTTTGATTGGGAGAGATTTAATAAGTTCCTTTTGTGTTGTTTGAATGATTGGCTACTGATAATTTATTTTTGGATTAATATAGTTTATTTTCTTACCGAGTTTGAATTATGTCATATAGTAAACATTTTTAATGATTGTTTTCCTTTATTTCAATGTGCAATTTGAATCCAAAAACATCAATCCGTGGGCATGCCATATTCCAGCTTTCTACTGACATGAATCATGCAGCAAGCTTTTAAAATTATGCAGATTGATTAAATAACTGGCTTTTCTTTGATTCATTTTAGGGGCAATTGTTTTGTGCAAATTTTTATTTGCATGAAGACACCTCATCATTTTGATTACCATCTCAATGCAAGTTCCTTCTCTTTCTGTTTATCATCTTTTCAAAGGCTTTAAATTAAATTGTGATAAAATAATGTGAATAGCATAGTACAGTCACCTGTCATTCCTATCTCCACAATTATAATTAAGTATTAACTCATTCTTTTTGGAAGCACTGCTAAAATGGAAGAGAAAAGCATTGCAGGCAAATGAGTAAGCATTTGTTCACTCATATCCATGGGCAAATATCAGGGTCAAGAATAATTAGTTATGCTTCATTTGAGGGTGATCCGTTTCAGCATAGCCCTCTTCATGATGCCAAACATGTCTCAAATTCCTTAGTTAGGTTCACTGTTGTGTTGACATATTTGGTTTATTCGAGGGATTTTGTACCTTCTTCAGTCTCTCATTCTCAATAACAGCAGGGAGCGACCTGCCAATTTACAAGGAACAAAAGATTAACAAAAGACTTCCTACTCTTTCTTTTAATCAATGCCGTCAAGCCAGTAATTTATTTCCCATTTTAAACATTTGTTATCTTTGAAATTATTATGCATTCTTATCGATCTACTTTCAGGATTATCCTACCCTCAAGGCAGGTCAAGAATTTTTTCTGTTCTCAAAATCAGTAATGTTGTTTGACATGATGAGAACAGGAACACACAATAACCGTGTGACATTGGATCCATACTTTGATGCATGTTTCATGTCCTTGCGTGACTGTTTCGATTCCAATGCTTAGTTTGATGTTTTGTATTTTCAAGTTGATTGATTTCTGTCACATAAAATTTGCAGTGGCCTTCAATATTCTACCAAAATGATTTTGAAGAGAGATAAAATTTTGCTCGTTTGAGTTTATCTTCTAATCAGCTTTTCATAATGTCGTAAAGCAGGATAGTATATAGCTGTGCAGTCTTCCTGCAAATGAACCAGTTATTTCTGTAGAAACCAGCTTTAAATTTCACTGACTCTCTTCTGATATATTTTTAATTGGACAAGTATCCCAATCTGATAAATATCAATGAGTGAAAATGTAAATGCATCAACATAAGTACAGTTAGTTTCAGCCTCTCTTTATGTTGTTTTCACACCATTGTTTTTCCTTGGTCATTCAAATAATTTTCTCTGTTGTTTTTGTCCTTAGTATTTTTGACCAATTTACAAGATTTTAGATTACTAACTTTAATTAATGAACACCACAAGCTAGGTGAGTGATGACAAACTACTCAAAACATATAACATACATTCCAATATAAACAAGCAGAGTGTAAACTGGGTAAGTGGCCATCCTGGCAGTAAACCTGGGTTGGCAGGATGGCACAGTGGTTAGCACTGCTGTTTCACAGCAGTAGGAATCTGGGTTCAATTCTGGCATTGACTGTGTGGAGTTTGCACATTCTCCCTTCGTCTGCAGAGCTTTCCTCCAGATGCTCCGGTTTCCTTCCACAGTCCAAAGATGTGCAGTTTAGGTGGGGTTACGTGGAGAGGGCAGAGGGTGCTCCAATTTAGGGTGGCCTTTCGGAGGGTTGGCACAGACACGATGGGCCAAATGGCCTCCTTCTGCACCGCAGGGATTCTATGTATAGGGAACATTGAAAATGTGTTGGATAACAATGTAACTAGTATCTTTGTCTTGACATCTCAATTTGAAATAAATGTGCTGTGTCTTAATGCAGAAAAATTGCAAATGTCTGACTGGCCATTCTATTCCAGGAGTGCTCTGGCTGAAAGACAGTTCATGGCTCAATGTCTGTTCAAGCTTTATCCCAAGCCTAGGCAGATTTGTCAGTAGTGGTTTGGCATTGCCTTACATTCCCAGCAGCAGGAAAAAGAGGCAGCTAGGTCCCAACTCTACCTCAGCCAGAATGGGAATTGAAACCACGCTGTTGCTGTTATTCTGAACCATGCATTCGCCATTTGGCTCACTGTTTTTCAAACGTTTTTTCCTGAGATACTCTTTGCCAAACCGACCAACCTTTGGGACACATGCCGGCCGACCTTCGCTACCCATACTGGCTGACCTTCACGAAACATGCCACGTTTGCTTACCTTTAATGCAAAAGGGGAGCCTTACAATCTCACTCTAATCAGGTTCACAGGAGAGGGCACTGTGCATATCAGGTGCAGACCTCAACCGGTTCCTTTGTCCCGTCTTCATCTTTGTGAAAACGGAAAATCCAACCTTATACATGTCAGTCATTGTGAAGGGTAATAGCAACAAAATGCTTGTTTTACTCAGCACTGGATACTTTTGGGAGGTGCTACAGAATGCTGACAGCCTCATGGGCTTTTAGCATGTTTTAATTTGCTGTCACTGTCAGGTACAACAGCTCAGTCTTTTATTACGGAGTCAGCTGTACAAGAATAGCTGACTCTGGTTCTCAAACTGAAAAATAATTTTTCACCCACCACTTCACTTTCAAAATCTGAAACTTCTCTCATTTATCTGCACTTCCTGCATATAACACACATGAGCTTTATTTGCATTGACACAATTGACAAAATCATACCTCAAGAAATCATCTTTATATTGCTTGGCTCCTGAGATAAGTTTCTCTTTGTAGGTTGTTAACCAGAGGCCCTGGAGCTCTGTACTGAGCTAACATTAACACTGCTTCGTCTTGCTTTGAACTCTTCTGAGCAGCTCTCTCCGGAAGATTCAAATGTGAGATCCTGGCTAGCAGGTACTTTGCCTATTTGTGTCTCTGGCCATATCTTTCATGGAATCCCTACAGTACAGCAAGAGGCCATTCAGCCCATCAAATCTGTACCAATGTTTTGAAAGACCACCCTTCCTAGGCCCTATCACCTAACTGTAACTTCACCTTAAGGGCCAATTTAGCATGTCCAATCCACCAAACCTGCACATCTTTGGACTGTGGGAGGAAACTGGAGTACCTGGAGGAAACCCACGCAGACAGGGGGAGAAAGTGCAAACTCCACACAGTCACCCAAGGTGGGAATCAAACCTGTGTCCCTGGCACTGGGAGGCAGCAGTGCTAACCACTGTGTCACCGTGCCACCCCGAAGTAAGTCCTCTTGCCTTGTTTGTCAGCAGCTAAAAAATGGAAGGATCTCTCCTCCATGATTTTGCGCCAAAAGCACGTACATATAGGGCTCCTGATGTCAAGTTTATGTGCAGGGTGTGTGACCTGCTCAGTGCTGCCCAATCTGGCCAGAAGACTGCATCTTATTTAAAAGGCAGCAGTGGGTGCCATTATCCATATAAATATCAGAAGTGGCCGTTGGGTGTTTCTCCCACAATCGCGGCCACCATGGGAACGCCGCAACTGATTGCTCCGCGGCCCTCCTGAAATCCGCGAACCCTCACTTAAACAACAACCCTGATCTAGCCAAATGAGCTAACTGGCACCTCCCTTCTGAACGGTTGAATCCTTCCTGCCCTTTGTTACTATGGACTGGAAATTGGTGAGCTCCATTCTCTTTGACATTTGTAATTTGCAATCTATTCATACCCTTTCATATCGAAGTGGTCAACACACAAACTTTATGCACCTACTTTATGTGGCTCTGGCCAGAATGGCTTCACTGCTGCTGGTTGTACCCAACCCCTGTAAGAGATCTCTGTGCACAGCAAGAAAGCCTGGCACCATTGTGTGTGCACTATTTGGCCCATCCAGCCCATTATTATTAAAGACAGCCTGTATCTTAAATTTGCATTGAACGATATTGCTGCAGTACAAATTATTGCGGGTGGTAGGCAGAGGGATTCATCGTTATGGACCGAATGGGTGTGATTTAACGGAAATGAAAGAGTCCCGTGTCAAGTGCGTTTATCCAGGTGTTTCTCTGTGCTGGCAGGACCGAAGAACGATCTCATATCAAATGGAACTCTGTTTCATTTCAGGGCCTCAGCGGAGAATGCCCCGCAAGGTCACACTTAGTCCTATTTCCTGCACGAATACACTCTGCTCGCCATTGCAGGAAGAGATTGAGGCTCCATTTAAAAATGGTGCCCCAATCTCTAGACACCCCACTGCGGCCTCTGGACCTCCCCCAATGCCCCAACTCACCTCTAAGGGGTCATCGAACCCCTCTTATTTCACCTCATGTGGGCAGGGTCCCAATCTCCATTGCGGGCAGAATGCCACCTGATCAGACTGACACACTGGCTGTGACCCTGCTAGGCTGGCAGTGACCCTGCTAGGCTGGCAGTGCCACCTGGACACCCTTGCAGGTGCCCAGGTGGCATCAGCAGTGCCAGAGTATAACACAGCCCAGAGGCCGACCACCTGGGGACATTCGATCGCCTCGGAGACTCTCCAAGTACCGTTCCGCCTGGTCCATGATGATGGAGACCAGAGCTAAACGCGCCATTCAGGGTCTCCGAGGCATGGGGGTTATATCCCGCACCTTGGATTACTCCAGTGAGAGCATATTCAAGTAAAACTGACTGCACACTTGAATGCTAGATCTAACAAAGCATAACAAGCCAGGTAAATCTCGCAAGAGTTTACCGGCCGCGTCGTGTCCCGAGTTGGGCGCGACCATCAGATCGCACCCATTAATTTTACAGAAGAGACACTTACGTTCTCCACAGGCCCAAAAAGACCCTCGAGGAGCACCCTCAGAAGGACATGGGAGCAGAAGACTGAAGGTCAACTCCTGGTCTGAACCCAAGGACCATGTAGCAGTGCCATAAGTCTAATGGTCTCACACGGTTACTCAATGTCAATGAATGCTGCTATACATGATACTTCCAACCCACCACAACTCCTCATGTTGCTCCATCCACCCCATCACTCACCCAGAACTTATCAGACACTCAAGATGCGGCATGGTAGCAGTGTGGCCAGCACTGCTGTCTCACAGTGCCAAAGACCTGGGTACAATTCGATCTTGGGTGACTGTGTGGAGTTTGCACATGCTCCCCATGTCTGCATGGGTTTCCTCCTGGTACTCCGGCTTCCTCCCACAGTCCAAAAAATGTGCCGGTTAGGTGGATTGGCCATGCTAAATTGTCCTTTCGTGTCCAAAAGGTTAGGTGAAGTTATGGGGGTAGGGTGGTGGTGTAGGCCTGGGTAGGATTCTCTTTCAGAAGATCAGTACAGACTCGATTGGCCAAACGGCCTCCTTCTGCACTCTTTGTATTCTTTGATCTTCTGTGATTCAGACCTAACATTCAAATAATCAACCTCGCCTTCAGAAACTAACCAATGATTACAGCATCACATCTGCCTCTCACTGCCTCCGCGTACCTCCAGCTATTCAGCCACAGCATGTATATCAGCCGAACACAATGTTGCACAACCAAAGGTCTGCCCTCTCTCTTGCAAGACAGGAGGGCACATAGTTGAAGGAAGCAATGCAGGACTGGTGGACAAGGGCACCTGCAACTCCAGTGTCTTAGAGAAGAGATGCTTCTTAACATCACGGGACCAACATGGATTGCGGCATCTTCATGTCTTCTCAACTGCCAGCATATGTTATCCTGCTATCTGGTATAATGAGCAAGCTATTGATGGAGTGAACATGCACTGCTTGCATCCCACTTGATTCCCTTCACGCTAACTTTCTCCTGTGATCTCCTGATTTTAAACAGACAAGAACTTAGCGATTGACCTTGCAAGAGGAGGAAATAGGAAAGCCAGCAACAACACAGTGCTGTAGAGGTAAAGCCACTTAATCTGACTCTCTTGAAGGTGGGTATAGAGTTGGGATCAACACATGGCGAGTCATCTGAGCATGAGTGGCTTGTAGCCAGGTCAGGGGTGAAGGATGATTTGATCGCCAGCTCACTGGAGGTCAAGGTGGCTGGCTGATGATTACTGACGCAGCTGACTAAGCTGAGGAAGGATCTTGATGGGCCAGCATATGGCAGAGTGCTGATTGATAAGCTGGGTACATTGACTAACCTGCCAAATAATAGCTTCTTGTCCCCAGTCGTAAAGGATAATTCTGCAGATGCTGGAAATCTAAAATAATGGGCTGGATGCTTCAGTCGCCCAGCCGCATGTTTCTCAGCGGTCTGCCATTCGCTGGCAGCGGTATTCTCTGTTCCCACCGCTTGTCAATGGGATTTCCCATTGTAGCCACCTCACACTGCCAGGAAACCCAGGGCGGGAACAGAGAATTCCAGTCGTGGAAAACTGCAGCCAAATTAGAAAATGGTAGAAACACTCCGCTAATTAGGGCAATCTGTTGAGAGAAAAACAGAGTTAACATTTCAATTCTGTGACTTTCTACAGGAAAGCAGTGAGAGAGAGATTGATAGTGCATGATTAGCAGATGTATTCACTGACCTTGTTCGCTCAAGTGAAATTATTGAACTTTTTTTGGCACAGCACCCAGGTCCCTGGGTTTTGGCTCCAAGAATTTGCCTTTGTCTACAAGTTCCCATTCTTCTCAGAGGCTATGCGCTGAAGGCCTTGTACCCTGTGAAAACATGACCTCTCTGCTCCTCACAACCTCCTCGACAAGGGCCTCCAGCATTTCATCAGATAACCTGGGAGCCCTCCCTTTAACCTGCCACTCGATTATGAGTCTTCATCCTATTCTGATGATGCTGTTCCACCAGCTGCTTTATCCTGAATGTATCTCCCCTTTCCGTGGGGAAGGTTGCCTTTAAGTAGGACATTGTGTTGGCCAAGCATGTTCCTGGACCCCATGGTGAGCATATAACCAGTCAGCAGTATGATTCACACTGGACTGCACACAACAATCATGTTGAACAGGCTTTGCCTGTTTCAACACTGCCTTTGACTCTGACAGTACAGTACTCCAGACCTGCTACCTCAGCTGAATATTGGGATTCTCCTGGCAAGACAGAATGCCAAACATGGAAGTACAAAAGTGTGAAGGGATCAGTACATTTGCCCTCTTGGGTCAGCGGCGGCTCATAGAAACATAGAAAATGGAAGCAGGAAGAGGGCATTAAGCCCTTAGAGCCTGCTCTGCCATTCATTATCATGGCTGATCGTCAAGTTCAATACCCTGATCCTGTCTTCCCCCATATTCATTGATCCCTTTAGCCTCAATAGCTATATCTAATACATTCTTGGAATTACATAACATTTTGGCCTCAACTACTTTCTGTGATAGTGCATTCCAAACATTCGCCATTCTCTGGGTGAAGGCAATTCTCCTCACCTCAGTCCTATAAGGTTTACCCCTTATCCTCAAACTATGACCCCTAGTTCTGGACTCCCCCACCATCGGAAACATTCTTTCTGAATCTACCTTGCCTAATCTTGTTAGAATTTTGTAAGTTTCTATGAGATCCCCTCTCTCTCTTCTAAACTCCAATGAATATAATATTAACCAATAGTCTTCCCTCATATTAAAATCCCGCCATCCCAGGAATCAACCTGGTAAACCTTTGCTGCACTTCCACCACAGCAAGAACATGCTTCCTCAGATAAGGACACCAGAACTGCACACAATACGGCATGTATGGCCTCACCAATGCCCTATATAATTCCAGTAAAAGATCTCAATTCCGATGCTCAAATCCTCTCGCTATGAAGGCCAACATGCTATTTGTCTTGTTTACTGCCTGCTGCACCGACACATGTACTTTCAGCGACTGATGCATGAGGACACCGAGGTCTCGCTGAGTATCCACCTCTCTAAAATTACACCCATTCAAATAATTATCTGCTCTCCTATTTTTGCTACTGAAGTGGACAACCTCACATTTATCCACATTATACTGCATATGCCATTCATGTGCCCACTCGCTCAGACTGTCCAAATCCCGCTGAAGAGGATCGTCATCATAGTATTATGGGACAGGGTTTTGAAAACTCCAAAGTATATTATGGAGTTCACCTGACCTCTAATTGTGTTTTTATTTTGGCTTCAATGAGCATAAGAGCCTGCCTTTCAGGTGTTATGCAACAGAGTTCTGAGGCACTTCTAATCAAAAAATAAGCTTTATTTTATGAATTTAGTTAACATTTGTACAAACACACACAGCAAGAATTTTATCAACTACAACCATAAAGACCCCACACAGCTACAGTAATCTATGTATAACCCTTAATGAATTCCCCTTAACTGTTCCAATTCAATAACAAAATCCAAGTAAAACCAGAAACCCCTTTTCAAAAGTGTGGCCCAGCATACTGTATTATCACTGTTATGAGACTTATTATTGATATTCTGTTCCCCTTTCCAAACAGCAGGTTTGAATTCCTTCCAGAAAGCAATTATTTATTTTAACTTATCAAGGAGTCTGGAAACAGCTTTTAAAATAAAGATAGAGAGACACTTCTTTCAACCTGTGCAGTTCAAACCAGTCCAAACTCAAAACAAAGGTAAAAACTCACAGAGCCATGGCCCAGCTCTACCCACACAATGACATCACTGAAGCCATGTGATAAGCCAAAAACATTTCTTAACATGACACTCCCATGACAATAGCTCACCCTCCCACCCAACAATTTGGAGGTAATATATTTAGTTCCCTTGTTCAAATCATTAATATGTCACATTTGTCAGGTCATGTGAATGGACGAAGATCATTTCGCCAAAAATATGCCAGTGGTGAGCGTACTATCTCATGAGATCAACAGGTCATTCAGGTCTGCTATACAAGGAGGTCTGCAAGCGAGACTTCAAGTTGATCAGGATTGCAGTCGGTACATGAAGTCCTTCCTGCTGACCCGAGTGCTTGGAGACAAGCATTTACGAAGAGCATTCAAAAAGCAGAGAACCAGAAAAAAAACCAGAGATGGAAAAGAGAACCAAGCGAAAGGGAGAAAAATCATCAGTTGACTTTGGGCCAATGCCATTCATCTGTACCAGCTGCAGAAGGGATGCCACTCACAAATGGGTTCTTTAGGCACAACAGATATTCAATGCAGAAGTGACATACACCCTGGGCACAGTATAACGTCTCCTGAGATGGGCATATGCCTGACCCAACTTGACAAGGCCCAGAGTTTTAGTGCATTGTGTTTCCCGTTCCCACTAACATTCCAAATCAAACATCTTTCCCAATGTTTTCAGGTGAAGAGCCAATAGCAGACGAAAACTTCTGAAGAAAGGGAGAGAAACTAATCTTTGTAGACCTGTCAGTCCTGAAGACATTAAACAACTTATTGAAATAATCAATTTTAGGAATGTATTCTCATGGCTCATCTTCATGTACCTGTTCATATGAAACTTTATTATATAATACTGATCATAAATGACCAGAAAAATGTTCTTATCTTTGAATTAGTTCTGTTATGTTTTGCAGTCAAAGTGAGTCAGTGCAGAGAATTGCGTTCACTCTTGTTCAGAAAAGGATGTGAGGATAAATCCAGCAATTAGAACCATAGTGTAGAAATATCAGGCAGTCATTTAAACTTGATGGCAAAGCTTATAGAAAAGATAACCCAGGACAAAAGTATGAGTCATTTTTGACAAGCAGAGACTAAGGAGAGCCAGTCTAGAGTTATTGAAGGAAAATTGTGCTCAACTAACCTGATTGAATGTTTTGTTCAGGTAAAAGAGAGGATTGATGAAGGTAATGGGTTTGACGTGGTGTATGTGGGCTTCCAAAAGGCATTTCATAACTGCCATACAATAGATTTGCCAGCAAAGCATTTTCATTGTCACTTGGTCATATTCCTGGAACACCCTCGTACCTACAACACATGGACTGCTGCGGTTCAAAGAGGCAGCTCACCACCACCTTCCTTCTCTAGGACACTTAGGGATTGGCAATGTTGGGCCGCACGTCTGCCTCATGGCAATGTTGATTAGCGCTGCTGCCTCATGGCGCAGGGGACCCGGGTTTGATCCCGGCCCCAGGTCACTGTCAGTGCGGAGTTTGCACATTCTCCCCTTGTCTGTGTGAGTCTCACCTCCACAACCCAAAAAGATGTGCAGGGTAGGTGAATTGGCCAAGCTAAATTGCCCCTTGATGCACCATCGATTGCACGCGAGGCGAGTGATTTACCAATGTCAGGCTTTAATTAACTAGAACACAGCCTGGCGATCGTCTACAGTGGAAAGGAACGATCGTCAGGCTTCTGAGCATTTATACCTCGTTGATAGAGGCGTGGTTAACTCAGCCTCTCGGCCAATCGGTCGAGAGGCACATGACTGACCAGGGCCAATGGTAAGCCGACGTTCTGGCCCAATGGCAGACGAGTATGCAGATCATATCATCACACCCCTTAATTGGAAAAAAAGAATTGGGCACTCTAAATTTTTTTTTAAAGGGATGCGCAATGCTGGACTAGCAAGCAATACTCACATCCATTAAGAATTTTAAAAGAAGTCGAGGTGCATGGAATAAGAGGCCAATCGCAAGATGGATTTGAAGTTGTGAAGTTGGCTCGGTGACAGCACACAAGAGTAATGACAAATTGCTGTTTCTTGGACTGGAGGTAGGTACACAGTGTGTCGGTAATAGGACCACTGCTTTTCTTGGTCTGTATTTCAGTTGTGGTGTCTCAAATCTGGCTATTTGAAAACTGATGATGTCTGAAAACCAGGCATTTTTTTAAGCTGCCCTGCATGAATTTTAATCATCTAGATGTTTAAAATAACTTAACAGCTTGTTCGGCTAGGTACTGCATTGTTACTAACTTTGCAGGCCCGTCTTTTCCTGTAGTTTGAGTGACCCTTGCCTCCACCCACGTGGCTGTCATGATATGCAAACATGCACATAATGATGTACAGAGAGGCAGCTAATGAACACAGCGAACAGGACATGACCAATGAGCAGGCAGAACACTCGGGGGTGGTATCTCACTATAAAAGGCACGAGGCATTCATACTCCGCCTCTTTCCACTGATGAACATCTACAGAGTGAGTCAGAGTGTATGTACAGTAATACACCTCCAGCACGTGGTTAAGAGCTAGTCTGGTTCAGTCAGACAGAGTAACCACATTTAGATTAGCAGAGAGTTGAACTCATAGAGAACTGTGCTAACTGTGCTACTGGTTCAATAAATCAAATTGAACTAACTTCACGGTCTGGAGTATCTTTTGGTCAAAGCTGCATCCAGTAGCAGCCTGTATTATCCCAGAGTACATAATACATCATGATACCAAGAGACTGCTTAATCTAGGTGGTTTACCTCAGTCCGTTCCGTGACACCAGCATATGTATCCTGGCACAATGGAGAAGATTCAGGCTCCTCACCAGCTCAGGACCTCCGGCAATCTCAGTGCCAACTGGCGGACATTCAAGCAAAAGATTCTGCTGTTCATTGAAGTTTCAGACCTCGTGGGTGTGTCTGATGCAAGGAGGATCGTGCTTCTCCTCTCAACAGCGGGTGATCAAGCCATTGAACTCTTCAACTCTTTTCACTTCACCGAAGGCCAGGACAAGACAAAGTTTCAAAGTTTCAGACCATCCTGGACAAGTTTGACAGTCACTTTGAAGTGGACACCAATGAAATCTTCGAGCGCTACATTTATAAAAAGGGTCCACAAGGTAAAGATGAATCTTTCAACTCCTTCTTAACTAACCTCCGCCTGCTATCGCTGTCCTGTAACCTTGGTGATAGTGCTGACTCTGATCAGAGACCAAATTGGTTTTTGGCATTCACTCTGATCCTCAGAGAGAGCAGCTACTGAAAATCAAGCATATGACTCTGCCAGTCGCAATTGAAACATGCACAGTGCATGAGCACACCACAAATCGCTATGCCCAGCACAAATCGGCTGAAAATGAGAAACTTGCCTCCCACAAGGCAGAGTGTGTGCAGGCCATCTCCCGGATGCAGCGTCTCAGCATTGATGACAGTGGCCACTTTGTGCGCTTTTCCCAGGGCCCAACACATGCGCGATGAGAACGGGATAACGAAGCGGCTGACACCCACATGACGCAGATGTTATGACATGCTCGAACTGCGGCAACGCCCAATTAAAGAAACACCGCCCTCCAAGAGGCAGGCGATGTTTAAAGTGCGGGAAGCCTGGACATTATGCAGCCTTGTGCAGATCTGCACCACCAGTCAGGGGCCATTCGGACGACGGCACGTTCAGAGTGTGCAACAACAATGTCAGGATCCAGAGGAAGAATGCCTGGACTCTGCCTACTGTGTGGGCATCATTACCAAATGTGAATATGCCACATCCAACTCATCATAAATTCAATCCATCCTCTCTGTGGATTCTGCGGACGAATAGCGTGCGATGATGCAGGTCAACCACTGCTCCATCCAGTTTAAGCTGGACACAGGTGCTTCTGCCAACCTCCTCTCACAGGCAGATTTCAAATGCATCAAGAAGCCCCCCAAAGTCCTCATTGCAGCCTGCAGGCTCCTGGACTACAATGGAAATGCCATCACGGCACTGGGATCCTGCCATCTATTCGTCTCTAACCGGAGCACCCATGCTCGGTTATGTTTTGAAATTGTCAAGTCAGACAGGGCACCCCTACTTGGTGCGCATGCCTGCAAGCAGCTGAACCTCGTGCAGTGGGTCTACGCAACCACATCCTCTAATGAGGATCTTCAGGCCGGCATTGACGACATCCTCGCTCAGTATCCGTATGTGTTCGACGAGGATGGGCACACTGCCATATCGATACAAGATTCTGCTACGACCTGATGCCAAGCCAGTGCTCCACGCACCACGCCAGGTCCCGGCTCCGTTGAGGGAGCGCCTGAAGGCACAGCTCAAGGATCTACAGCAACAGGGCATAATTTCCAAGGTAACTGAACCGACTGACTGGGTCAGCTCGATGGTATGTGTCAGAAAGCCTTCGGGAGACCTGCGCATCTGCATTGATCCCAAGGATCTCAATAAGAATATAATGCGTGAACACTACCCCATCCCAAAACAGGAGGATCTCACCAGTGAGATGGCACACGCACATTTTTTTACCAAGTTAGATGCGTCACATGGATTTTGGCAGATCCAGCTGGATAGGGGCTGCACGGTGGCCACCAGTCAGACTTCCATCCCATCTGTCAAGGCGCTGTCATCCCCATCTCCCCCTCACTGGCAGTCAACAAGGATCAGACGCAAGTCCCAGAGACTGGACTTATGAACACTTGTGTTGTTTGTTATGTTCTGTTTTCTCGCTTTAGACGTTCACATATGCCACCGTTTGTAAATATGTTAGTCTATGACACCACTTGTATATACATTTCCACATGCCAACAAAACATACACAAAAAAGGGGAGATGTCATGATATGCAAACATGCACATAATGACATACAGGCAGGCAGTTAATGAACACAGAGAACAGGATATGACCAATGAGCAGGCAGTTCACTCAGG
This sequence comes from Scyliorhinus canicula, assembly GCF_902713615.1. NCBI lineage: Eukaryota > Metazoa > Chordata > Chondrichthyes > Carcharhiniformes > Scyliorhinidae > Scyliorhinus > Scyliorhinus canicula. The sequence goes on along the minus strand of NC_052162.1, from coordinate 75,044,600 downwards.
GGTGGTATCTCACTATAAAAGGCACGAGGCATTCACACTCCGCCTCTTTCCGCTGATGAACATCTACAGAGTGAGTCAGGGGTATGTACAGTAACAGACCTCCAGCGCGTGGCTAAGAGCTAGTCTGGTTCAGTCAGACAGAGTAACCACGCTTAGGTTAGCAGAGAGTCGAACTCATAGAGAACTGTGCTAACTGTGCTACTAGTTCAATAAATCAGATTGAACTAACTTCACGGTCTGGAGTATCTTTTGGTCAAAGCTGCATCCAGTAGCAGCCTGTGTTATCCCAGAGTACATAACAGATCGGTGGCTTTCCCCAATCCGTCTGACCTGAAGGACCTGGTTTAAACCAGCAAGATCTAAAATCAGGTATGCACTTGAGACATTGTACTGTAATGACTTAGACTTGGGTGGACAGAGCAAAATTTGGACGTGGCAAAACTTCAAAGTGTTGTGAATCGTAGGGAGGATAGTGATAGACTTGAAGAGGAATTAGGCAGGTTCTTGGAATGGGCAGATAATGGGTGGATATGTGGCAGGTGTAATTGAATGCAGAGAAATGTGAAGTGATTCATTTTGATAGAAAAACAAAGGAACACAATTTAAAATAGGGTGCAATTATACAGGGGTGTAGGAGCAGAGGAACTGGCATGTACACATGGACAAATTGTTGAGGATGGCAGGACAGGTTGAGAAAGTGGTTAGAAAAACCACACAGGGGCAACACGGTGGCACAGTGAGTTAGCCCTGCTGCCTCATGGCACCGAGATCCCAGGTTTGATCCCGGCTCTGGGTCACTGTCCATGTGGCGTTTGCACATTCTCCCCGTGTTTGCGTGGGTTTCACCCCCACAACCCAAAGATGTGCAGGCTAGGTGGATTGGCCACGCTAAATTGCCCCTTAATTGGAAAAAATGAATTGGGTACTCTAAATTTGTATATGAAAAAGAAAAAAACACAGGATATTTAGCTTGATAAATAGAGGAACAGAGATCAAAAGCAGGGAAGTTAAAAGGAACCTTTATAAAACAATGGTTTGGCCTTAACTGAAGTATTGTGCATAATCCTGGCATCGCACTTTAGCAAGGATTTGACGGCTTTAGAAAGGCACAGAAACGATTGATAAAGGGTGAGGATGGATTGGAGAAGTTGAGCGGGTGGGTGGGATTTACCGGCTGCTCATGCTGGAGGAAATTCCAGTCCCATGCCTGAGTATGGGTTTCCTGGAGACGAGGGGTGCAGTCAATGGGAAATCCTGCTGACAATGGGGAGACTGGTAAATCCCGCTGGCGGGCCACCTCCTCCACCGAAAAACACGCGAGGGGTGGTCGGGAAATCCCACCCATTGCCTGTAGTGGAGGGAGGGTTGAGAGATTTGATAGCGATGTTCAAATTAATAATGGGCCGATACAGAAAGGATTGAATTAAGCCATTGCCATTGGTAGAAAGGTCAAGAACCAAAAGACACCAATTTAAGATCAATGGCCCAAGAACCAAGAACATGAGGAAAAAACAGTTGTACACAATAACATGTTAAGATCTGTGCACTACTTGAGAGTTTGGTGGAGACAGATTCAATCATGACTTTCAAAGGGGAAAAACACCGAGAGAGAAAACAAAAACACGTCTGTGGGAAAAGGACGGGAGAGTGGGACTAGTTGAGTTTCTCGTGCAGAGGGCCGGCACGGAATGAATGGTCTCATTCTGTACTATAAGCATTCTATGGTTCTATGATCCTTGCTATTATCTTCCAAATGAAAGCAAGTCAGACTTTTTTTATTGCATAGAGTAAAATGACGGCTTCTCAAAACCAATGTTTCTTTGCTGTGAGATTGTTCCCAAGATACTCACCTTCAAACATTGTGGGTTGTTGCAATTTGCCTCAGGGCCTTGTAAAAGAATCCCTATTTGAAAAATATCAGTTGCTCATGATAACCTTGCCTGCTGCTTGAGTTTAATTGTTCCACCTTGGCTCCCCATGTTTGCTCGGTATCACTTTAACAATGGTGCAGTGAATAAATACTTGCAGCGCATAAAAAACGGAGCAAACATTGTGAAGACAGCTAATGCTGTTATTATCGGGACAACCCTGAAACAAAGAGCACACACAGATGGAAGTGGAGAATATTTTGTCAAGAGAACAATGAAATTGAATAAGCATATAAAAGCTAGCAGTGACAAATCAAATTGAGAGCTTTGGTTTATTCATTTCAATTGAAGCACAAATTAAATCAAGACAGTCATTTCTTGCCAAGTGAATGCCCTCATTGTCTATGTCTTATTCAAACATCATGAATTCAAACCTTGGAATGTGATTTATTTAATAGTTATATATTATGTTCTCTTTTGGTAACATATTCTGCTCAAATGAGACAAAAGAAAAATCCTGCAGCTCATAAGAAAATACAGATGTATGTGTATTTACAGTGACTTAGTCTCACAAAGATTAGTTGATTGATCTTTGGTTGCTCTCTTGCTTAAGATGATTCTGTTATACCCAGAGTACTGTCACATAACATCAGATATTTGTGATTCTCTCAACGTCAACATGTGCTTCCGATCCATGAACCTCCAATTGCTCCTTGAAGAGAATGCTAACTATATTCTTTCTGAATATTAAAATGATGAAGCATCTAGTATTGTGCAAGGTTTAATAATACGGCTCCGTTAAGCTGGTATTACGATCCCAGACCAACTCCCAACTGGACCGAGACCCCAATATTTGAGTTTATTTTAAGACTGCGTGGAAAGAATAATTTGCTCTAGGAGTAATTGCAAAAAAAAAAGGTTTTGATGTTTCTAAAACAAAACTTTATAAACTTTTAACTTCACACCCGAAAAGAACAGCTTATAATTGCCCCTTAACACAACTATTCAATTTTCCATTAAACAACAAGAAAATAAACATACAGATCTGAATCCAAATTAAAATTAGCAGGGCATAGAGTAATACTTGCTCTGTAAAACAGATTTGGCTGTTATTGGAACCCCTTCAGACTCCGGCTGAATATCTTCAAATAGCTGCCCCAATTAGATTGTTTCAGCCTCTAACCTGCTTCAGACAAGACTGCTCTGCTATGAAAATATTATCACTCTTTTTTAATTATCCTACTTGGAAAGAATTGTGGACTCAGAGTCAGGTTCACCTGAGGAAGGAACGGCGCTCTGAAAGCTAGTGTTTGAAACAAACCTGTTGTACTTAAACCTGGAGTTGTAAGACTTCTTACTGTGCTCATCCCAGTCCAACGCCAGCATCTCCACATCATTCCTTTTATTAGGCGAGACTATCTTCAAGACTTAGCTATTGACTGCCTTCCAATGCATTTCTTTGTCACTTGTTTCTGTGTATCTTGCCAGTCACATTCAGCCACCTCTAGCTAGCCAGTAGACATAGCAATAAAACCGGTTGGATTTTGTCTTTCCAATGGGTGCTGTTCAAAGAAAAAAATCTGTACCTGGTTTAAATTTAATGAAAGATATCCTGATTTAAGAATCCAAGCATGATAATTCTGATTAGCCATGAGCTCCGATTACCACAAATTAGCTAATCTGGCTTTAGTACACATCTTCATGACCTGCAGAATACTGCAGATGCCAGAAATCAGAAATAAAAACAGATAATGCTGGAAATATTCAACGGATCAGGCAATATCTGCAGAGAGAGAAACAGAACTAACATGTCAGATCGATGAACTTTCAACAGAACAACACAGTCCATTAAAGATTGTTCATTCCCAAATCTTTGCCATGGATGAGAAAAAAATTAATTCCAAAAGATGACAAAGATGCAAGAACATGCACTCTGGAAGAAACTACTTTTAGAAAGGTTTACAAAATTAAATGTAAATACACATGTTTTTGTGTGTTTGGGTGTGTATGTGTGTATGCATGTTTGCATGTGTGGTATGTGTGCATGTTTGTGTGTGTGTTAGTGTGTGTTTGAGTGTAGGTATATGTTGGTTAGTGCATGCTTATTTGTGCCAGTATTTGTATGACTGTGTGTGCGTATGTGACTGGTGTCTGTGTGTGCGTATATATGTGTGTGTATGTGCCTGTGTGAGTGTTTGTGTGCCTGTGTATGTATGTGTTAGAATGTGTCTGTGCGAGTGTATGTGTGCATGTCTCTGTGTGCATGTCTATGTGTGATGTGTGTCTCGTTGCTGTGTGTGTCTGTGTGTATGTGTGTGTGCATTTGAGAACATTTGGAAGTTCCCCAGAGCCTTATTCCTTTTTGGAAACCATGAAGAAAATCACAGGATCGTAATTTTATCAAAATATAGTTTAGATTAAAAAATACTGCAGACTGGCAATTATGCTCCAGGTAGAAAAGTGTTACTTTTGGGCATTATGAACAAAAATATGTCAGAATTTCTTAGAAAATCATTTATTATATGAACACAGATTTTAGGCTGTGAGCGAGAATGGTTATTTTACACAACCATTTTTTTGAAAGATTGCGTCTTTGAACATATTTCTCTTTCGTGACATGTGTACATACCCCAGATCAGCAGGATATTGAATTCCGAAGGCATATATTTAGTACAGTATTTTCCAGAAATTCCGTTCTAATTTCACCTATCGAAGAAAAATACAAACTACAGGAAGAAAGCTATTTGATAATAAATGAAACCTGAAAATGCTGAAAATACTCAGCAGATCTGACAGCATCTTTGGGGAAACAGAGTTAAGGTTTCAGGTCAGTAACCTTTCACCAGAATCCAGATCACTATCTGAAATGTCGGGCCCGACGCTCGCTTCCAGGTTGGGTAGCACTGGTTGGGAAATTTCTCAGCTTACCACACTTGCATTGTGAAAATGTGTTGTGTCAGATTCGATATTTACTGGCGGTTGGTGGAGCAGGAAGGGGGCGAGGGAATTGTGGCGGATGATGTGTGGAGTCAGATGGAGCTGGGCTCTCACCCCTGGATGCAGATCCGAGCGGGCCATAGGGGACTTCATCCTCGTTGTTTGTTAAATATGAGCACTTTGCTCCCTCAACTGTCATCCCCTCCACCCACACAGTCCATGATCCAGCCATGCCAACTCTTGCCAAACCATCCCTCTATTCAACCTCCGACCCTTACACACTCAATGCTTCATGTCAGCTCATGCACTCCATCAATTGTCATGGTCCCTTATAGTCCCATACCAACTTAATATCAACTCATGCTAACCCACTCACCACTTTTTTCCCTTACACTCTTGCTGCCAACTCACTCAGTATTCTCTATGGGCACACCTCAGGAGCAACATAGTGATGAAGTGAAATAAGGGTTTAAATAGCTATTACAGCCTTCAGTGTCATAAAAACATTCACTTCCATTAAAGTCAATTCAAAACTTAAAATACTTATCTAGTCCTTAACCCCTTACGATAACAAACAGACTTGTATACACAACACCACATCAAAAACAGGTAATTCTTTAACCACCTCCGTGAGCTGTCAATCAAACTGTAAAATAAACACCTTCTGCTGAGATAATTGTAAGTTGGTGGAATGCAGCCAACCATTAATAATGATAGTTGTTCTGAAATTATCAACAAGCAGCTGTAGGAACAAATGTTCTCCAACTCTCAACAACACAGGCAGGCTTTTTGATTTTGATGCTTTACTGGGCTGGGGATTTATGTGACTTCACAGCTTGAGTTTGTCTTTACCTCTCACAGACACATGCAGGCTTTTAATTTTTAAATGGATTCCAATTCAAATAATTTCACAGCTTGACAGTTCTACAGACCTTATCCACCCTTCATGAGCATTTATTTCTCCTCCATAAATGTGACTCCCAGGCTGTGGGAGAAGGTCATTGCTGCAAGAAGGAATTTGTTTGACCTCTGCACTGAGTTCAAATGGCCCTGCTGATTTTGGGTTTCTCTTATATGTGAGTCACGTCCCACCCACTTTCCTTACTGGTAAAAATGGGATGTGCTGGAAATGGGTGAAGAACTTCCAGATATTGCGGGACCTGCCCATCATTTTTGAAGGTTTGTGAAGTCTTCACGACTATGTGAAAACTTTGCCCATTAAATCTATTGTTCACTCCTCAGATGCTGACAGGCCTGTTGAAAATTTCTAATTTTTTTTTCCAAGATTTCCAATACCTGCATTCTTTATATTAGAAGATATTTAATCATTTGTTTCCAATTCTCCTTTGCGAGTACTTGCAGCCAATTTTGAATTAAGTTGGACTTAAGTAGGTCTGACATTTCCGTGTGTAAAGTTAGAAATCTCCACACCCCTTGTGAGAGCCACAGGTATGTTAGATCTATGAAAACTCCATGCGAGAACAATTGTGAAGTTTTACTTTTGGCTATGCAGAAGAAGAGTAAGCACTTTTGTTTCAGCTTTTACACTTTCTGAGCTTTGCTGGTATGCTTGTCTTAGAGATATAATAAACATGTTTAGACCCATAATTTGAGTTCCCGATCGCATCTAGGACAGCAAAGCAAGTCAGAGAGGAAGGAAATAAATGGGTACCGATCTCAGAGTAAATGTCTTCATTCTTCTATATCCTGCAGATCAGTTGCAGCGTCCTGGGCAGAATATGGTTGAAAATCTTAGATGATGAATGGCACTTTCACAAAAAGAATAAAACAAAATGCAACACTTCCCATTTTCCATCTCGCCATTTTATTGCAAAAGTAGAGAAGTAGATCAGTAGATTATACAGGTCAGCAATCTCCTCCATTTCCAGTCGATCTGTTCACACTGTCTCATTCTTCAAGCCGAACATTCTTGATATCTTTATTGAAAGGACACATACCATTAGAGGAATAGGTATCACATGTGTACTTGTGACAACCCTCACGTGGACCACGAGGGATCACACCCTGACATCCCCGTGGGGCTCGTGGAGTACGAGTTCCATTGGTAACAGGCGGAGGCCCATCCTGCTGGGACTCCTTATCGAAACTTTTCAATAATAAATTTGATTTAACCTTTATCTTCCTGTCTCCTGGATTACTGCAGTACTGGGCGCATTTGGTGATAGAATTACATAGAAATTAAAACATGAAACAGTTTGTGTTGGCGTTTGTCCTCTACCATGTGGCAGAGTGGTTATGTTACAGGCTTATTAATCCAGGGGTCTAGGTTATGCAGAAATATGAGTTCATGTTCCATCATAACTATGGGGAATTTAAATTCAGTTACTTCAATGAAACTGGAGTAAAAATGGAGCATCAGAAATTGCGACCATAAAACTACAGGATTGTTATAAAAATCCATCTGTTTCACTAATGTCCTCGAGAGAAAGAAATCTGCTGTTTTAGCCTGGTCTGACCTACCTATGACTCTACACCCACAGAAATCCAGTTGATTCTTAACTTCCCTCTGAGCCAACCACTCGATTGTACCAAACTAAACTCCGTACCGAGCAGTATTGTGGGTGCTCCTTAACAAAAAAAGACTGTAGTAACTCATGACGGCAGTTCACCACCACATTCATAATGGTTATTAGGGATGGGCAACAAATGCTGGTGTTGCCAACAATGCCCACATCCTGTGAATGAGCGAACAGGCAAATAGGATGCAAGAGATACAGAACAACAGGCTGAAATTTTAAACCCCTGTTTAGGTCAGATTGGGGGGAACTGTCAGAAAAATCTGTTACCTGACCCAAAACCACTTCCAACCTACTCGTTTCTGATTTCAACTGAAGTGGGAATGTGGGTGGGCAGTCAACTCTCCACAAGGAGATGAGTTGGAATTTTAAATTCGATGCGGTACCTGACAGAAGCCTCCACAAATGGGCTCCTCCCATTGATGATCCCTCCTCGCCATTTTTCTCCACCCACCCGCCCAGGCCTGTGATTTCACCACGGGAATGCGAATTAAACCCCCACCATGAGTCCTTTGACCTCTCCCCACTACTAGCAGGTGCCCAATCCACCCCCAAAATGAGGTCTTTCTGATTTTCCCCTTGAGGTATTCATGTGCCCACTACTACCCTCACCTGATTCTTCCCATTCATTCCCTCAACCCTTTGGTTATAAAGGATGTGGGACCACAAATACTAATTTGTTCTAAAAAGCTTGAATGAAATGCTTGTATTTATAAGGGATTGAGCACTTGAAGGAATGCAAGTGTAGAAAAAAACGTGTTTTATGAATGAGTTTTTAAAAATATAATGATGTAATCAATAGACACTTAGAAGATGATTTTATTTCATTGCTGCATGGGTCCTGGGATCTGCCCTTAGTGGTTATCGGCTGAGTTGGCATTGAGGGTGTAAAGACAAAGGGTAGTAATGGTGGGTGTGGATTAGCATGAGTTGGCATTAAATTGGCATTGGAGTTCTAAGGAGCTATGAGATTGATTGGGGCGCTTGAACTGATACTAAATTGGCATTGGGTTTATAAGGGTAAGAGGTTGAATGGGGGAATAGTTTGGCATGAGTTGGCATGGATGGAGCATGGGACTAACTGAACGGTTGTGAGGAGGGATAATGTTGTGTGAGGTTGGGGGCTAAAAGGCCTAATATTTAACAAAACAAATGGGATGAAGTCCCAGAGAACAAAGGCAAATCTTTTTACCAGCTCGCCTGTGCAGAAGCAACCCCTGTGGCCAGATCCAATCTATATTGAGTGGTGGGAGCCCAGCTCCATCTCACAACACCCCCACACTCTATTTGTCTCAGAAAGATACACACACAAACATACATACACACACACATGAAATTGCACTAGTTCCACGTGGCGCCGCTGCTAGCCCATTAATGTGTCTTGAATTGTTCTGGGACCGGTGTCGCTTTTGGGGCCGTAGAACACTCACGATTCAGTCCCGGCGTCAGCGCTTAGTCTCTCGATCGGAGAATTCCGTCCCAAAGCCTTTACTTTTTTTTAGAAAACGTGGAGGAACACAGAATACAAAGTACATCTTTTGTTTTTTAATAAATTTAGAGTACCCAATTATTTTATTTTTCTAAGTAAGGGGTAATTTAGCATGGCCAATCCACTTAACCTGCACATCTTTGGGTTGTGGGGGTGAAACCCATGCAGACATGGGGAGAATGTGCAAACACCATACGGACAGTGACCCAGGGCCAGGATTCAAACCCGGGTCCTCCGCGGCGTACTCCCAGTGCTAACTACTGCACCACATGCCGCCCACAAAGAACATCTTAACCTACAATGGTCTCATTAACACACAAAGGCCCTTTTGAGCAAACAAGATTACTGTGGGCGAATACACTCTCCACTCTCAATGCGCCAAGATGTCTCCTCAAACTCTCCCAGATGATTGTCACTTGAGAGTTTGCCAACATAACTCCCAAACATACGCTTTAAAATCTTCTCATGATTATGCTTTCCCTTAGTGGTTTGCATTCTAAAATCCAGACCATGTTTTCCAAATGACACTTTTAAACAAAGCTTCCACTCCTCTTTTAACAGTTAATCCAGTCCACGATATTCCAACAACCTCTTTCAGATTTCTTTGTCTTGACTGCTGCGCAAACTGCTCCCAATTGCTTTAGCTTTCGACTCTCAGATTATTAAAACATCAAGGGCGGGCTCCAATGGTCCTCCAGCCGTGTTTTCCGGCTTGGTGCACCCCGTCGGCAGTGGATTTTCATTCCCATAGCCGGCCAGTGGGGTTTCCCATTGTGACCACTTCATGCAGTCGGGAAACTCGAGGGCGTGGCTATACTACAGGCGGACCTGAGGATCCTGGCGATGGAGAATTCCGGTGCAAATGTTTCATCTCACTCTGAAGACTCCTGTCCCACTTTAAATCTAGTTACTATGATTGTCTCCTTAACCGAGAACACTTTGTTTACTCCAACTTAAATTCTTCTGAAGAATATCTTGGTCTCTGTACTCTTAACTCCAGGCTTCTTAAACAGTCTTTCTGTCCCAATTCCCTGGTGATCTCGACTGCAACATGTACTTTGGGAAGTCTGTCTCTTTGCAGTTCCCAGTCCAGTCTTCTAGCAGATTTGAGAGAGATTCACACCCTGAGATTCAGGGCTGGATTCTCTGCCCCGCTGCACCACTTTTCTGCCTTGTGCAGCCGACAGGATTCTCCATTACGCTGGCCGGTCAATGGGGTTTCCCATTGTGGAGCTACCCCCCGGCACCGGCAAAACGGAGAATATTGCCAGTGGGGAATCCCGCCTTCTGTCTCCAATGAACTCAAATAACCTAAATTAAAAAGTGAAAGCTTTTTACCTTGCAACGACCACCAGCTGCTAAGCAACGGTCACATGCTTATGCCTTTTATTTATTGTTCACACCGTAGTCCTCTCTAATCGCAGTTGAAACACAGTTGGAACTTAACCAACCCTCACATATACAAAAACCTCAGTCCAGCATGAATTTAACTAAAGCTTTTACCCCTCTGGGCAATGAAACATTAAATTGAATACATTTCTAATGTTTACCAGTCCCCATAAATCTACCTTTGTTCTCTTAACAAAGAGCATAATTTATGCATTCCAAATGCATAAACTGAAGTTCAAACCTGTGGAGATTGGGATAGGCATTTAATTTGGAGTTTTCGGTTGTTGAAATTACAATTAAATGTTTCCATGCCAAAGACATCACATGATGTCACATACCTTCTCTCATTGTTGCAGGCCTTAGCTTAGGTTGTCCTTGGTCAGGATTTATAGAGATTGCCGAAGTCAAGGCTGGTGATGAATTTTAGCTTTTGTTAAACATTGTGCAAAAGATAAGGCTTCCTGTGAAACTATTATCATGCTCTGTTGTCAGGTCACCTTACATCACTCATTGTGTAGGTTGTCTAGATTCATTTTTCGCATTAACCCTTTACGTGCAACATGGAAGCAGATGGACCAGAAAGTCCTAAATTCGATCCATTTTTGTGTGGGTTAATTGGTCTTAGTCAAGCAGCAATTAGCATGCTAAATTTATTGTAGGAGGGCAGCACGGTGGCACAGTGGTTAGCATTGCTGCCTACGGCGCTGTGGACCCGGGTTCAAATCCCGGCCCTGGGTCACTGTCTATGTGGAGTTTGCATATTGGATTGGATTGGATTTGTTTATTGTCACATGTACCGAGGTACAGTGAAAATAATTTTTCTGTGAGCAGCTCAACAAATCATTAAGTACATGAAAAGAAAAGGAAATAAAAGAAACTACATAATAGGGCAACACAATATATACAATGTAACTACGTAAGCACCGGCATCGGATGAAGCATACAGGGTGTAGTGTTAATGAGGTCAGTCCATAAGAGGGTCGTTTAAGAGTCTGGTAACAGCGGGGCAGAAGCTGTTTTTGAGTCTGTTCGTGCGTGTTCTCAGACTTCTGTATCTCCTTCCCAATGGAAGAAGTTGGAAGAGTGAGTTAGCCGGGTAGGAGGAGTCTTTGATTACGCTGTCTGCTTTCCCCAGGCAGCAGGAGGTGTAGATGAAGTTAATGGATGGGAGGCAGGTTCGTGTGATGGACTGGGCTGTGTTCACGACACTCTGAGGTTTCTTGCGGTCCTGGGCTAAGCAGTTGTAATACCAGGCTGTGATGCAGCCCGATAGGATACTTTCTATGGTGCATCTGTAAAAGTTGGTAAGAGTTAATGTGGACATGCCAAATTTCCTTAGTTTCCGGAGGAAGTATAGGCGCTGTCGTGCTTTCTTGGTAGTAGCATCGACGTGGGTGGACCTGGACAGATGTTTGGTGATGTGTACCCCAAGGAATTTGAAACTGCTAACCATCTCCATCTCGGCCCCGTTGATGCTGACAGGGGTGTGCACAGTACTTTGCTTCCTGAAGTCAATGACCAGCTCTTTAGTTTTTCTGGCATTGAGGGAGATATTGTTGTCGCTGCACCACACCACTAGGTTCTCTATCTCCCTCCTGTATTCTGACTCATCATTATTCGAGATCCAGCCCAACAAACGTGTAGATGGAGTTGGAACCAAATTTTGTCACGCAGTCATGTGTGTACAGAGAGTGAAGTGGGGGGCTAAGTATGCAGCCTTGCGGCGCCCCTGTATTGAGGACTATTGTGGAGGAGGTGTTGTTGTTTATTCTTACTGATTCTGATCTGTCGGTCAGAAAGTAGAGGATCCAGTTGCAGAGTGGAAAGCCAAGTCCTAGGTTTTGGAGGTTTGATATGAGCTTGGCTGGTATTATGGTGTTGAAGGTGGAGCTGTAGTCAATAAATAGAAGTCTGATGTAGGACTCCTTGTTGTCGAGAAGCTCTAGGGATGAGTGTAGGGCCAGGGAAATGGCATCTGCTGTGGACTGGTTGTGGCGGTATGCAAATTGCAGTGGATCAAGGCGTTCTGGGAGTATGGAGATGAGCTTGATGATCAACCTCTCGAAGCTCTTCATTATGACTGAAGTCAGGGCCACCGGACGATAATCATTGAGGCACGTTGCCTGGTTTGTCTTTGGCACCGGTACGATGGTGGTCTTCTTGAAGCAGGTGGGGACCTCGGAGTGGAGTAGGGGCAGGTTAAAGATGCCCGTGAACACATCTGCCAGCTGGTCCGCGCAGGCTCTGAGTTCACAACAAGGGATCCCGTCCGGGTCCGTCGCCTTCCAAGGGTTCACTTTCAGGAAGGCCGATCTGACTTCGGAAGCTGTGATGGTGGGTATGGGTGAGTTACGGGCTGCTGGGGCACTCGACAGCGGACTGTTGTTTCCTGTTCAAACTTGAGCATGGAATGCATTGGGTTCGTTGGGGAGGGGTGCGCTGCTGACGGTGATGCTGCTCGGCTTCGCTTTGTAGCCCGTTATCTTGTCTAGGCGGGCAGGCCCGTAGTATTCTTCTCTAGAAACCTCCACGTTTCCAAAATTTGACACTCCTCGGTCGAGAAGGACGCACAAGCCATAGTGGAAGCTGTGCGGCACTGGAGGCACTAACTAGCTGGTAGGAGGTTCACCCTCATCATGTTTGACAACGCAAAATTAAAAATGACAAAATCTTGAGGTGGAGGATCGAACTCTCCACCTACAATTACAATATCAAGTATCGTCCTGGGAAGCTCAATGAGCCCCAGATGCCCTGTCCCGCGGCACATGCGCCAGCGTACAAGATGACTGACTTCGGGCTATCCACGATGACCTCTGTCACCCGTGGGTCACCCGGCTTACCCACTTTATCAAGGCTCGCAATCTGCCCTTCTCCACCGAGGAGGTCAAGGCCATGACCAGGGACTGCCAAGCTGCACGGAGTGCAAACCGCACTTCTACCGGCCAGACAAGGTCCATCTGGTAAAGATCTCCCGGCCCTTTGAGCGCCTCAGTATTGACTTCAAAGGGTACCTACCCTCCACCAACTGTAATATATACTTTCTAACCATCGTCGATGAGTACTCCCGCTTCCCCCTCGCTGTCCCCTACACCGACATGACCTCGGCCACTGTGATAAAGGCAGTGCACAGTATCTTCACACTGTTCAGTTTCCCTGCGTACGTCCACAGCGACCGGGCACATCGCTCATGAGCGATGAGCTGCGTCAGTACCTGCTCAGTAAAGGCATCGCCTCGATCAGGACTACGAGCTATAACCTGCAGCGAAACGGGCAGGTAGAGAGGGAGAATGCGATGGTATGGAAGGCCGTCCTTCTGGCCCTCCAGTCTAGAAGTCCCCCAGCTGGCAGGAGGTCCTCCCCGACACCCTCCACTCCATTAGATCAACTCCACTGCACAGCCATGAATGAGACCCCTCACGACCGTTTGTTTGTCTTCCCTAGGAAGTCCATCTCCGGGGTCTCGCTTCCATCCTGGCTGACAACTCCGGGACCTGTCCTTCTCCGCAGGCATATGAGGAGCCATATGACCAACCCTCTGGTCGAGAGGGTCCAGCTGCTGCACGCCAGCCCCCAGTACGCCTAAATCGCACACCAGGACGGACAGCAAGATACGGTCTCCCGATGAGACCTGGCGCCAGCTGGTTCCCCTGCCAATGCCCCCCCCCCCCCTCCCCGCTGCCTACCGCCACCCCCAGAGCCCTTCTGGGTCTCCTGTATTGTTCAGCGCCGGCACTTCCGCCACCCACCACCCCCCTGCCTACCCCCACCCCTCAACCGTCTCCAACACGCCGGACCGAAGCTCAAGCTCCAGACACAACGCTCCTGGAGTCACCACCTACAACAACCGTGCCCGCCGCATTGCCAGAGCTGAGAAGGTCTAAAAGAACGATCCAGCCTCCAAACTGACTGAACATTTAATGACCCCATGTCACCCCCGCTGGACTTGATTTTGTAACAAGGGGTGAATGTGGTGAATGTATTCACCTAAGTATGAACTGTCTGTACAGTGCTGTGACCTATTACCTCTGGGTCGGGTCACTGGGCGGGTCTCTTGGTGTCGAGTTGGGCCGGGTCTCGTTGTCAGGGGTCGGGTTGGGAGCTCCGGGGACTGGGCCAGGCGATCTGGGGGCTGCCGTCAGTTGTTACGTGTGTTGGGAGCTTCAAGGTCCGGGTTGGGTCCAAATCGAGGTAGGGGCTTCACTTCTGGTTTGGGCCCGATCCGCTTCCAGGTCGTGGAGGTCAGGTCGGGTCGGGTCAAAAGGTCTCCATGGGCTTCGGAGGATGTTGAAGCCTGCAAGAAAAGATAAAAGAGAGAGGTTAGTAATAATGTTTGTCTCAGAATTAAATTTTTAAAGATTAGAACAAGTATTAGATAAATGAAAAGCGGATCTGTTAGGAAGAGCTCGCAGAGAGCCGCCTCGCTCCAGCGCCATATTCTCCCCATGTCTGCGTGTGTTTCACCCCCACAACCCAAAGATGTGCAGGATAGGTGGATTGGCCATTCAAAATTTCTCCTTAATTGGAAAAAATAATTAGGGACTTTAAATTTATATTTAAAAAAATTCATTGTAAGATTGCAGAGCAGTGGGGGAGAGTAGAGGTACTGAATGGCCTTCTTCTGCTCCTATATCTTATGGTTTTATAGACAGATTTTTAATCAGAATAGGAATCAAGGGCTATGGGGTTAAGGTGGGAAAGTGGATATGAGGACAATATCAGATTGTTCATGATCTCATTGAATGGGGTGCAGACTTGATGGGCCAAATGGCCTACTTCTGATCCTACATTGTTGCTCGTTCTGGGTGAGTGTGCTTAACACTCAATTTGGCTCTGTTTCTTTACTTAGCTTTGGAGTCGCCAGGTATCGTTAAGATACCGTCACAAGTTTCAAGGTCAAGTTCAAAGCAATAAATCCATACACTAATTAGTAAGTTCAAACAAGACACGTTTATTATATTACAGTAATCTACTAATCATGCATATAAAACTATAAGACTAGGCTAATCCTACCACTAAAAGGCCAAATACTTATCTGGACAAGGGGACTGCCGGATCAGGGAACAACGGCTTCTAGCTTTGTCCTGGGTCCGCAGGCTTCCAGTAGTTATGGACTAAATGGGGTCAGGAGTGTCTACTCTCGTAGCGTGCGTTGTGACTTACTTGTTGGTGGGTGCTGTCCAGACCTCTCCACCTCAATGTTCTTCTGCTGCAACGGTGTTCTGTTGGGAGGGCTGGCTGGTCAAGGAGAGGCTGACAGAGAGAGCGAGCTGGGGTCGGGGTCTCTGTTTTATACTCCTCTCAGGGTCTTGCGCCCACCTGGGCGGACCCTCTATACTCTCGTAATCGATTTGGTCTCTTCCCAATCGATTGATTTGAATTCCCCAATAACGGGACAGTATCTCGATCACTGGGGCGGTTCTTGGGACTTATTATTTTGGGCATCTTTGGCGCCGAAAAGTCTGGCCTTCCATTTAATGTATCGATTTGTGTTAACGTGTTTCTTTTGTGCCTGGGGATCGCCCGGTATCGCCTCATTAATATGCCAACTGTTTCTTTTCACAGTGTTGTCTGGTTTCAGCAACAGCCAAACTGGTTTCTGCAGCAGTCCAAATATACAAGCGCTCTGCAAGCTGCTTGCTTTTTACAACATGTCCATTTTCCCTGCAGTCCCTGCAATCTTCCATTTTGTGTTTGGGCAGTGGTCACCCCAGGTGGCTACAACATATTATGGTCTTGTAGGGAGTAAAAATAAAAAATTAAGAAGAGTTACACATTTGATTGTTAATCAATGACTTCTGATGGAATAACAATGAGAGTGTACATGTGTGGCAGAGAGGATCAGGCTCAGACCATATATACCGCTATGGCAGGATAGTCTGACAACACTCATTGCTGATCGTCATTCATTCATTCAGATAGATCATTTAAGGGTGGAAAGCTACTGTGACCCACAGTTACATCCCAGCAAACATTGATGCCTATTAATGTATCAGCAAGCGCACACTTTGGCAATGACATTGTTAAGCTAATAGCTTTATTAAAGGCAAGTGATGATTATTGGCTCAACCTCAAAAAGAGTACGTATGTGTGGCATGGTGCCTCTTTATTGTCAATTAATAGCTATTCGGGGCTGGTTTAGCACAGTGAGCTAAACAGCTCGCTTGTAATGCAGAACAAGGCCAGCAGTGCTGGTTCAATTCCTGTACTGGCCTCCCTGAACAGGCGCTGGAATGTGGTGACTAGGGGCTTTTCACAGTAACTTAATTGAAGCCCACTTGTGACAATACGTGATTATTATTATGGTGCTGTACATAGTTTGTTTTTATCCTTTTGATTGCTCACTGTTCCGTGCTTTTTTATATGACTGTTCACTGTTCAATAAACAAAATATTCCCGAAAGAGTACAGATGGACACAGCTGGAACAGTTGTTGCCAGGGGAACTATAAGGAGTTTGTATCTCCTTGCTGAGATGTACCCGATTGTTTGTTGATGTACCATTTGTCAATGTAATCTGTCAATTATTTTTTTTTGTCTACAATGTACGTACTGTGTTCGTTCCCTTGGCCGCAGAAAAATACTTTTCACTGTATTTCGGTACATGTGACAATAAATCAAATCAAATCAATCAATATATGTAGAATAAACCTGCTGAAGCTGAGAAAGTGTTAAATATTTATCTGATTTTCTCTTTTGTCTGCAACTCTGTGCTGAGAGAAAGCAGGTTCTGAAATGAGAGATGTTTACCCACATAGTTTGGTAAGACAAAGAATGTAGCAACAATGAAGGATGGAATTTTTCCATCAGCTTAAACAAAGACTTTCTGAACCAGTTTGTCAACTTTACCAAGTGCATACAATGTCAGCAATAAGGCAACTGTTGTGGTTTAACATGAAAAGGTTGAATTTGAAAATGCTAATGAATGGCGTGCTGGCCTGGAATTAAAAAAAATTTTTTTTTAGAGTACCCAATTCTTTTTTTTCCAATTAAGGGGCAATTTAGTGTGGCCAATCCACCTAGAGTGCACATCTTTTGGGTTGTGGGGGTGAGACCCATGCAAACACGAGGAGAGTGTGCAAACTCCACATGGACAGTGACCAGGGATCGAACTGGGTCCTCGGTGCCGTGAGGCAGCAGTGCTAACCAAAAGTGCCACCGTGCCACCACTGGCCTGAACATTTGAAGCAGAAACAAATTAAAGTGTTTTTAGTGAACTTGAAATAAATGTAAAGAAATGCACAACAAATTATCAAAAGCTACAATAAAACCACAATCCAGGACATAAACAGATGCAACACAGATCAGCCCATCTTCAATATTGGTGAGGGTTATGCATAAAATGCCACCTAGCCCTTCAAATGGAAGTCACTTGAGAAAAAAATACTTTGTTGACAAGATCAGTAAAAAAGATGGGACATTCTTCTTTAAGGTAGAAGCTGAAACAAGCATTTTATTTGTTTTTACAAATTGGATGATAGAAATTAGAAAATATATTGTAATACAACATTGTGTCTCTTGTATCTCTTGTCTCCTGCTAAAATTATGGAAACAATTCCCTGCTCTTCTCTTTTGTCTATTTCAAAGTATTTTTTCACTAATTTACAACTTTAGACTTGCAGTGCCTCATAGCTATATATTTCTTCGGCGATAAGGAAGACAATTTTTGAAGCATTTATTTCCCCGAACACCTCCTTTTATCATGTCTATTGCACACGTTCATGGTTGTGGTATGTCTGATTTACGTTGCATTCTGGTTCGAAGTATACAAATTGAAGATTCTAAAATTCATCGGCGCTGTAAATGCTTAAGAGTCTCCACAACAGCCTGGAGGGTTTTAAAAGGGAGATAATTTGCAGCTCCCACTTAGCACATTTAGCACAAATAACGTAACAATAATGAGGGTGCAGCTTTGAAGTTCTAATTTTAATAGTGAAAGTCTGGGAATATTTAGAAAACGAACAAAGCGTAATAACTCAGAAAAATTCAAAATTCTTGAAGGATATTTCATCCTGTTGATTTACTCCAACATTCCCTCTTTTACATCTTCAGTGCAATACATCTCCAATGTTTTACTCTGTTGTTTGCCACAATGGGACTTAGTTCTTTGTTTATTATTCACTTAGGGATGTGGGCATCGTTGGCCAGGCCAGCAATTGTTTTCCATCTCTAACTGCTCTCGAGACGGTGATGAGCTGCCTTCTTAAACCGCTGCAGTTCCTATGGTGTGGGTACACCCAAGGAGAGAGTTCCAGGATATTGACCCAGCGTCAGTAAAGGAACGGTGGTATATTTCCAAGTCAGGAAGGTGAGTGGCTTGGAGTGGAACTTCCAGATGGTGGTGAGCTCATGTATCTGCTGCACTTCTAGTTGGTGACAGTTTTAGGTTTAGAAGGTGTTGACGAAGGAGCCTTGGTGTGTTGCTGCGATGCATCTTGTAAAGGGAACACATTGCTGCCACTGTTAGTTGTTGGTTCAGGGGGATAATATTTGTGGGAGGGATGCTTTCTCCAGGATGGTGTCAAGTTCTTGAGTGTTGTTGGAGCTGCACTCACCCATACAAGTAGAAAGCATTCCATCACAATCCTGGGGCAAAATTCTCCGATCCCCCGGGGGGGGTCAGAGAATCGCCTGGGTATGGCATAAATCCCGCCCCCGCCGTGCCCGGAATTCTCCGCCACCCGGGAATTGGTGGGGGCGGGAATTGCGCCGCGCCGATCGGCGTACCCCCCACTGCGGTTCTCCGGCCCGCGATGGGCCGAAGTCCCGTCACTGATAGGCCAATCCCGCTGACGTGGTTTCAGCCACCTCTGGTGGCAGCGGGATTGGCGGCGCGAGTGGGCCCCCGGGATCCTGGGGGGGGCGTGGGGCGATTGGACCCCGGGGGTGCCCTCACCTTGGCCTGGCCCACAATCGGGGCCCACCGATCGGCGGGCGGGCCAGTGCTTTAGGGGCACTCTTTTTTGTCCACCGCCGCCACGGCCTCCACCATGGCGGAGGCGGAAGAGAACCCCCCTACCGCGCATGCGCCAGTGGTGACGTCAGCGGCCACTGACGGACCGGCGCATGCGTGAACCGGCGAAGGCCTTTCGGCCAGCCCCGATGCCGGGGGGCAGGCGTCAAAGGCCGTTGGCGCCGGTTTTGGCGCCAGTCCGCGCGGGCCCGCTATGTCGCTACCTCATGTTGTGCGGCGCCGGTGTGGAAACGCCCCCTGTGGGTCACTGAATCGCTGGTCCAAGAGGGCCGTTGACGCCGGTGTGAAGCACTCTGGTGTTTACGCCGGTGTCAACACTTAGCCGGGATTTTGGAGAATCCCGGCCCACATGTCTCTTTGACTTCTGGGGAGAGAGCAGGAGAGAGCAGGAGAGAGCTAGAGAAGTAGGTGTGCGATAGCTTAACCGATAGGATAGTTTAGTCTTGTAGATGTGCAGTGTAATCTTTACTTAACTAATTCCTTCGTAATATGTTTGAATCTAATTCAGTGTAGTGCAATAAATTAGCTTTGTTTGTTAAACACTGCTTACTGTTCTTTGTTAACACTACAACCTTCACCATCCTGAAAAAACAAAAACAAAGTTCACAACAGGATCCTCATCACACTGCAGCTAGGCTCCCAGCAGACGCACACCTCCCTCACTTCCCCCATCTGTAGGATCTGTCCACACACAAGCCTGTAAGCATGGAGGCGGCTGGTGGTACACCATGACCCACTCTACCGCACAACCAGTTGCCACCCTGCTGAGGGAATACACATGGCTAAACCAATGAGGACACCCGCAATGGACCCCACTGGGGAAACAGGACAGGAGCCAGAGAACCTATCGCTGACATGGGTTGCGGCAGCCACCTGTGCCCCAGTTGACAGGGATGGGTGGTGCAGATAGGGGCTCACCACATCACAGGCCTGGTGCCATTCTCTGATGGAGACCGGTGTGCAGTTCGGACGATAACATATCAAGGGTGCGGTGTGAGGGGTGCGAGTGAGGTGGGGTTGGGGGGGGGGGACATGTTGAGGGTACTACAGTACAACTCAGTGGTCTAGGTAATCTGACGGCCTTGGATGGGAAAGGGAATACTCATTTTGCTAACATGTCTTCTTATTCCACCCCCCCCCCCCCTCCCCCACCCCCGAAAAGAGAATGAACTCCAGAGTGCAACCAACTATGTTCAATTTCTACCTGGCCACAGCAACCATTGCGATGCACGGAAGCTGGAGGAGCAGGACTAGCCCAGGGAGGACCCCGCACAAGAGAGCCTGGCCCAGAAGAGCAGAGGCCAGTTGGTGAGGCTCAAGTACTGGCTGTTAGATGTGAAGGTGGTGCCTCATCAGGGAATGTATATACCACCGGCGCCTGTTCTTCGAAGAGCTGCCAGACCTAATGTGCGGCCGAGGACATCCTCCAAACACTGATACCATGCACCACCTGTGCCAGGTGGTGAAGCACCTGGCATCATGAGAGTTTGGAGGTGGACACCCGCTCCAGGTGGCCTTCAATTTAACAGCCGCTCTGAACGTTTAGGCCTCTGGGTCTTTCCAAGGTGTGACCGGAGACCTATTTGGGATCTCACAAATATCTGCACATTGGTGCATCCATGACGTGATGGATGTCCTATGTGTCTAGGCAACTGACTATATAACAATGCCTGGACCAGGCACACCAGGATTCCCAGGCAGTAGGGTTCGCCACCATCACTGGCATGCCCAGGTCAAGGGGATAATCGATGGTAAACATGTCCCTCTATGAGCATCGGGTTCATCAATAGGAAGGTGTTCCACTCCCTGAATTTGCAGTTGGTGTGTGACCACCAGCTGCACATCATGCACGCCTGAACCCTATACCCAGGCAGCGTGCATGACGCTTACATCCTGATACACTTGTCGATTCCCGGCACCTTCGAGACACACCCTAGAGTGAGGGGTTGGCTTGAGGTCATGGCTAACGAGGCCTGTCCGGAGGCCCCAAACCATCGCAGAGACGCATGCAGCAACCAGGAGCATGACTGAGTGGTGCATTGGCTTACTGAAGATGCGGTTAGGGCTCACTCACTGGGTAAGTTTTCATAGAAACGTGGGCTGTGGCTTCGTACCCTGAAACCTCTTGCTGGCAGCAACCCCAAGTGGGACGTTCAAGCATCATGGGAGCCTTTCCTGGTCCACCCCACTCTCCAACCCACCTCAACCCACAGCCCCCCAACCTCCCACATCCCCCACCCGGTGTACCCTCTACACAGTTTTTTCAAACGTTTTTGCCCGGGACCCATTTTTAACAACCGGCCATTCTTCGGGACCCACGGCAAGCTGACCTTCACGACCCACGCCGGCCAACTTTCGCGAACCAACATTTTCTCTTAGTTTTAATGCGAGAGCTGAGCCTGGGTTTATATTCTCTCGTCTAGATTAGCGAAGAATGAGACCTGACCACATTGAAACAGGCATTATTCTCTCTGGTCTCTACAGTGTAGATGCAGAATGTAAGTTTTTCTCGGATGGGTGGTTTACAGCTTGGGGATATAGTCTGCAAATTACAACGTGACAATTTTAGACATTGATGAGGAGGAATTACTTAACTCAAAGTATTGTGAATCTTTTTAATCTCTAAAATTCACTATCAAAGAGAGTTCTGCAGGCTCAGCCATTGAGCATATTCAGGACAGGTGCAGGAAGACTGAATTGAATTTTTAAAAAAATCTTGGGAATCTTTAAAGATCTTGGGAATGTGTGGTCTGTATGGGAGGGCTGATTCACTTGGTAGGAGGACATCAATTTTCATTGGGCTCTCACTCAGTTGCCACATGTCGACTTCCGTTTCTGACACAGCCTTTTCCTCAGCCTAACCTGCTAGCTCCATTACCCTCTGCTCTGTGGGAGTTTGGCCTTTCAAGTCAGGGATGCCACCTCCAGTTTTCTGGTGGAGTCGCCTATTATGAGCCGCCTTGTCTTACCCATAAAGGGCATGGTAAGATTCATGGATGCAAGTTCTACGGGCGTTCTGTAGCTGGTGGTATGTGTGTGCAAGGCACCTGTCCAAAGAGGAAAATACAGGTGTTGGGGCTTGGTGCAGGGCGGATGTACGAGTGATACAAACAGGTGTGTTTTGTTTGATCTCTAGGGTAGTTGGGGGTGATTGGAGGAGTGAGGGATGGGAGTGATGCTAGGACAACAGAGGTGGTGTCTCACCTGACCTGCCCTAAGGAGGTCATTTACCTTCTTCCTGTACTGTGTTCCAGTCCTCCTGGTGAGGTTGGCAGCATTGACCGCCACTGCCACCTGCTCCCAGGGCCCTATTGACAATGGCGGGCTTTCGTCTCAGCCCCACCCTGGGTGACCCTCCTGTCCTCCGCCGTGTCCAACATTCTCTTGAGCTCTGACTCTGAGAATCTGGGGGCAGGTCTCTGTGGAGTCATCCTCTTGGCTGGAACGAGTGTGTGTGTGTGGGGGGAGTGGAGTTCTGATAAGCAGCTCTGGGATGTTAGGCTCTCCAGCGCTAATTCTGGTCCCAACAAATCAGATGCCAGCGGTAAAGGGAATTGCTCTAAATTCACGTGGGCAGAGTGCTGGTCTATTTGCAACTCATGACTCACTTTCCGAATAGTACCTGCAACGGGAACATGAATCGAACACAATTCAGTCCTGGCGGTAACACTTAGCCTTCCAAGGGAGAATCCTGATCAGTGTCTTCTGCTAAATATGGGCTAAGCTAACCCATCAGCTTTAAATTCCAATCACTTTTCCTCTTGAGCGCTTAAGGTATTTCTTGTGAGGGCCACGAAGAATCCAGCACGAGTCTTCAGGATACAAAGAAATAACAAAGAAATATGTTATTTACAACAACATAGAGATATATATATATATATATATACAACAGCAGCAACTTTCCTTGCATCTCACTCCTCTCTCTCTCTGTTGGTTCCAAACTGGCCAGCTCTATTTATGCAGGGAGTCTGCTAATGATTTCTCCGCCCCCCTCATTGGGGAAGCTCATACTCCCACAGGATTGTGGGATTGTCATTAGTCCCCAGCCAATGGTAAGCAGGTAGGTTATAACAGTATTCAATATAAATTATTAACATATTCTGAGCTGTTTTGCATCTGAATTGCCCTGGCAATTGACTTATGAGTAAAAGAGAAGTACATATTTGTGAAATATTGGTCAATCAAGGAGAGACTTTGAAAATTTTAATGACTAAGAAATTGTTTGTGAAAATAATTTTGCCAGAGCAAAAAACCGGAGCAGACAATAAATCACTCTGGGTGGAAATGGAAAAAAATGGACCACTTGTGTAATATTTCCTTTGATGTTTAGACCTGAATGTCGTGCAGAAAAGAGCAATTGAATGAAGCACCAAAATGTACTCAGGAACAAATGCCATAAATAAAAGGAGAGTATTCCGTGCCTCGTTCCAGGAACTGTACTCAGATTGTAATAAGTAGAGATTGGTTGTGAAATTGTAATTTTCAGTCTTCTGAAGTTATATTACCCAACAGATTTCAATTAATGCATTCCTTCTGCGTCTAGTTTGTGTTGATTTACACTTGGGCAAATTGAATAGAAGACAGAGTTTCAATGATGTGTTAAAATATATTAAACAATGCAAGCACAGCTGATATCCTGCACTAACCATGATCTTTCGTTTCTGTCTCTCAGCATTGACAATAGGACCTGCATGAGGACAGAGATTACTGTATTGAGGTTGACTCTTAAAACACAACAATACATATTATATCGGAACTTCAACTTATATAGTCCAATTACCTGTTAAAGGTTATGCCGAAAAAGCTTTAAGCTGGAAATGTTTCTATTGTTATTTGGATTTCAGGTCTTTTTTTTGGTGAATAAAACTACACGTGTTTACTATTTTAAATCCCATGCATTGTGTACTTCTAAGTGATGCAAGTCAGAACAAATTATCTTGATTATCCCCATTGTCTACCTGGAATGCCCTCCATTAAAGTGACAAAAGGAAGTCCTACTGGCAGATGTGACCCATTAACATCTAAAGATGCCATAACAAAGCCCATGTATTGGACTGGATTATATGATGAGAGCTATCTCCCTGGTCCCCAGAGTAAATTTCTAGGGCGAGCCCACCCCTACTTCGTTGGCTTGCCCTGGTTTAATTTTTTGCACGATGGCTCTTTAATTAGTATGTGGTAGGACTTCCATCCATCTCCAGGAGGATGCCCCATCTCATGGACCTGCCCGCTAATTGGAGGCCAGCAGCTTTCAGCCACCGCCAGATCAATGGCCATCCCAGTATTGCAGGAGGCCGGGGTGGAAGACGAGCCATTGATGCCTCAAATGGGGAAGTCGGGAACTCATCTGGCAGTCCCCGATGAATGGTTGAAGGGTGGTGCTTGCTGGACAGTGCAGGGGGATGTGGACGTGGGGAGGCAACATATTGGGGGTAGCTTCCGATTTGCATGGGGACCCAGGAAGGCTTTAGGCATTAACAGCCCACATAAAGGTCTGAATTGAGCCATAGGCAGGTGGCCCTCCTGATTCCCCTCCCACCACATGTAACATTGTGGCAGGAGTGGGTGAATCGACAGTGGGTACACCCCTGATTGCAATCTGCCCTAATTTACAAGTCCTCCCAGTTGTTTCCCATAAAATTTAGCCCATTATGTTTAAAGAATGGCATGGTTCCAATGGTAAACTAAGTGACACCTCCTGAAGTTGGAATTAATAGGAAATAATGACTCACTCGATTTAATGGAAATAATGTGCCGGTTTATAAATTTATAATTATTAATTTATATTATGATTGTAAGGAGAAAAGAAAGACATGCATTTACTTACATATTCCGATGATAGAATGTCTCAAAACACTTTACAAGAAATTAAGTACTTTTGAAGTTCAGTCACTATTTATAATATAAGAAATACAGTGGCTAAGTTGTGTACAGCAAATTAAACAGACAATAATATAATAACGACCAACTAACTGTTGTCGGTTGAAGGCTCGGATACTGCTCTTTTTCGAGATTTGGCTGTGGGATCTGATAATGAACCTGACAGGACAGTCGGAGGTCTCGGTTTAACATTTCATTCAAAAGCCTGCCCCTCAGACAGTCCATCACTTCCTTAGTACCATACTGATATGTCAGCAGTGAGCATTGGGCAGGATTTAACCATAATGGGGCTATGTCCCCACGCCCGAGAAAAAACATGCGCGAATCACTCCGGACTTACCTGGAGAAAGTCAAGGGTGATTCTCCGATTTGCAGGGGGCCAGCAGGGCCCTGGAATAGTCTTCACAGGTCTTACTGCTGATACGGGGCCCTGCACTTCCGGCCGGGGGTCCGCGCATGCGCACGGCGGCGGCCTCCATCGCCCGCCCTGCGTGACATGGCCGACCCACACAGTGGACCGGCATCCCCAGATCGTGTGCGCCAGCAGATCGGTGGCCCCCGATCAGTAGCCTGGCCGTCCTGGAGGCCCCCCCCCCCCCCCCCACCACCACCCCGGTGAATTATCCCCCCGCCCCCCACCAGGGCAGCCGCGGACTGAGTTTGCAGCCACCACGCTGAGTTCCCGATTTGTGGAACCATGAGAGAACCACGCCGCCGGGAACTCGGCCAGCTGCACTCGATGAATCGCCGCGGGGGCCTTTTTCAATGGTCCCCGACTGACGCCGTGTCGACTTTGCACGCGCAATTGCCAGTGATTCTTCGGGGAATCGCGGGACTGACGTCGGATCTGATCTCGGGTTTGACGCCTATTCTTCGCCCCCGTGCCGATTGTGATTTTGGCGCGGAGGCTCAGAGAATCCCACCCCTTCTATTTGAGTCCTGTGGTGGGGCTTGAACCCACAACCTCCTGACTGAGAGGTCAGAGTGCCACCAACTGGGCAAAAGCGTAACGGGAAATAAGTGGGAGTGAAATATTTTATTATCGACAAGACTTAGAATACAATTTATCGTAAGTACAGGAAAAATGCTGCAGAAGTATGTAAGAGATTTTAATTCTGTGTAGTTTTGGGTTATTGTACCATAAGTATTGACGGTACAGTATGTATTGGTCCAAGTTGTTTTGACAGAAAGAATCACTGGAACACTATCCTAAGCAGTAACATCTATTTCTTCAACATTTTCTTAATCAATACTCCTCTTAAAATTGGAATAATACAAAATGCATGATAAAATATTTCAAACACTGGAAGCTCTGGGTGAGTCGTTCAATAGGTCTTATTAAAGACAGAAGTACATTATTGAAACATGGGTAAAACATTTTGAAAGAAAACAAATAATTTGGGCTGGAGATAGAAGACATTTTTCTATGAGGTCCTATCTTTACCAAGCTGAAGGTGAAATTAACTATTTTGGTTCTGTAGACAATTGATGAATTTACGTGGTTTAAAGAGTGACCTGGTTCAAGTTATTTGGTTAGCATTTTGTCATGAGCAAGTTATTTTGGTCTTTTATCAAAGGAAATGAAATCCAGCACCCTGCGGAATGTGGCCGAAGAGCCCTTCTTAATCATAGAATTTACAGTGCAGAAGGAGGCCATTCAGCCCATCAAGTCTGCACCGGCTCTTGGAAAGAGCACCCTACCGACCCCACCACATCCCCGTAACCCAGCAAAACCACCCAACCTTTTTTTGGACACTAAAAAAAGGACCTGGAGGAAACCCACGCCGACACGGGGAGAACGTGCAGACTCCGCACAGACAGTGACCCAAGACGGGAATCGAACCTGTGACCCTGGAGCTGTGAAGCAACTGTGCTAACCACGCTGCTACCGTGCTGCCCTTAATACTGATGGCCTGAAAGAAAACTCCAGTCAAGAGTTTCAGCAGCCAGGACTGAGGCATTCGTGGAATTGGGTAAAGTCACAGAGATGGAAGTAGATGGCCTTTATCATGGAGATCAACACTGTTGCTCGAAAGGTAGCAAGCAATACTGCCTCTCTGCCTGGATCTGATCCCTCTTGGCAGGGCTGTGTGCTGAGGGTAGATTCTGGCAGCGCACTAAATGCCATAGTCAGAACTTTAAAACAAATCCATCTGAAGTCATTTTGGACTGTGAAGGGATCCAGGTAAAGAAAACCTGCCATGGTGAAGGGTTATAGGGTTAAAAATGTGACTTTCCGCTTATTATGAGATTAAAAGAGGTTCATTTAAAAATAAAGTTAAATACAGTTCACACTGCCTAGCCCTGCACAAAGGGAAATGCCTCGCTTTGCAGCAATAAGAGAATCCCTGAGATACAGTCCCCAAGTCAAAGAGCAACATTTCTTTTAAATCTGTCAATCAAACAACAAAAGAGTAATATTTGAGATGATGAGTTTATAATGATAACACAATCAATTAGAATTTGTACAAGATAACCAAAATCAGGGTCAACATGAAAGGCATGAATTTTCAGGACGGTGAGCGTTCAGCGCCTGTCATCTTGAGTCCATCCCCGTCGACTCCGACAGACCAGCTGCCACTTCACGTTCAGTTGAACGCTGGCTGCATGGACGGGATTTCCATCCATACTTGGATGGAATGGGTACTGCAACGCCGTGCTTGGGTCTAAATCCTGGAACCGCACTTTAGGAAAGCATCAGGAGTCCTGGAGACAGAATGTCCTGGGGTGGGGGGGTCAGCGGGGATGGGGGTTGGTGAGGAGAGGGAGAGCCAGAAGCCAGCGATTGATACCACCCCCACCCCGCCTCTCCCCACCACCACCGCCTTCTGCCCGAGAGTGGGGAGAAGAACTTCAGCTTGCCACCTTCAGTCATCAGACTGAAATTGAGGTCGGGTGGGAACAGGCCCTTAAATGGCAAAGATTTAGGAGACCAGCCTCTGGTTTCAGGCTAGCAATGTGTTCCAAGAAAAACAAAAGCAGCTAAGGAAACAGGCATAAGTTCATGTTTTGTTTGCCTCAGGCATCTCTAGCTGTGGGAAGAGAATCAAGAGAGACATATAATTTAGAATTTATATTGTGTTTGATAGTCTTCTATATCAGTTGCTTCTTCGGGGGGGGGGGGGGGGGATTAGGGTGGAATATCCCTGAGGCTTTCTTCCCAGACTGTGATAATATCTGGGATATTGTAAACTGGCAGAAACTAACTACAAGGTTTACCCAGAGGATGGTGATACTCTCAGGGGGCTCCTTTCCTTTGGGGAGAGATGGATCAGACCCATTTATCATTTTTCGGATCCCTTTTTGCAAAGAACCATTTGTGAGGTGCACCTGACCTCCAATTGTCCACCACAGGACTGCAGGCGGGTTGGCACCTTAATGCAAAAATGCTTTTATTGTGAATTTGCAAATTTAAAATGCTATTTTTGCGTTGCTCATTCCACTTTTTGTAATTGACAGACTTGGATAGATATTTAAAAAGGGTGGTGCTCAGAAAGAGGTGGTTCTTACCGTCTTACTGGTGGTTAGGTCTTACAGCCTTTCTCAAACTTTCAGCCTGGCAAAATTCAAAGAGACAAAACCAGGCCAGCAAAAAATAGAAGCAATAAATCATATTGAGTCTCAGCCATTTGGTTAAGAACAAAGAACAATACAGCACAGGAACAGGCCTTTCAGCCCTCCAAGCCTGCGCCGACCATGGTACCTGCCTAAACTAAAACTGTCTGCACTTACGGAGTCCGTTCCCTTCCATTCCCACCCTATCCATATATTTGTCGAGATTTGTCGGCAGCAGGGTAGCATGGTGGTTAGCATAAATGCTTCACAGCTCCAGGGTCCCAGGTTCGATTCCCGGCTGGGTCACTGTCTGTGTGGAGTCTGCACGTCCTCCCCCTGTGTGCGTGGGTTTCCTCCGGGTGCTCCGGTTTCCTCCCACAGTCCAAAGATGTGCGGGTTAGGTGGATTGGCCATGCTAAATTGCCCGTAGTGTCCTAATAAAAAAAGTAAGGATAAGGGGGGGGTTGTTGGGTTACGGGTATAGGGTGGATACGTGGGTTTGAGTAGGATGATCATGGCTCGGCACAACATTGAGGGCCGAAGGGCCTGTTCTGTGCTGTACTGTTCTATGTTCTATGTCCTTTAAGTGCCACTATCGTACCTGCTGCCACCACCTCCCCAGGCAGCGCCTTCCATATATTTACTACCCTCTGTGTAAAAAACTTGCCTCACACATCTGTTCTAAACTTTTCCCCACGCACTTTCAATCCTAGTACTTGACTCTCCTACCCTAGGAAAGAGCATCTGACTATCCAGTCTGTCCAAGCCACTCATAATCATGTAGATCTCTATCAGGTTGCCTCTCAACCTCCATCATTCCAGTGAGAACAGACCGAGTTTATCTAACCTCTGTAACCACCTGGGGTGGCCACTGCCCAACAAAGAATGCAGGGTAAATGGACATGCTGCAAAAGCAAGCAGCTTGCAAAAGGGCTTGTGTATTCTGACTGCTGCAGAAACCAGACAGCACTGTGAAAGAAAACAAGTTAGCATACTAATGAGGCGATACCCGGTGATTCCCAGGTACAATGGAAACAAGTTAACTCAAATCGCTACATTGAATAGAAGGCCAGACTTCTCGGCGCCAAGAGAAGTCCAAAACAATAAGCCCCAAGAACCGCCCAGTGATCGAGGGACTGCCCCGTTATTGGGGAAATTCAAATCAATCGATTGGGAAGAGACCCAATCGATTGCGAGTGTATAGAGTGTCCACCCAGGTGGGCGCGAGACCCTGGGAGAGGTATAAGACAGAGACCCCCCACCCCAGCTCTCTCTCTCAGCCAGCCTCTCCTTGACCAGCTCTCAGCCAGCCTCTCCTTGACCAGCTCTCAGCTGGCCCTCCCAACAAGAACACCTTTGTAGCAGCTCTCGAACTTGACCACGGAGAGGAGAGGTCTGGCCAGCAGCCGCCATCAAGTAAGTGTCATACAACGCACACTACGAGAGTAGACACTCCTGACTCCTTTAGTCCACAACTACTGGAAACCTGCGGACCCAGTGCAGAGCAAGAGACCCTTGATTCCTGATACGGCAGTTCCCTTATCCAGATAAGTATTTGTCCTGTTAGTGGTAGGATTAGCCTAGTCTTGTAGTTTTATATGCACAATTAGTAGATAACTATTATAGTAAAAGTGTCTTGTTTGAACTTACTAACTGGTGTATGGAGTTATTGGTCTGAACTTGAACTTGAAACTTGTGGCGGTATCTTAACGGTACCTGGTGTTCTAGACCTTAGGAACGAAGCAGAGCCAAATTGAGTGTAAAACACACTCACCCAGAACGAGCAACACCTCTAATATATTAATATATTAAGAACACCAGCACCAGAGAGAGCAGACCTTAAGCAGTCAGTGCCAAACATTTTGTTCCAAAAGAAAAGTAACCTCTCACTGGCTTAGAGTAGAAGTATTTTATTTATCCTTGTACCTAATGGGGATGACTGGGTTCAGAGCAATTCTATAAGCCCTCAGAGTGTATTTATTCATATGGCAGGTCAGAAACTTTGACACTGCATAAAACATCTTGATAGCTCAATTGGTGTTATTGCAATTTAATGATAATGCTACAGCAATTGCATTTAATAACTTGAGTTTAAATCACTTGTTCTCCTATGTACACTGCTGCCGCACTTGTAAACAATCATTGTCATCAGGTAAACATTACCCATTTGGCCAGTGTTATAGTTATAGATACAGAGATGCATGTGCAATTATATGAGCATTAAAAAAACATCAGAGTGGCTTGCTACAATTGAAAGAGACAGTCCTGTGACTTATAACATTTTGTAGAAAATGTAGCCTTAAATGTATATTTTGTAATATAAACAGGACAGTGTGTTCAACTAATGCTTTTGCTTTATTAAAAATTGGAAATCGCATTTGCGCAGATTGAAACGGCTAATTCTGGATTTAGGACTCACTGAAGAACTGAGATGTGTTTTTACAAACATGGTTTTCACAAAGTTCAACATTTGAGCCTGTATCCTGGACTTTATGGATAGCAGAGATTCTCCTGCAGATAACCCCCCTCAAGTACCAGGCCATACTCCAACAGCAGAAAATTCTGTTGAAAGGTTACAGGTCTATGTTAAAATAAAGGAGAGCTGCGTTGGGGCAGCTCTGATGCAGTCCCACTGCCGGGGTCTTTTCTCAGCAGAGAGCTACAAGGTGGATTAGCTATGCGCTCCCAGGAGGCAGACAAACTTGTGAGGCTGCTTATATATTATTGATGCAGGGGAGATTCCCCCTGCTGCGTTTGCAAATCACCAACTTCTTGGAATGCCCTCTCTGTTGCAGCCTTTGGGTGGTGGTTGGGTTTGGGAATGAAGTCCAAAGAGAGGGTCACAGGCAGGAAATTCAGTCTCTGTGTCTCCAGTGGTCACCCCACTGGATCGCCCCATTGAATTTAAAAAAAAGTTATTTACTTGGAGTTTCTCTGAGGCCTCCTGCCTGCCTCAGCAGTGACCACCTCTACTGGCGGTGCTGCTGAGACCTCCGAGTTTATTCAGCCAGATTTAGGAGACTGGCCGCTATCCTTAATTGGACTAATTAGGTGGCATCCTGTGGCAAAGTTGCTAGACTAGTCCTGAAGTGAGCAAGTGCAGGCTCGGAACCTGCCTCTTGTCCTGAAGAAAACATCCCGAAGCCCGCAGTAAAATTCAACCTGCCAACTCTGTTACTCAGTCACTGTCAGGCCTGCTGGTCATTTTCAGTTGCTGTTTTTACATCCAGGAGTACTGGTAAGGGGAACAAAGGAAAACTGGCTCTGTGTTGTTGCATACCTTCAAATATCGACTCGCTCCCAGGGATTTCCATCCTGACTTCCAGAGACCAGTTTTAGCTCCTCAAGAGAAAGCAGCACCAATATTGCAGAATTTTTATCAGCACAAATGACATGTCAGTAAATCAGAAAATACAGCAAAGTGTGAAAAATTAAGAGGATGATAAATGGAGGTAAATTTGATGACATCTTGAACCCCCTAATGGTTATTGAAAGGACTGAGAGACCAGGTCGAGCCTCATGTGAAGCACAGACATGTCACCTATCATTGAGCTGAAATATTAGCCCTGCATTGATCCATAGATGCTGCCTGACCTTCTGTGTTATTCCATTGTTATCTGTTTTTATTTGTGAAGGTGACTATGAACCATGGGTGTGAGGGCCCACTATGGTGAGGGTGCATTGTGTTGGATTGAAAGTTCAGACAAAAATATGAGGAGGTTGTCATGTGAGAGAACCTTTAAGAACTGGGTGTTTATCAAATAGCTGTAGTGGATGTACCTTTAAGAAATGGGTGTTTATCGAATAGCTGCAGTGAAGCCAGTGTGGGTGTGGGTGGAGCTGGGCTGTCTGTCTTTCACTTTTGCTTTGGGCTGGCAGCTACAGGGTGTTTTTAGTTTTGTTTTGAGAGCTGGATGGCTGCAGGAAAAGTAAGCAGCTGTACAAGGATCTCTCTGCAATCCAAAGACTGACCCCAGATAATTTGGGTGATTTCAAAGTGATAACGGCTTTCAGTAGTGAATTTAAACCTGATCTCTTTGTTAAAAAGGGTCTTTTGTCTTATGGATTTTGCAAGGAAAGATTAAGGGTTACTTATGGAATATTGTATCTGTGGGGACGATTGGTATTGATAGTTGGTAAGATGTTTACTGTGAGTATATAAAGTGTTGACTGGTTTCATAAATAAACATTGTTTTAATTTAAAAGTACTTTAGCTGCCTGTTGCACCACATCTGTAAAATATGGCAGTGAGCTCCCCATAAACATGATCTATTAAAAGTTGTGGGTCAGGTGAATTCCATGATACACTTTGTGGTTCTCTAAACCCTGGCCCATAACGGTGCCTGGAGAAATAATAATGAGTGAAGTTCCAAAGTGCGTTATTCTCAGGAGTGCCTGCTGCTCAGGAGAATGCTGGGAAATTTGGCCTTTGAAGCTCAGCACCTGAAAGTATTAAATCATCCATACTTTCTCAGCCACCTGAGACCCTGGATCCCCTTTGTGCACTGTCTCCAGGTTGGAGGAAGCATACTTTTGCGGCTGACTTTCTCAGTCACTGCCTTCAATGTCTGCTTTGTTGGAGAGATTGCGTTCCTTCTCCCATCCTTGGGAAACATCACCTCACTACTGTTCCTCAGGTTCCACAGCAGGGCCATCAGGTAAGTGACACACACTGGGAGGGGCGAGGGTTGAGATGGCGAGGATCCATCTCAGGTCTCTCCATTCCGACGGTGCAGTTTCAGAATTCCATGTCTAGTGAGCCACTGTAATCCATGCCATGGTTCCTTTTATTCAGAATCCCTCCTTTGACAGAATTCACATGCCATTTCACCCACCCTCCTGATTGGCCAGGGAACCAGGAGGCAAGACACTAATGTCACAACTCAGTTAAAGAACCTCAACAAAGTCCACTAAAACTGTTTGTCCCTGATCTCTTAATGGTCCCATAATTTATTCAGGGACTAAGCTTTGAAAATCTTATCCATTCCAGCTACAGAAAGAGAAAATAGGACATGACAGTAAACTACTAAGAAGTATAAAAAACAGATGGTAAGAACTTTTGCAAATCTGCAAGAAGGGAAGAGAGTTGGGAAAGGAAATGTAGAAGGCAGGAGAAATTATAGCAGGGAATAAATGGCTGAGATTTAGGGGGGATCTTCTGTGCCTCCCATTCCGTGTTTCTCGGAGGATATTCTAGTCCCGCCGCTATCAATGGGATTTTACATTGGATCCACCCGCTACCGCATGTTCGCCGATGGTGAGTCCAGAAGATCTTGCTGGCGAGAATGGCTGGGAAATTCCCAAAGGTTGTGTCTATTTTCACAGTGGAAGACACTGTAAGGGTCCTTCCTGATTCTTCACTTATTTCCCCTTTCTTTATTTTTGCTGTTACCATTTAATCCATGGATTCTTTATGGACATGCATCTTTAAGTCAAGCAGCGGAAAGAACGAGGAATTCAGGAAGTTGCAACAGTTAAAGAACCTCGACAAAGTCCACTTAAACTGTGTGTTTCTGGTCTCCTAATGGTCCCATTGTTTATCCAGGGACTAAGTTTTGAAAATCTTATCCATTCCAGCTACAGAGGGAGAAAATAGGAAACGAGAGTAAACTACTAAGAAGAATAAAAAAACAGATCGTAAGAGCTTTTTGCAAATCTGCAAGAAGCGAAGAGAGTCTAGCATTTGTTACTAGTGTTTGAACAGGAGAACTCACGGTTTTCAGCACCCGAGAGGTGGTCGGACTTGGTTCGATTGGTTGGCTGAAGGCCAATGAATTGGCCAAAAAGCTGTGTTCTGCCCGGTAACAGCGATGATTAGATCCTGCCTGAGAGGGCTGATTTTCAGAGAGCCAGGTGGAGTTCAGTTGGAACCCTAGACACTCAGGGGAAATAGCTACTCTCTCTTTCTCTCTCTCTCTCTCTCAACCAGTACATGTCGTGAGCAGAGACCAGGATCTGAAAGCTTACATTGAAGGATGGTTTGTTTAAAAACAACCATCTGAAACAAAGACTCTTTTTCCTTTTACTTATTATTTTCAGCCTTCTCCACGCCTCTGTGTTTGTCTGATTTATGTGTACGTGTAGAGAGTGGGGGCAAGTTAAAGTGGGGGATTAGGAATTAGATATTAATTAACCAGTTGTGTTTGCTGCATATTTCATTGTAGTTCGTATCATAAATAAAAAGTAATGCCGTTTCAATTTATAAACCTGGCGATTGTAATTATTGGGCAGCCAAGGGGCCAAAGACTTTGGGTATCTTCTAAGAATTATTGGTAAATTTAATTGTGTTGCGACTCTGGTTCAAGTGGGGTGGAATTGTCCCGCACTAGCCCAGGGTGTCATAACAACTCAAACAACAAACTGGACATTGTTGGATCCCAAGATTCTAATGAGAGTGAGGATTTTAATGTAACTGAAGGAAAAGTACTGGAGCAATTAATGGGACTAAAAATGGACCCGATGGCCTACATCCTGAGATATGAAACATGAAAGTAATGTTTCTGATCTTCCAGAATTCCCTAGATATTAGAGTGTCCCTATGTATTAGAAGGTAGCACATGTAACCTTACTGTTTAAGAAAGGAGTGAGAGGGAAGATATGGAACTACAGCCAGTCAGTTTGATATGAGTAGTAAAGAAAAAATGCAAGAATCCATTATGGTAAAATGTCTGTTATCTGGCACCCTACCGACCTGAATTCTCTATCAATCAGAATTCTGAGGCCACGTCTGTTTTTTGCTCGGGGATATCAAACTCATGGCCCATCCTCACTCCGCTCTCAGCCTCTCGTTGCTTTGCAGCACCATCCCCCCACCCACCAGAAAATTCAGTTACTGACATCCATTTTCTTTATTTTAAATGAATTTGGAGCACCCAATTAAGTTTTCTCCAATTAAGGAGCAATTTAGCCTGGCCAATCCACCTAACCTGCACATCTTTGGGCTGGGGAGGGGGGGGGGGGGGGGGGGGTGAAACCCACACAGACATGGGGAGAATGTGCAAACTCCACATGGACAGTGACCCAGGGCCGGGATTCAAACCCGGGTCCTCAGCGCCGCAGTCCCAGTGCTAATCACTGTGCCGCATGCTGCCCTGATTTCCCTTCATTGCCTTTGCAGCTGGTCCATGTTCGGACCTCTCTTCCACCTTGGTGCTGGAAAGGGTGACATCACCATCAGGATTTACTGCAACTTTGCATCAGGGTTCGCGCAATTGTGATATTTAGCCCGCAGTTTCCTGTGGGTTTAAAGCACAAATAACAAACAATCCATCAAACCCTCCTTGTAGCTTTGCACTTTCTGGGAAGCTGACCTGCTTTCAGGTGGAAGATCTCTCAGGCAATCTTTCTGCGGCAGGAACATTTTCCACTTTATTAATCATATTGTTTCCTAGACCTCCACGTTTATGATAAAATCAGAAGAAGGAAATACACTCATGAAACACACCAATGACTGTCAATGATCAGAGAAAAACTAACTCTTTAATACTTACAATCAAAAATGAACAAAGATACTGGGAGGGCTTCTCCGTCTGCTGGCGCGGATATCAGGAAAACGATTGAGTCGGGACGGTCTTGACGGCAAAATCGTGGTGGGTTCACGCCAAATCGCAAAACTCCAGTGCCTTGGCAGCGGTGACAATACGTTCCACTCCACAAGTACAGTAAACCTCTTTTACATATCAATAGCGAGCCTGACCCTGTATTGTCTGGGACCTCCGATTCTCCGCCTCCACTGGGGTGGTGGTGGTGGGGGGGGGCCTGACAGGGCTGCGGGGGCTGCGTGGGGTTGCGACGGAAGGGGGAATGAGCCGGGGTCTGGGGTGACCCCCCCCCCCCACAGGACTGGGGAGGTGTCCAATCACGGACCACCATTGCTGTGGCATGCGAGGCAGCCATCTTGCAGCACACCACACTGAACTCTGGTTCTGCAGCATGCCAGCCGTGTGGGTGCCCCACCTTACTGCCCCACCACTACCACACCACAGCCCACACACCCACCTCACCTTCCGCCATACCACCACCCCTAACCAGCCGCCACCTACCTCGGGGCATCACGCGGCCCACCCAAGAGCAAAGGCCCCGACAGTAGCCCCCACAGGTGCAGACGATGCATGGCACTCAGGCCAACATAGCTGAGGTGGCGTCCGCAGTGGAGGCATTGGAGGGCGATGACTTTGGCTATGGATCAGCATGTTCAAGGTCTGGGACATTCTGTACAGGTGTTGGCCGAGGCCCAGGACACGGTTGCCGCCTCACAGGCGACCATGTGACAGAGCAACCTGCAATTCGCAGTGGCGCTCCTGAGCATGGCCCAGTCACAGCAGGCCATGGCTGGGAATGTTGGCAGCATTGCCCAAGGTGCTGGCCGATGTGGCGCAGACACAGAGGGGGGAAGCCCAGTCCCATAGGGAGATGGCGCAGTCACTGGCTGATGTGACACAGACCCAGAAGGCGGTGGTACAGTCGAAATGTGATGTGGCGCTGTCCCAGGCGGACATGGTCCACTCCCAGTGCTCCATGGCCGCAAGCGTGCAAACTCTGATCGAGACCAATGTGGGTCTCCAGGATTGGCAGTGTCAGATGGCATGGGAGCCTAAGGGAAATGGCTCCCTTGCCCCATGGATAGTCCGGAGGCCATCGGGCACCCCGAGGGAGGAAGAGGTGATGGAGCCTGTGCCGGTGACTCCCGCAAAGCGTGGTGCCAGAACACTGCAGCAACACGGTCTCCCCTCCTCCTGTCCCCGGTGCATCTGGTAGTCATTGGGCAGAACAGGGCGGCATCACAACACCCAGGACACCCAAGCAGCAGCCGGGGCCATCCAGGCCTGGTTGCCCTTGAAGACACTCGCTAACGGGAACCCAGGTCGCAGAGCAGGAATCACAGCAAGCCGCATCCGCTCCTGCTGTACTGTCTGGGGATCCACCTGGGTGCAGCTTTAGGGCCCATAAGGCCATATTGCTAGACACCAATTAAGTTGCCACGGGTGCAGGGCACAGTTTAGTAAAAGCTGCAAGGGCACAAATCTGTAACCACCTTACAACCTGCCTCCGTGCTCTGTCAGAGAGCTGGTCTGGGCTGGCCGGGGGTGGGGTGGGGAATGGACAGACGTTGGGGGGTGAAAGGTCGGACCCTGTGCATGGCCTGGGCTCCACACCCTCCCTGCCGACCGCCCCCACGACCACCACCCTAGGGATTTGATGGGACCGTGTGATGGAATGGCCAGCTCGCATGCACGGATCACCCAGGCGGATGGAGAAAAGTGCTACTTTGGGCAGCAGTCAGATGTTGCCAAATAATGTCACAAGCCCATTGTTAATGCCTGCAGGGGGATCCTTCCCTCCCACTGACCACATGTCCATTCTCCTGCAGGGTGCCGGCCCATCCAGGGGGGTTTCCACCACACCACCCCTGCCCCCCCCCCCCCCCCCCCCCCCCATGAGAACACCTCAGGGAGTAGCTCTGATGAGACCACCGTGTTCACAGCACAGCTATCATCCCCACCCTCCGCCAGTGCAGAGACACACACCTCGATGGGGGACAGTAGTGATAGGCTACAGGGGCACATTCTGGTGAACACCACATCAGGTGGAGGCAGGAACTCCCCAGCTGAGACAGCAGTTGGAGGTTGGGACAGCAGTTGGGGCCCAGCTGAGTCCCAGTCAGAAGCTGAGCCTCTGGAACAGGTTTACCCGGAGCTGATGCAGACACTGGAGAGCGGTTGCGATATTCAGAGGTGGATGTCAGCAACTCTCCAGTAGATCCATAGCCAATTGGAGCAGTCCCACAGGCTACGGGCAGGAAATAGCCCCAGCAATGCATGGCACAGAGGCCAACACAGCCAGGGCGGCGACCGCAATGGAGAACCTGGTGCATGATGCCGCCAGCATGAGTGAAGGTGTCCAAGGTGTGGCTCAGTCAGTGATGACCATGGCTGAGGGTCTCAGCAGCATGCCCCAATCACGGGGGGACGTGTCCCAATCCCAGATGGACCTCGATGAGGCGCTTCTGAGCATGTCCCAGTCTCATATGGGCATTGCCAGAGCACACCAGAGAATGTCTCAGTCACTGAGGAGCGTTGCCAAGGGCGTCGGCACTGTCCTACAGACAATGGGGTGCAGCCTGGGCTGGCAGAGCCGGACGATGCAGGGGTAGCCGGGGCTCGATCCAGCTGTCCCTCCATCCCAAGGTGAAACCGGGGCACTATGGCCACCGATCGGGAAGAGGGGTTGCTGGGTGCAAAGCCGGATCTACACTACGGAGTGGTGACAGCGGCCACCAGCTCCCCTGAGACCCACACTCCGGTCGACAGCTTGTCTCGGAGTCAGCACTCGGAACAGGTTGACATGGCAAGGCATGTGCCACTGGCAAGTGGACCAGGGCCCTACAGCCTCAGGGCCCCCAAAGGGTGCATAGAAGGCCACAGTAGACAGCATGTTGCCTCCACCTCTGCTGATCATCCTGGGGACATACCGAGGCATAGTGGTAGAGCACAGAAGGCTAAGGAGGTTAAGGATCACTGAGAAGGCATGGGGGAGAGTCGGGAGTAAGGGATGGAATGAGTGGGGGAGGTGAAGGGGTTGGGGGAAGGTGAAGGGGTTGGGAGAGGTGGGGAAGTTGGGGTGGCACCATTGAGGGATTGGTGCAGTTGGGGGACACATATGTATAGCATTAGGAAAGCTGCACTCAAGAAATATGACGGGCTGGATTCTCTGATTTGAAGATTAAGTGCTGATGCCGGCATGGGAACAGTGGCGTTTTACGCCCGGAAAAACAGCACAAAAGCTGCACCGATCCTCCGTCATGTGGCGGGCTAGCAGGCACGCAGCGTAAAGCCCCCGGCTCTAGCTGAGGATATGGCAGGACCACCCCCTACGAGTGCCCCCAGCACCCCCTGCCCGTGGAACAGCTCCCATCCGACTGTGGCGGCGCTGGGAGAGGGCCGCAAGTGACGTCCTCATGGAATACGGCGTATTCTCCATTGCACACCCACCCCCGGGGATTTCCTGACGCCGTGTGCCTGCCCACAATAGGAAACGCTATTGGCTGGCTGGTGGGATAGAGTATCCCGTTGCCAGCGGGGCCGTGCCGCACCTAAAACTGGCACCTGTGGGCTGTGGCTTGTGAGATGCCACGCAAGTTCCCACTCGAGCCTTGGAATAACCCTGAGACGCAAACGTTCAGGGCGACAGTGATCTTGACGGCTACTGGGAGCGGGTACCCTCTTCCTCCACATGGTGCCAAGCACATCCGCAAGCACATGGCACAGGTGCCTCACCATCTCCTTCTTGGGGCGGATGTCCATCAGCTGTGCGATAGACCAGTCTGGCCACCTTGGGCTGTCGCCGGCTTCACCCTCTGGGTCCTTCCCTGGCCTGATGGAGGTCACACAATCCATGGGGTGGCATGGTGGACCTGCGGGCTCTGAAACATGCATCTCGCTCCCTCCCTCCCCACCAAGGACAAGGGCAGACGCCCCCCCCCCTGGCTCTGTACAGCCCCCCCACCACTGATGACAGGACACCCTGACCGAGACCAACCTCCACGGGGGCTCCCCCACCCTCACCCCAACCCTCTCTCCAAGCACTGGGGCAGCAACCCAGTGCTCTGGAGCAAAGATGGCTACTCACCTCCTCGGATCCCCACAGCAGCCCTTCCGCCACCTTTATATTTTTGAAAAGTTGTACTAATCGGGGCCCGCGTGACCTATTGCGAGGGAAGCGGTTAGATCATGGGAGGTGGTTAGATAGGGGGCCATTCCCGTTAATTGTATGGAGATTGGCCTTAAGTGGTGGTTATTAGTTTCTCACTGTGCTACGGTGAGTTCCTGATTTTGCCAACGGGAGCGGGCCGGTTAGGTTGCAAACTGATCGGTGCTTGGTACGGTCCATGCTTTCGGCTGCTCCCTCGATCAAACGGCCTTGTCGCGCTCTCACCTCAAGCACGACGCAGCCGTTAAATCATGCCCTTATTGACTGATCCCATAAAGGCTCGGTCAGTTGTGAAAATCATTTTCCAAGCATACCCATAGCCATTAATCACGATTTACTGCAAAATTTTTAATACTAAATCTGGACATAAATGTTTCATAATTCTATTAACATCATGCTCTCAACAACAGAGCATTCCTGAATTTAAACATGCACTGCATAATTCAGAAAACACATGCAACTTAATGAAACATTACCAGGAAATAGCCTAGTGGCTATATCTCCAGAGAAAGTGCGGTTTCCCTGTTTGAAGCAATGGAATACAGGGTGACAGGCATAATAATATATGTCACCTGTTTATTTCAGACCTGCACAACTTAATGTTACAGGCAGGGCGAGAGGGAACAACTGCAATCCCTGTTCCCCTTCCTCACTTTCCACACGTTTTGAGAGGAAGATGGGTGTGTGCAAGCTTTTGTCGGTTCAAACAAAGAGGATTGTTTATTCATGCCCTCATCTACAGCTCTGGCACTCTCTTACACAATTACTGACCCAAAAACACTGTTACGATGCATACCAGACCTCAACTTTTGTTACAATGTCGCATGGGAACCACAAACAATTTTCCTATTTGTAAAACTGCGAGGAAAGGATACTTCACGCCCAAGAGTGATACTCTCACCATTAGGTATCTTTTATGTTCAAACAAACTTCAATTTAAACACAGAATGAACAACATTACAATTTTCGGGCATGATTCTCCCACCTCGTTGCGCTGTCACTGGTAAAGAGTTCAGGGGGTGCTGGGCTTACCACCCCAGTGCTCGGCGGGGGGTGGGGGTCATACGGGCTGTGGTCATGGATGTTTATTGTGCATAACAATTCCCCACACTCCTAATAGTTCCGTCCCCTCCCCACCCACACACACTACCTACACCCCCCCAACGCCTCCCCCAATGCCCTCAGTGATCCTCAATGTGATTTGCCTTCCTAGCTCTACTGCTACGTCTAGGATGCACATCAGAGATGAAGGCAGCCAGCTGCTTATCACTTCCCGTGGCCTTCGATGCCCCTGGTGGGACCGGAGGACCCGGCTCACTTGTTGGCAGCACATGCACAGCAGTGCTGCCCAGCCCCTTATGCTGATTTTGAGGTATGGTCTCATCAGTGGGTTGGAACTCAAGGGAACTGGTGGCCACCATCCCCACTCTGTGGGACGGACCTGGGTTGGCACTCAGTGTCCCCTCCTCCCAGTTGGTGCCCATAGGACCCTGGGGTTCACCTTGGGATGGAAATGCAGCTGGCTTGGGCCCGGTTGCCCCTGCATCATCTGACAGCTCCCCATGGTCTCATCAGGTGCTCTTCAGTGACTGGGACATGCCCACCTGCGACTGGGACAAGCTCCAAAATGCTTCGGACATTCGCATCTGAGAGCGGAACAAGTCCCGCAGGACCTCATCAAGGTCAGCCTGGTACTGGGTAATATCCTTCAGTGAGGCAAACATTCTGCCTTGATCCTCAGCCATGGCTGTCACTAACTGCTGGATGCCTTGGACACCTCCACTAATGGTGCCAACGTTGTGCACCAGGCTCTCCATGGCGGTCGCCACCCTAGATGCGTTGGCCTCGGTGCCACTCATTGCTGGCAACATCCACGGCACCCGTAACCTCTGGGACTCACCCAATCAGCTATGGGCCTGTTGGAGTGATGCTTACATCGCCCTCTGAATGTCATGGCCACACCCTAATGTCTCCATCAGCTCCGGAATGACCTCTTCCACAGGCTCAGCATCAGGCTGGGGCCCAACTGGGTCCTGGGATCCAGCAGATCTCCGACTGCTGTCTCACCTGGGGGTTCCTGTCTCCACCTGATGTGCATCAGCAGCTGTGTGGTGCTCATTAGATTGTGCCCCAGAAGCCTGGCCACTGACATTTTCCACCGAGGTGCGTTTATCTGCACTGGTGGAGGGTGGGGATGACTGCTGTGATGCCTCGATTGTGGCATCCTTGGAGCTCTCTTCTGAGCTGTTTTCCTGGGAAGCTGGAGAGGGTACCACTTGAGATGGGCCGACAGTGTCGGCTGGAGGACCTGCAGGAGAATGGACATGAGGTCAGTGAGAGAGGTGTTGAGGCCCTGTGGTTCCACACCTCTCCGCCGTCCGCCAGCCTCCGTGTTAGCGATGGATCTGTCCTCACACATCCCAGTTACCTCCACGGCCCGCTCCTCGATGGTGGTGAGGATTCTTATGTCCGGCACCCCTCCGCTAGTCTGGGCTCTCTCCCGGCGATTGTGGGAGAGATTTTCCTGAGGAGACACAGAGAGGGCATCATTAGCCACACATCATTAGTCCACTGTGGTGGGAGGGGTGTGTGAAGAGATGGTGGGGGGTGTTTGAGGGGATGGAGGGCGGGCTGTAGGTTGCATGGAAACTTGAAGGGCGGATGTTCACCTGGGGGCAGAAAGGTCTCAGGTGGGAGGTGGACATTGGTGCCTACTCATTCATGCTGTCCAGTGTACATTGTTGACCTTTTTCCAGCATTGGAGGTCACAGCCGCCACCACCTCATCCCAGGCAGCACTGGCTGCCCTGTGGCTGACCCTCTTGGACCCTCGGGGGAACAGGACATCCATCCTGGCCTCCACTGGGTCTAGGATCCACATCCCCAAATCTTGGGGCCGGTCTCCTGGGTGCCATTGTTGTGAGCTGGCTGGGGTTGGCTATGCGAGAGATGTTTAAGCGCTGCTTGACCTTGTTAGTGGGGAGCCACGAGCGTGGTGCCAGCGAATCAGCTGGCGAGCCTTCATTTGCAGTGAGAAACCCATGAGGCCTCGTTAGGTGGACCAATTAATGTTGAACAGCATTGCTGACCTTGCTGGGCCAAGCGCTGGGAACCTCGCAGCAGTTCCCGCTCGCTACCCCACTGAGAAATCTTTCCAGAGAATTGCGCCCTTCAATTAAATAGTTCTTAAATAAAAGGAAAAACTTGAATTTACTAACTACACCTGCCATTAATTCCAATTAAGCAACTCCATATAGGTTAAATGCCACTTATAAACAAAGTTAACAAAACAGATTATTTGCATAGCTGTGCATATCTTTGGAGAGAGTTCCTTTCAAGAACAGAACCTCTGCTCAACCTAAAAGCATTTGATAAAACTGCTGTTCAACTTAAAATCCTGTAACAAATTGCAAAAGTACAGAAAGTTCCATGATCTGCTTAGCCAATGAGAGAGGTGTTGAGGCCTCATCAATTATCTACACTCCATAAAATGTTCAGCAATCAAAACATAATGCCATTAGCCCTTTATCTGCAGCCACATGTGTGGTTGGAATCAATGATTACCACACCTTTTACAACACTTTAATTACAGCTTTAGTAAACATGCTGCGTGTATGTATTTTAAACCAGGGATTTTAATATCATTACTGCACAGTATATAAAATATAACATATACCAATTCCTACATTCATCACAATGCTCAAGCAAAATACAGTTGAATAGAATAGTGCACTTCTACAAGTTATAAACAAAAGGGATAGTTCATAATTTTCCCGATTGTCCTGTTCTGAAAAACATGCATTGCTGGCTGGATGGAATGAATATAATCACTCCTATCGTAAAGTTTTAAGAACATAGACCATACAGTGCACAAGGAGGCCATTCGGCCCATCGAGTCTGCACCGGCCCACTCAAGCCGTCACTTCCACCCTATCCCCGTAACCCAGTAACCCCTCCTCACCTTTTTTGGACACTAAGGGCAATTTAGCATGGCCAATCCACCTAACAGTTTGGTAAATTAAACAGCCAGAAACACACGCTGAAGTGGTGTTCAGGGTTCCTTTGACCATATAGGCTTTCACCAGCTCTATAACATGGAGTGAAAAGCCTGAAATGACAATGCAACTGATTAATTTTCAGCGGCCTTTTATGCAAAGTGTTTGCAAATGTAGCATGATATTTAAAGTCGGATTGGCCACGGCCACATTTGCTAGCTTGGTCTTTGTGGGAACACAAGGGTTAAGGGAGTGAAAATAGGATGAGGAACATCTGGTCAATTCATTTCAGTACAGAATGTCCTAACGCAGAACACAGGTAATT
Organism: Scyliorhinus canicula; assembly: GCF_902713615.1. Taxonomy (NCBI): domain Eukaryota; kingdom Metazoa; phylum Chordata; class Chondrichthyes; order Carcharhiniformes; family Scyliorhinidae; genus Scyliorhinus; species Scyliorhinus canicula. The sequence goes on along the minus strand of NC_052162.1, from coordinate 74,999,948 downwards.
AAAAAAAATCCAAAAGCCTGTAATTATAAGAAGTCAGGCCTGGCTGTGTTTTATTGCCACAGTAGAAATTTCATTAATTATCAATATATTGAAAGGAAAAATCTCACGAATGGAATTTTGAATCTTCTGATCTCATAGCTTATCAATGTGGTTAGGGGAGTGGGAAACCTTGAAACAGTGTGAAGATGCACCTGGCTGATACTTCTCATGCAAAATGATAGGCATTTTTGGGAGACTTGTAATAAGTCAGAAGGACATTTGGAAGAGTTCATGAGGTCTTTGTCCTTAAGAGTTGCCATCACATTTGGCCACTCACTGAGCTGACCATTCAGGGAGTGACCAATCTCTGTTTACCACAGTTTCTGAACACATGTACAGAACGGCATAATAAGGGTGTAATTTTCCTTTGTTTCTTACTGTGCAGCTGGACAATGCCAGGTGCATAGTACTTTAAAATACCACAACCAAGTGATTATCTCTCCTATTTCACTCTTTTTGTTCTGAGGCTTCTGGGTTGTATTGTACTTTCAGACTTTATTTAGATTGTATCTCCTTTCCTGCTGTCCTCATTACTTTATCACAGGTTCAGACTTAAAAGGCACAATCATCTCTGATTTTGAAACAGCTCAAAGCTGAAGCATCTGAAGCTGGGTGGCAGAGTAGCATAGTGAGTAGCACTGTTGCTTCACAGCGCCAGGGTCCCAGGTTCGATTCCCAGATTGCATCACTGTCTGCGCAGAATCTGCACATTCTCCCAGTGTCTGCGTGTGTTTCCTCCGGATGCTCCGGTTTCCTCCCATAAGTCCTGAAAGACGCGCGTTAGGTAATTTGGGCATTCTGAATTCTCCCACCGTGCACCCGAACAGGTGCTGGGATGTGGCGACGAGGGGAATGAACTTTGTGCATTCCAATCACTTAAGCATGTGATTGAAATGCACTTACCTCTCTGTTGATGTGGTCAATGTTTGTACATTTTGGTGTTTCACCACTTAATCCATGAAGGGAGATTAATTAATCAAGGTTGCAGCTGGTTTGGGGAAACTGTCACTCATAGCCCACTGCTATGACTTGCAGCTAATGGATTTGCAGGGTTGAAACATGGATCACAGCTGTTCTCCTTTGATGAATGGACACATGAAGCTTCCAGGTAAGTGTTACAGCTGTAATTTATTTCACTGTCCCTGTTTGACAGCTCTCTAGCTTCCAGACAGGGGTCTCTGTGTGGTGGGGTGGTCTGTGTGTGTGGGGGGGGGGGGGGGGGGGGGGGGGGGGTCCCTTTAGTCAGGGAGTCTCTGTGGGGATCCCTCTAGTTAGGGGTACCTTCAGTTAGGGGGTCACTGTGGGGATTTTTTTTAGTCAGGGGCCCCTTGGGAATCTCTCGTATTCCTTGCCATTTATATATTAGCATGGCAAGGGATACGGAATTGTATCCCAATTTGCGCTCCCAGGGGGAGTGTAAATCGGTTGCAAGTCTCCTCCAGCGGGAGAATAGTTGGTGGAATTCTCCGTTTCTGAAACTAAGGACGGGATTCTTCGGTTGCCAATGCCAAAATCGCATTCGACGATTGGGCGCAGAATCCCTTTTGATGCCGAAATCGGGGGCGGCACCTGTTTTCAGATGCGGTGGGTACACCGCACACCGTTGGGACGGCATCAAGACGTCAGCTGAAGGCCCTTCACCCAATGTACTTCCCGAATTCCCGACAGCGTGGATCACTTGTGGTTTGAGGTCTTGTCAACCTCGCATGGCGACTGCGGACTGTGTCCAGCGCCGCCAAAGTCAGGGGGTGGAGCCGTTCCATTGGCCAAGGGCGGCTTCGGCGGGGGCTGGGGGAACTGGTGGAGGGTGGTCCAGGGGGTGGCGAGGGGAGTTACAGGGGGCAACATCTGGCAGGCCGGGCCCGTATGCGGCCAGCGCCATGTTGTACGGCGCGACCGCTGCAGGTCACCACCATGCACATGCACGGCCATGGACCCGGCAATTCTCTGGCCATTTCCATCAGGAATGCAGGGCGTTTTACGTGGTGCGGCTGCTAGCCCCCGCACTAGGCGGAGCATTGGTGCGGGGGCGACGCTGACTTTTTCATCGTAAGACTAGACATGCTTCGGACATAGCCTCAGGATCGGAGAATCCAGCCCAGGTGTTGACGCCAACACAGAATCCATGGACTTTTATGACAGAAAAACCGGTGCCGCATCTGGACCGATTCCGCTACTGTTAAGGGGCTAGCACCGGCACCACGTGGAACACAATCAAATCAAATGGGAAACGGTGCCGGATTCGCCAGTTTCAGAATTGACACCCAAAGGCTGACAAGCTGTAGCCGCAATTCTCCCCCCACAGACACCATGCCAGCCAACAAGATGGCAGAGAGGAGAGCAGCCCCAAGGTTCACAGACATCGAGCTGGAAACCCTGTTGGACACAGAGGAGGAGCGGCAGCTGACCCTGTTCCCCAGCCTGGGTGAAAGAGACCAGTAGCCTTTCTGTGGGTTACAGTAAAGATAGTGAAGGGCAAGACTGTGTGAAAGATTCAGCCTTATGGATATAATTCAGACAATTGGGTGCGTAAACCTTTGATCTCATAGTTTATAGTGATTCAGAGCGTTGGATGAAAGAAGCCAGTTGTCTTCTACCTTAAAAGATAAAGAATCAACTGCATTGGGAGGACTCAGCTTCTGGAGAACATTTATAAATTGAGGACATAACTAAATTAAAGGAGATCAGTTTTTAAGGTTTGTTTTTCATTGATATATCCTGCACGACACTATTTGTTTGTTCATCAATCACTGTCTTTGTTTCAAAAAGACCTGTTCAATTCAGGAAAGCCTTCTGGATGATCTAAGGACATGCATTGACACCTCTTATTCTGGGATATAACCCTTGGTACTTGTGAGACAGGGTGACGATTTTTGAATTATAGATCGAGTCAGAAGACTTTCAGCGTCCATCTTTCGCAGCACATATTGTCAAGTTTTAAGAAGTCAGTTGCAAAAGATTCCAGACAGGATAAAGTTCACATTTTAAAAGTTATGAATTTGACATACCCTTACTGGGCATGACAAATAGTTCAGATGATATTTATTAAAAATGTAAAACAGTTTTATGAAAAAAGCAGGTGAAGTTCAGGTCTGTTCATATTTTTTTCACATATGTTTTATTATCACTGACTCTGATGAATTGCTTCGTGCAACTTTCAACTGCTTGTATGGTCAACATCATGACACACCACCCAAGGGAAAACCATTTGGAATTTGGGTGTGTGTCTCATATACACATTCATTCACCATACTCAACTTCCAGACAGGCATTCCAGAATAGGCAAGAATCAATTTTAACTATTCATAGAACATAGAACAGTACAGCACAGAACAGGCCCTTTGGCCCTCGATGTTGTGCCGAGCTTTGTCCAAAACGAAGATCAAGCTATCCCACTCCCTGTCATTCTGGTGTGCTCCGTGTGCCTATCCAATAACCGCTTGAAAATTCCGAAAGTGTCCGACTCCACTATCACAGCAGTCAGTCCATTCCACACTTTAACCACTCTCTGAATAAAGAACCTACCTCGGACATCCCTCCTATATCTCCCACGCTGAACCTTATAGTTATGCCCCTTGTAACAGCTACATCCACCCGAGGAAATAGTCTCTGAACGTCTACTCTATTGATCCCCCTCATCATCTTATAAACCTCTACTCTCATCCTCCTTCGCTCCAATGAGAAAAACCCTAGTTCCCTCAACCTTTCCTCATAAGACCTACCCTCCAATCCAGGCAGCATCCTGGTAAATCTCCTTTGCACCCTTTCCAATGCTTCCACATCCTTCCTATAATGAGGTGACCAGAACTGCACACAATACTCCAAATGTGGTCTCACCAGGGTCCTGTACAGTTGCAGCATAACCCCACGGTTCTTAAACTCAAGCCCCCTATTAATAAACGCTAACACACTATAGGCCTTCTTCACGGTTCTATCCACTTGAGTGGCAACCTTCAGAGATCTGTGGACATGAACCCCACGATCTCTCTGTTCCTCCACATTCTTCAGAACTCTGCCGTTGACCCTGTAATCCGCATTCAAATTTGTCCTACCAAAATGAATCACCTCGTACTTATCAGGGTTAAACTCCATCTACCATTATTTGTCTCTTTGCAGCCTACAACAGCCCTCCACCTCATCCACTACTCCACCAATCTTGGTGAAATCAGCAAATTTACTGACCCATCTTTCAGCCCCCTCCTCCAAGTCATTTATAAAAATCAGAAATAGCAGATGACCCAGCACTGATCCCTCTGGTACACCAATGGTAACTGGTCTCCAGTCTGAAAATTTTCCATCCACCACCACCCTCTGTCTTCTCTGTGATAGCCAGGTACTTATCCAATTTGCCAAATTTCCTTCTATCCCACACCTCCTTACTTTCTTTATGAGCCGACCATGGGGAACCTTATCAAATGTCTTACTGAAATCCATGTATACGACATCAACTGCAATACCTTCATCTACACACTTAGTTACCTCCTCAAAGAATTCAATCAAATTTGTGAGGCAAGACTTACCTTTCATGGATCTGTGTTGACTATCCCGGATTAAGCTGTATCTTTCCAAATGGTCATTAATCCTATCCATCAGGACCCTTTCCATCAACTTACCGACCACCGAAGTAAAACTAACCGGCCTATAATTACTCGGGTCATTCCTATTCCTTTTCTTGAACAGAGGAACAACATTCGCCACTCTGGCACTATCCCCGTGTACAGTGAGGATCCAAAGATCAAAGCCAAAGGCTCAGCAATCTCATCCCTTGTCTCCCAAAGAATCCTAGGATATATCCCATCTGGCCCAGAGGACTTGACAACCCTCAGGTTTTTCAAAATTGCTAATGCATCTTCCCTCAGAACATCTACCTCCTCCAGCCAACGCACCTGTATCACACTCTCATCCTCAAAAACATAGCCCCTCTCCTCGGTGAACACTGAAGAAAAGTATTCATTCAACACCTCTCCTATCTCTTCTGACTCCATGCACAAGTGCCCACTACTGTCCTTGACTGGCCCTAACCTCACCCTGGTCATTCTTTTATTGCTCATATAAGAGTAAAAAGCCTTGGGGTTTTCCTTGATCCGTCCCACCAAGGACTTCTCATGCCCCCTCCTGGCTCTCCTAAGCCCTTTTATTTTTTTAGCTCATTCCTTGCTAGCTTGTAACCCTCAAATGACCCAACTGAACCTTGATTTCTTATCCTGACTTTCGCTTCCTTTTTCCTCTTGACAAGACATTCAACCTCTTTTGTGAACCATGGTTCCCTCACACAGCCATTTCCTCTCTGCCTGACAGGGACATACCTATCAAGGAAACGCAGTATTTGTTCCTTGAACAAGCTCCTCTTTTCATTTGTGCCTTTCCCTTACAGTTTCTGTTCCAATCTCATGCTCCCTAATTCTTGCCTCATCGCATCATAATTTCCCCTCCCCCAATTATAAACCTTGCCCTGCCGTATGGCCCTATCCCTCTCCATTGCAATAGTGAAAGACACCGAATTGTGGTAACTATCTCCAAAGTGCTCTCCAACAAACAAACCTAACACGGCTTATTACCCAGTACCAAATCCAATGTGGCCCCACCTCTTGTCGGCCTATCCACATATTGCGTCAGGAAATCCTCCTGCACACACTGTACAAAAACTGCCCCATCCGAACTTTTCGACCTATAGAGGTTCCAATCAATATTTGGAAAGTTAAAGTCACCCATGACAACTAAGACCTCTGAGACCTCCACACCTATCCATAATCTGCTTTGCAATTTCTTCCTCCACATCACTATTATTAGGGGCAGCACGGTAGCATCACTATTATTGGGGGCAGCACGGTAGCATGGTGGTTAGCATAAATGCTTCACAGCTCCAGGGTCCCAGGATCGATTCCCGGCTGGGTCACTGTCTGTGCGGAGTCTGCACGTCCTCCCCGTGTGTGCGTGGGTTTCCTCCGGGTGCTCCGGTTTCCTCCCACAGTCCAAAGATGTGCGGGTAAGGTGGATTGGCCATGCTAAATTGCCCGTAGTGTCCTAAAAAGTAAGGTGGGGGGGGTTGTTGGGTTATGGGTATAGGGTGGATACGTGGGTTTGAGTAGGGCGATCATTGCTCGGCACAACATCGAGGGCCGAAGGGCCTGTTCTGTGCTGTACTGTTCTATGTTCTAAGACCATCTTCCCCCCACCCCCCAGCCAAGGGAAGAGGCCCCCCCACTCTCCCCCCACTCCCCCCCCCCTCCCCCCACCCGAGCTCTGGTCGCAAGCTCAGCGCCCCTGGGCTCTTTGCCTGTGAGCAAAAATTGCCACTCACCTCCTTGGCTACTGGATCTCTGGATTACTAGTCCAGCGACAATATCACTTTGCCACCGCCTTCCTGGCTTGCATTACAAATGCAATGAACCATTGATTGCAATACCTAAAACAGAAATCTATGTAATAGTAATGGAATTTGAGTCATTCAGTTACTGTCAATTAATGACTTCAGTCATTGTCAATATCATATGAAGAATAAAATGTGCAAGTCTGGACATATCTTCAATGGGCTTTTAATACATTCAAAATGATTCAGAGATGAGTGTGACGGATGAGTTCAGCATTTTAACTCAGGTTACATAGCCTATGGAAGATGGAGGCATTTTGTCACTGAGGCGATTTAAATACATAAATGAATCACCATCTCCACATTTTTCATGTTACCTTTTAGCCTTATTCATTCCTCATGCACAAATTGAAACAACAACAGAAGTGTATCACGGCCAATAATAGCTAATTTAGAGTTAACCCACAGTTAACTCACAATTTCATCAGATGTTATTCTCATCTTCTTCTCATTCTTTGCATGAGGTAAAGCCAGCAGTTTTTCTTGTCAAAACACAGCGCATAAGTGTCTATTTTTCAGGGAGCGAATCTCTGGCCTTGTTGCACTCTCGCTCGAGTGAAACGAGTCAACGAGAACTCGCCACGCGCTGGGGGAAGGGTGGGGGGACCGGGTGGCAACTGCGTGGCACCGCCATGTCAAACAGTGGATGGTGTGTACCCATTCTAGGGGTGACCCTGTCCCTGCCCGTCTGCCCCACTGACCACCTATAACCCTAAATAACTGCCAAGGCCCTCTGGCCATGTGGCTAATGCTATTGCTAATAGGGAATTGGCAATCTTGGTTAAGTGAGCACTTCATACAGTCCAAGTGGACTCCCTTGGGTGGGCGGGCCATGTAGCATGGCAGAGTCATTGCCTAGCACTGTGCCTGAACACACAGGAGGCAACACCACACATGCAGCAGCCAACATCCGAACACTCAGGGGATGGGACACAGCTCCGGGGATGTGTCTGTGGCCAGAGGGTGAGTGGGTGCCATGGGTGGGGACCAGAGCCCGGTCAAGGTGACATTATGTTCAGGTATCTGGGGTACAGGGCCTGGGGTCTGGTGAGGGGGACGCACTGGGGCCGGGTGTGCATGGAGGGTGAGGGGTGGGAATCAATGGGTGAATGGAGGGTCCTGGAGTGGGAACCACTGCTGTTTGTCAGATATTGACACTATGGCAGGGATTTTGGGCCCAGAAGCTGCTGCTAGGCCAGGTGGCCAGATGCCTGAGATGGCAGCAGCAGCAGCGTTAGAAGATGCTTGAGGCGGTGGACCATGTGTTGGGCCCTGCCCCACACCCTGAGGATCTGGCCGCACATTAGGCCAGGGGTGGACCCAGTGTGTGAGTCCTGTCACGGCCCAGGGTGTTCAGGTGTCGATGGCCATTTGAGCAGAAGATGGACAGCACTCCCAATTCATCGGTCCAATTCCTGTCCGCCACTGCATCATCTGGCTCTGCCAGCCCTGGCGGTTCCCCATGGTCCGTACCATCGTGTCGACACCCTCGGTGAAACCCCTCAGTGACTGGGACATGCTCTGCAGTGCGTCATCAATGCCCACCTAAGACTGGGACAAGCTCCACAGCACCTCAGCCATTCTCATCTGAGGGCGGGACATGTCCCACAGAACCTCATCAAGGTCAACCTGGCGCTGGGTAATATCCTTCAGTGAGGCGGACATTCTGTCAAGACCCTCAGCCATGGCCATCACCGACTGCGCGACCTTGGACATCTTCACTAATGGTGCAGAAGTTGTGCACCAGGCTCTCCACTACCCTGGCGCTCGGTGCCACGCATTGCCGGCAACATCTCCTGCACTCGTAGGCTCTGGGACACCTCCAATCAGCCATGGATCTGCTGGAGAGTCGCTGACATCTCCCCCTGAATATCCTGCCGGCTCCTTATCATCTCCATCAGTTCCAGGATTACCTCTTCCTCAGGCTCAGCATCAGGCTGCGACCCAGCTGGGTCCTGGGATCCAACAGCCCTCCAATTGCTGTCTTGTCTGTGGGTTCCTGCTTCCACCTGATGTGCATCAGCAGCGGTGTGGTGATTACCAGATTGTGCCCCAGAAGCCTGACCACTAACATGTCCCACCGAGGTGTGTGCATCTGCATGGGATGACAGCTGTGATGCCTCAATTATGTCTTCCTCGGAGCTCTCCTCCGAGGTGTTCTCCTGGGAACCCGGAGGCTGTATAAGGGAACTTAAAAAAGTTCCACCCAGGCTGTGCCGGCGACCTTGGCTGGAGGACCTGTTGCAGAGTGAACATGTGGTCAGTGGGAAGGATGGATCAGTCAGTAAGGCATTAACAACACACGCTTGACAGGTCCTCCGGTGGTTCCTCACCTCTGCGGCGTCCGAAGGAGGTGAGGATTCTTATGCTCAGCACACCTCTGCCAGTCTGGGTCCTTTCCCAATGGTTGTGGGAGAGCTTTTCGTGAGGAGACGCAGAGGGCATCGTTAGCCACACACGTGGTTCACAGTGGTGATGGGAAGAGGGATGTGAAGGAAGGACTGGGGGTTTGAAGGGAATGATGTTGGAGCCAGTGGTGGGGGCCACATGGAAATTTGGGGGGGGGGGTGCTCATGAGGGGGGGGGGGGTGCGAAAGGTCTTTGGGGAGAGGGGGGCATTAGTGTCGACTCACCTGTGCTGCCCGATATAGGTACTGGAGGCCAGTCCTCCTGATCACACTCCCGGTGCTTAACAGCCACCGCCACCTCATCCAATACGGCGCTGGCTGCCTTATGGCTGACCTTCCGGGACCCTCATGGAAACAAGACATACCTCCTGGCCTCCACTGATCTAGTAGCCTGATCAGAGCTGCTTCCCTGAATCTTGGGGCCGGTCTCTTGGATGCCATTGTTGTGAGCTGGCTGGGGTTGGCTGAGCAAGAGCTGTTTAAGTGCTGCTCGACCTTTTAGGGGGGGCTGGCAAGTGCGGTGCCGGCGAATTGGCCAATTAACGTTGAACAGCATTGCCGGCCTCGCTGGACCGAGCACCAGGAAGATCGCAGCAGTTCCCGCTCGCTACCACAGAAATCTTTCCGGAGAATCGCACCCTCAATGTGAGTTCTTTTTTTAAGTTCCCTTATACAATGCAGAGTTGAATGTCGGGACCATTACACCATCCTTTAATGATACACGAACGTCTTGGTTGTAACTCACACTGCACATTTAAATAAATGATATTGTTATGGCGATCTTATGTGAAAGAATGTGTGGTTTCCGTACTGTGGGGGGAGGGGGATTAAAACTGATGACGTTAACACCACATCAGGAAATTGGTGCCAAGTCTATGGGTGGGATTCTTCGACCCGCCCCGCCAGGTCGGAGAATCACCAGGGGGCGGCGTGAGTCCTGCCCCGCCACTCCGACACCAGCTGCCAAATTCTCTGGCGCCGGTGTATGGGCGGGGTGCTGGTCGGGGGGCCATTGGCAGCGGCCCCCCCCGGCAATTCTCCGGGCCCCGATGGGCTGAGCGGCCGCCCGTTTTCGACCAGTCCCGCCGGCATGAAATGGACATGGTCCATCCTGGCGGGACCTAGCTGTTAGTCCGACTAGGTGAGTCCTCGGGGGAGGGCGCGGGGGGATCTGGCCCCGGGAGCGGGGCCCCTACGGTGGCCTGACCCGTGATCGGGGACCACCGATCTCCGGACGAGCCTGTGCCGTGGGGGCACTCTTTCCCTCCGCGCCGGCCTCTGCAGGGCTCTGCCATGGCCAGCGTGGAGAAGAAACCCCCTGCGCATGCGCAAGAACCCGCCGGCGGTTCTGCGCATGCACCAACTCACGCCGGTCCTTTGGTGCCGGTTGGCTCGGCTCCAACCTCTTCAGCGCCGGCCTAGCACCTGGAAGTGCGGAGGAGTGGTTCATGCCACTCTTGGCACCGACATCGGGCCATCCGGCCAGTTGCGAGAGAATCCCGCCCTATGAATTTTATATTTCACTTAAACTCTGTGGGAGAGACATGTGCATATAAACACGTGTTAATGGCATAGCTTGTGTGTGTCAAAACAAATATTTTGGCTTGATGCTTGAACCACTGGTTGCAGAATTAAGAGATAGCTCATGGTTGTGCTACTGTATACAAGTCAAGGAAGAATCCTCATCGCAACTGCACCTCTGATGATTGGCAGCTTTCTCAAAGTGGGGAAGGACATCTGTGAAAATTCTCATTTCTGATGGAGATTGAGGGGATCATGGTGAAAGTACATGTGTGTGCGTACGTGATCCAGCTTGGCTGTTTCTGCGAGAGCAATGGGGCAGGATTCTCCATTCCTGAGACTATGTGTTGACGCCGGGGCAGGATTCATGGGCTTCAAAGACAGCAAAACTGGAAACCGGAAACGCAATTGGGAAGATAATCGGTTTTGACGCCAAAATTGTGGCGGGTGCCGGCTTCAAACCCAATCACAATTCTCCGCTGCCTCGACAGTGACGGGACCGTCACCGGGACTGATTCAGCGACCGTTGAGGGACTAGCACCGGCGCCACGTGGAACACAATGGATTCCAAAGAGAAATGGCGTGGGATTCGCCGGGTCCGTGATTGACACTCTGGAGGCTGACAAGCTGCAGCCGCATGTACATACTTCACTCCCCATACACACACCATCCCAGCCAACAAGATGGCACTGGTTGCACTAGAGCACGGCCATCCCACTGATGGGTCAGCTGGGGCCAGAAGGCACCTAGGGGGGTGGCCTGGGGGGGACACCCATATGACCTGTGGCCCTTAGTTTACAGTGAGCAGTCAGAGGCGGCACAGCTGCATGGCCAGCTTGTAGGCCCCGTGTCCGTCCACCCCCAGCCCACCACCTCCAGGCCACCTCCCGGTACTCTCCCCCCGGCCCTGGCAGCAGGCCCCCGGCCAGCAGCATGACTGTCAGCAAGCTATGGCAATGTTGGACACATTCCATTCACCCTCTCTCTCTCCCTCAGCAGCCCTGGCGCCTGTTTCACAATTTGTAAAAGCACAAGTGAATCTCGCCATCAGCAATTCATCCCAGCGGAGGAGGAAAATCATGGGGGCCCCGGAGAATACTGGACCAGGCCCCACGAATGATATGCCAATGGCATTTACTTCACGTGCGTTCTGGAATCCATTGACGTCACTGTCGAGGCAACGGAGAATTGTGATTGGGTTTGAAGCCGGCACCCGCCACAATTTTGGCGTCAAAACCGATTATCTTCCCAATTGCGTTTCCCGTTTCCGGCGCCAGCCGATGGGCAGTCCAGCCTATGGGGCGGGATTCTCGTCCAGCCGCACCAGTTTTCTGATGTGGCCCGCCCCCGCCGGCAGCAGGATTCTCCGTCCCGCCAGCCGGCCAATGGGGTTTCCCCTTGTGGGCAGCCCCATGCCATCGGAAAAACCCTGCGCGTGGGTGTGCTGCCAGCGCAACGGAGAATCCCGACAGCGGAGAATCCCGACAGTGGAGAATGCAGCCCATGGTCTTTCAACACTTCATAGTCTGAGGCATTAGGAATGGCAACAAAATGGCTGCCAGTGCTCATCAATCCACACCATGGCAAGAGTCCTCCTGACTTTCAGGCAGGAAGAGCAAATGCAAAATACCAGAAGGTGATGGCGGTATTATCAAAACGCAATTACACGCAATGTTTTAGTTGAATTTATTTTTATTCCAACCACTCAAGAGAACAAAGCATAATAAAATTCTCAATGAGATCTGAGTCACCTAATCACAATACTATTCTGAGCATCCGTAAGTAATTGCTGAGGTGAAGAACTGTCCTTCAAACCTGCACTTCATACCACAGATAACAACATCTTCCAAACATATCATCAAAGGAGAATCGCTGCACATGGTCTCAAAATAAATTACCCCAGATTAATTCCGTTCTGATACCGCTTGTAATCACAAGGGAGTTCATCAGTCGTGCTTTAATAGAATGGAAGAACTGGCCTGTTCTTACAGACTAGATTTCAGGTTCTCCTGCCAGCGGGTTTGAAGACGGAGATGCGTAAAATGCAATGAGTGGCCTTCCTGCTGCCTACCACTGTCCAAGCCGGCAGATTTAACACACGGGTTGCTGTCAGACAAAGTGGGGATGATGGGTCTGGTCATTACTCACTGCTAGGACCACTGATCTCCTGGCTTACTGATTGGCTGGCAAATTTCTAAAGTGGGACTCCCTACCAAGATAAGATGGAAGTATCTCTTTAAAGTAATTAACACTGCTCCCAGCTTTAAATTGCTGTCGGGTGACCTTGGGGATCATGGGTCAGTTCCCCCCACACCCAACTTTTTAGATCTCTGTAAAATTCCACAGTTTTTGGATGTGCAGCATGGCACCTTAATAAATGCGCGAACAACCTGTTGAATCCAGAGCAGGAGCAAAATTACTGAAGATTCACATTGGTTTTCCTGTAAAGAAAATGTGTTCACTTATTAATTTGGTGGGTGAAGAACAAATCTGTACGCGTCGCAATCTGTCATTTGTGATGAAAAATTAGCAGCCTCTTTATCCTTAAACTTAAATTCCAAATGTGCCCAAATTCTGTTTCAATTAGATTGCTGGATTTAAAGGGGAAAATGAACGAGGGGCGCAATTTAACACGTTAAAAAAGAATCCCATTTCGGGCTCATTTAGCGGGTGTCTTTTGGCACCTGCAGCGCCCACTATCAAACATGAATCTCGTTTTTTATTTGCCTCGGCAAGGAACGCCCTACCGAGGTAGCACTTATCTCATTTAGCTTATCAGTGCAGAAATCGATCGAGGCGACATTTTAAATACTAGCCCGATTTCTCAACCTCCCTTAGGCACCCTGGCCCCCTGAACCCCCTCCCCCACTGCCCCAATTTACCTCTTAGGTCCCCAAGCTCTCCCTCACCCATCTTTTAAGGGCAGGGCACTCCCGGGCCTAATCCCTGGCATGGGGAACCTGGCATCCACGCACCTTGCACTGCCAATCTGGCACCCTGGCAGTGCCCCTGTCAGCCTAGCATTGCCACCTGGACATCCTGGCAGTGCCAGGGTAGCACAGCCAGGGTGGCCAGGTGGCAGTGTCAAGGTACCAGTCTGGCAGTGCCAAGGTGTCTAGGGCCGAGAGCCCAGAGACTGACCAGCTGGAGGCCTCCAAATGGCCTGGGAGACAAACCCCACTGGTGCCGTTACACCTGGTCCATGTTTGTGTGGACCAGTGCTAAATGGCATATAGCGATGTCTCCCGGGCGTGGGTGTTAGATCCCGGGGAGAATCGGATGTAGACATATATAAATGAGTCTAATAGCTCATTTAAATATGTAAATCTGGATCTCGCTTACCGTGGGCAAGATCCAGATCATGAAGTCTCGCGAGATCTTCTCAGATCTCGTGAGGCATTCTGAGCATCACAAATCCCATGAGAGGCTATTTGCGAGATTTACCGACCTCTCATCTCAACGAGTCAGCCTTGACAAAGCCATTCGATCATGCCCACGATATTTTCATGTTGAAAATGAATTATATGACTTTCTTCTCAAGAACTGGCTTGAGTCAAGTTATTTTCTTGTTGTATGTTCTACTCAAACCTGTCTCCTAGATTTAAACATGTTATTGAAAATATAAGAGGGCCAATAAAACATAATAACATGGATTTGATTGATTCTGCAAGACACTATTAAATTCTCAGAAATGCTCTTTCAAACACTTGTTTGCTCCCCATCCCAGACCGAAGCAATGAGCCTCTTTGCATATTTTTATGTACCTTCGATAAATGAAGTGTCAACATTTACACTTCCAGACCATAGCTGCTTTCAGATGAATACATAAATGACAGGGTACTGTTAATAATCAGACCACTGTTGCTAAAGAATGCAAGTTTAACCATCATTCACTAGAAAGTGTAGATTCCTCATATTTCTGTGTACTGTATTAAATTATTGTTGAATATATTACTATCACACCGGCTGTAAGGTCACTGTGCATCCATTAATAAGATTCTGGACTTGGCCATTGTAATTAAATAAATACTCAAGAGAATGGCCCTTGGAAATGTTCTCACTGATTCCGGGGTTACTTAAAGGAGCAATGCCTGGATGGAGAGCGCGTCAATGTCAGGCCTGTCATATTGTACAGCTAAGCCCCTGATTATTTTTGATGCGGTTTCTTCCAGTCGTGAATTTGACCTTTCATTCAAAATGTTATCACAACATTTAAGGGGTAACTCTGTTCCCAGCATGGAGCTGCACTAAATATATGCCCCTTAAGAGAATCAGGGAGTTTTGAGCTGGAGTATCCCCCTGGCCACTGGAAATCCAATATCGGGACCATTTCTGAGATCTAGCTCCATGTGATTTGGCAGCACCTGGCAGTTTAATTTTATGGGAAGTGGCCAATTAGTAAGGCAACTCTACTTTGCTACCCAATTACGGATATGGGCATGCCAATCTGAGGGACATAACACAGGGCAAAAGGCCAGGGTGTTCAGGTGGCGCTGTCCCTTCCCACTGGGAAGAATCTCCTTTGGGCACAGGATGCCGAGGAAGATCGGTCTCCCTCCCCAGTCTGCAGCCAAGGCACCGGAGTGTATTTAGTCACGACTAGGCCATTTAAGGACTTCAATTGACTCAAGGCCTCCCAATCCCCACCTGCCACTGGTAAAATACCAGTCGAGGCAGGTGAGCAATGGACACAGCAATCCCCACCATCCCATCCAATTTTAAGCCCTACCTCCATCTGTGAGTCCACTCCATACACAGTGGGTAACGTTGCAAGTAGGTTTGTGCCGGTGATGGTTTTGGTGGAAATAATGACCATGCAGGGGCTTTGGGGCAGAAATCGGTGAATCTGATTCTGACAGCATCAGGAGACCTTGTGGAGGTGGTGGCTCATTTTTACGGTCAGAATGTTGTGCATGGCAGACTGAGGCACTCCTGCTCTTCCGTAGAGGAATTTACCTCTTGGAGTTAGTCCCTCCAGCTTCCCCTTACCTGTTGGGTTTCTCATTGTTTCCCACCTCTGCTGACCTCTGACCAGAATGAGCTGAAAGTCCACCAGCAGCGTTTCAGTGGGGCAATAGCATTATTTTCAGAGCAGCAAGTGAACCAATTCAAGTCGTCACTCAACTGCTGGAGTCAAAATAAAGGCCGCGGTTTTGTTTAGCTGAAACGAGTAAACAATATAAAACATTTAAACAATATATTTCATGCATGTATTGCCTTAATGCAAACCCCTCCCTCCCCACCTCTCCCACGCCAGACCATCTGTCTTTTGTACATAAAGTTGCAACACTTTAATATCTGACACATTCCCCCTCGTGGGCCGAAGGGCCTGTTCTGTGCTGTATTTCTCTCTCTCTCCCTCCCTTCAGTTCTGATGAAGAACCAAAAGGACTCAAAACTGTTTTCCTTCCTTACAGAATCTGCCAGACATGGTGAGTTTTTCCAGCCTCCTCTGTTCTTGTTTCAGATTCCAGGATCCACAGGTATTGTGCTGAATATAAAGCAGTGAATTTGCTCAAATTATTTGTCGTGGATTGGCTGCTTTGAGGTTTGCTGTAAAGTATTGTTTTGCTTGTACTCTCTCGCTCTCAGAGAATTATTATTTTTATTCGATTTTATTTTATTTTTATTAAAAAGAGTCATTTTTATTTCACGATGATTAAACATTGAACCTTGACTTTACATCTTTCTTGAACCTTCTATCTTACATAGTAACACTCGCAAAACGTTCTGAATTAGGTGAGCAAAACATGACATTAATGATCTTAGTTTGTCCCCAGTTAAAAACACCAATTAAATTCCACTCAGGAACAAGTAATGCATTCAATCACATGAACCCTTTTTAAAGATACTATTAAGCTAAAAATGGATGATTTAGAAAATATAATTGCTCGATTTTTAATTCATTTTATGATGGACAGAATTCCAATTAAATGAAGCATTGCTTTTGGCTTCCAAATACCAAAATTATAAAATGTCGGGGACCAATTCTGATGCCTGGATTGTTCAGACATTATCCTCATCGATAAACAAAGCTTAAGACAATGGTCTGGAGAACTACCGTGGCGCCAGTTGAAGCTGGCATATGCAACTGGAAACACTTGATGGCATGAGGGTATTTGAGCTCTTTGTCTGTACTGAAGATAATGATTGTTGAACAGGTGACAAGTTGCTCCCTCGCCATCTAGCTGTGTTGAAGGTAGCCATTTTCTTTCAGGAGAAAATGAAAATATACCAAATGAGCCAATATTTCCATAAATAGAAAGCACCTTGTCCACAGTAAGTTCGCACTCACTGAGGGCATTATATTTGCCAGCTCTAGGTGTGAATAACTATAGCCAATCTTCAATTATTTCCAGCTCTTTCCAGTTCATCCAGTAATGATCATTTTAAAATAAGAGATGTCGCTGAATGGATATCATATTGTAGGTCACTGAGCACAGGGTCAACAGGACTTAGAATTGAGGCAGCAAAGTTTTTAATGAGCTCAATTTTACTGAGGGTATAAAGTGAGGAGCCAGCAAGAAGATTAGTGGAACAGTCAAGTCCAAAGGTAATGTGGGTTTCTGGATCATATTAACTGAGGCAGGATCAGAGACAATGGTTGGGACTTTCCGCAGCTGATCGGCGCAAGTTTGGCGGTGTAATCAGAAAATTTCAAAGGAAGGGCTTGGTTGCATTGCCTAGTGTCATAAATCCCTCCCTGCTGCATTTCCTGCCACCAAACATCTGGAACTTAATTTTTACCCCATACCAAAATGAAATCACATGTCACCATGACTTCTGAACGACGAGATTTCCAACTGCCTTTAAAAGGCATGCACCTTGTGTTGTTCCTCGTGACTTAATAAAGCTCGTAGTCTCAAATGTGGAGAAGATGCTTTATTGTGAATTCGTTCTCTCTTCAGAGCGTTACCTATGGCTACCTCAAGTGCTATTAGCTGGCATGTCTGTGCTGCTACCAGTTCTGCCTTCTGTGAAGTGTCCTCACTTCCTGTCCCCGTCTATTTATATGGCTCTCCCGTGCCCCCTCTAGTGTTTGCTCAGTTGTATTGCATCTAGTTAACTTGTGATCACCACATCCCCCTTTTTCTCTTTACATATTTTCTGTACATCGTTAAAGAAAATTGTACATCCTGTCCCGGTGTATTTATAGCTCTCCCTCTGGTGTTTGCTCAGTTGTTTTGTATCTAGTCAATCTACGATCACCACATCCCCCTTTTTCTCTTTACATATTTGCTGTACATCGTTAAAGAAAATTATAGAAAACAGTTACTTATGATATGCGTATCTATACAGGTGATGGTGCGATTGCATATTGTACAAAGCCAATGTAGTTATATGTCCAATCTCAATAAAAACATTTATGAGTCCAAACTTGATGAATTTGTTCAGAGCTTTTTTTTCTTTTTGTTGTTGATGACGTGGTGATATTGATATTGCAAGTCCGCTGTGAATGTTGTTGGTGTTCCTTGTTATTTTAAGTACCCAATGCATCATCCCGAGGTGTTTGCATGGTCACCTCACTGATGTTGACTGGCTTGGACTTTTTTTGTGCTTGTGGTGTTGATTTATTGTCTCATCCGCCTTGGATGCTGGTGTGCTTGCTCGTTCTGGAGCAGACGTGAGTTTGTGCAATTCGTTGTCATCCCATGACATGTTTGTAGTCTTGTCATCGTTTTGCAGTGTGCTGTGGCATTGTCCTTCATGTGCCGAGTAGTACCATTGTGTACAAGTCGTTGTTTCATTGCTGTTGTTTCTGTCGTTCCTGTTTTTGTTGTTTTCGTTGCCGTACTTGTTGCTGTTTATGTCGTTTCTGTCTTTGGTGTTGGCACTGTCGTTGTTCCTGACTTTGTTGTTTTCGTTGCCGTTCTTGTTGTTTCTGTCTCTGTCGTTGTCGCTATCTTTGTGCCTGACTTTGTTGTTTGTCTTGTCGCGCTTCATGTTGCTTTTGTTCTTTCTGTTGTCGTTCTCGTTTCTGCTGTGCTTCCTGCTATTGTTGTTGGTCTTGTCGCGCTTCATGTACATCATTAGCTGTGAGATAAATATCAAACATTTGTTTAAACCTTTTCCAGACATTTCTTACAACGCCCGTCTGGTCCAGCTGATCTGGGTATCCATACCACATCCTCGAATTAGCGATGTCTTCCCAAGGCAAATGTCCAGTAGGAGATTTCCATGCCATTTTGAGCTTTCTGTATCTGCCACTGAGTTGTCCTGTAGTAAGCGTCTGAAGCCACTCCTGGGTACCATGGCTCTCCCGTGCCCCCTCTAGTGTTTGCTCAGTTGTATTGCATCTAGTTAACTTGTGATCACCACATCCCCCTTTTTCTCCTTACATATTTTCTGTACATCGTTAAAGAAAATTGTACATCCTGTCCCGGTGTATTTATAGCTCTCCCTCTGGTGTTTGCTCAGTTGTTTTGTATCTAGTCAATCTACGATCACCACACACCTGACAACCTGAACTTCGAGGGGATGTCAGAGGTGAGTGCAGTATTAATGCAGTATTTATGAGGATTCCCCCATATGAATTCAAGGAAGTGCAGGTTGCAGGCTGCAGGCAATTCTTCAAAGTGGCTTCTTTCCACCTGGCTTTCAGTGTGATGCCGGGGCATGGGCCCCAGTGCGGGGGGTTGTTGGGCCCTGTCAGTGTCAAGGGGAGCCCTGGGGCAAGGACTCCAATGCGAGTATTGTGGCGGCACGTTAGTACCAAGGGGAGCCTCTGGGAATGGGCTCCAGTGCAGGGGGCTCTGGGGAAAGTAAATGCCAAAGGAAGCGTTGGGTAAAGAGTTGTGGGGGTAGATCAGTGCCAAGGAGAGCCTCGTGGCAAGGGCTACAGTGCAGGCGGTTGTGGGGGCAAGTCAGTACTCAGGGGAGCCACGGGGAAAATAGCTCCAGTGCAGGTGAGGGGGCAAAGCAGCACAGAGGGGGGGCTCGGAGTAAGGGCTCCAGTCCAGGGTAGATAAAGGTGACAAAAGCAGTGCCGATGGCAGCCTTGGGGCAATAGCTCTAGTGTGTGTGTGTGTGTGTGTGTGTGTGTCGGGAGGGGTGAGGGCACTGGGGCCGAGCAAGACAGCACAGAATGCATGAAGTGCACATTGCCGGGTGGGGGGATTGGGGGGAGGGGATGTGCCGATAAAGAAATCCACTTGGAATAGCATTTTAAGATTGCACATTCTTCCACAGCTGAGACTGTTCAGCATTACTCATTGAAGCTCTTGGAGCATGGCTTCTGAAGCAATTATGCCCAATCAAGCAATACAAATTCCTGATAGTGCCACTAATTGCTCCTGAACTTTTAACCACTCAGGTGCAGACTGCAAAATAATGTGAGTTTATGGGGCTGCAGAACAATTGAGTGACTGGGCAAATTAGAGGATCCCCTTGTGAGAGTGGCACATGGAATAGTCACTGAGGGAGGTGCTCAGAACCCCTTGCATTGTAGTAATTCAGGCTTTGAGCAGTAACCCTCATGGTCCAAGCCAACAGTGCAGCATTGGAATTGAAGTTAGGATAATATGTGCACCTGAGCTGAGAGCCGTGGGATACAGTTGAGTGGCCGAAGCTGTTTCCACTCGGTCATGTGGTGTGGGCTGTGACTCGTGACCTCATTTTGTTCTCGGACCAAAGTTTCACTCTGAATGACAATAGCACATCTCATCTTAATTTAAAAAAAAATTCCAATTCTTATTTTTTTGCAATTAAGGGGCAATTTAGCCTAGCTAATTTACCTGCCCAGCACATCTTTTTGGGTTGTGGGGCTGAGACACGTGCAGTCATGGGGAGAATGTGCAAACGCCACACGGACAGTGACCTGGGACTGGGATCGAACCCAGATCCTCGGCGCCGCGAACCACTGTGCCTCCGTGCTGCCCAGCACACCTCATCTTAACAAGGAGCCAGAGACAAGGAGATATAATTATGAGTATATTTACATTCATGAACATTATATCAAGTGATTAACACCTATGCCCACATTGTGCAACTACATATTCTTTCCTAACCATGCCACTATGTCTTTGTTCATCCCCAGTATCCTCAGCGGAGATAGAGACAGTCTGCTGCACTGTGTCTGTGATGAACTTAGCAGGTGCTCTCTGGAGGTTTGAAACCTGGAAGGCCCTGGCCTGCTTTCAAGGCTCTGCTGTGTGACAGTGGCACTCCCCTTGCAGGGCTGGAGCTGATGGGGTCACAGGAAGAGGAGATTGGGAGCAGCCGGACGCTCCAGAAGTCACACCAGTGTATGGCCCCAGGGCGTCAAACTGCTGATACTCTTCCCTATGGGTTCCCAAGAGGCCTTGACTGATTCCTTGATATGAAGAGGCAGCCTGTGTGTTTGTGAGATCCCCTGCAGCCCTCTTGTGTCATCAATAAGGAATGCCAGCTAGTTCCTCAGTAATGGAGTGCAGCTCCCTCAGCAGCGTTGGACCAATGTCCGGGAACACGGTCTCCATGGTGGAGCGTTGATTACCCTGGGCTGAAGGCGGACGACACTTCCATCTTGGACTGCAATCTGAGGAGTGCAGCAAACATTCCTTCCCGATGTTCCAGAGCTTGTCTCTGTGTTCAGCAACTGAGGTACAGCCGTGTCCAGGGGCTCATTATCTGACTCGGACTCAGCAGATTTCTGGCCTCCAGCTTT